>NW_020954590.1:68880876-68924143 GCF_900497805.2 Vombatus ursinus | reverse complement strand
AACTGTTTACATTCCTGCAGGGAAGGATGATATTTGTAACTCATGAGACCTTTGTCAGTATTAGGGTAGTTGGAGGGAAAAAATTATATGTATAGATAGATTGATAGATAGAGGGCACAGGGTGAGTTGAAGATGAATAGGTAATATCTGGAGAATAAAATTAAGGGGTGAGAGAGGATTATACTGGGAGAAGGAGAAAGGGAGAGGTAGAATGGGGTAAATTATCTCACATAAAACATACAAGAAAAGGCTTTTATAGTGCAGGGAAGTGGGGGAAGGTGAGAGGGAATGAATGAATCTTATTCTCATCAGATTTGGCTTAAGGAGGGAATAACATACACAATGGGGTATGAAAATCCATCTTACCCTACAGGAAAATAAGGGGGAAAGGGGACAAGAGAGCAGGGGGTTGATAGAGGGGAGAGTAGATTGGGGGAGGGCATAATCAGAAGCAACACTTCTGAGGAGGGACAGGGTCAAAAGAGAGAATAGAATAAATGGGGGGTAGGATAGGATGAAGGGAAATATACTTAGTTTTTCACAACATGACTACTATGGAAGTATTTTGCATGACTACATATATATAATCTGTATCAAGATTCTTGCCTTTTCAATGAGGGTGGGTGGGGAGGGAGGAAGGGAGAAAATTTGTAACCCAAAGTTTTAAAAAACACACATTAAAAAATTTTGAAAAAAAGAAAAAAAAAAGACTGACCAGTCTACCTTATTCTCAATCCTCTCATTTACCAGTTTTTGAATGACTTTACTTATAAATTGAGCCCCACTTTCCAGCACTTTCAATTTTCCCCGACTCCTGGGACCTTCTACTTTGCCTTCACACAAACCCCTGCTTTTGAGTTGGACCAGTTGAGGAATGCTCAGCTGTCCAGATGTATCTGGGAGTGGAGACAGAAGAAGGACTGATTAGAAATTATTAGTAATTTAATCTAAAGAAAAATGGAATCTAAACTGAAGTTAGGGTAGGTAAATAGAGAGAGACATGAAATGTCATGGGTAATAGGGTAGAACTAAAATAAATGAAGAACCAAAGGTAGAGATTAGAATGCCAAAGAGACTGTCAGGGTGGAGAGGTTGAAGAGGGAAGCCAAATGCCAGGCTCCTGAGTCAGCAGAACAATGAACAGCACTTGATGCCAGAGTTTAAATTGCTTAAGCTTTTATGCAGCTGTTGCTGAGGCCTCCTGGGAGGCCCTAGAGGACCAGAATGTCCTCTAAGCTCATTCAGTGTTCCTCTCAGAGAATGACTCAAAATGACTTCTCTGTGTGAAGCTGAAAAAAAATCTGAGGTGGAGACAACCTAGAATTTCCTCTAAGATATAAATTAACCTCAGTGAGACCTTGATTCAAGTCAAAATTATCTGCTCACTATCAGAACTTAGATTTGCCTTTGTCTTTCCCCTATAGGACCTAAAATCAGAAAGAAGGAAGAGAATAGAGACCAATGGGAGATGCAAGAACACCAACCCAGGAGTAAATGGAGAGAATCACAATGGTCAGAAGTGGGTCCAAAGACTAGGAATTTCCATTACTGTTGCCTTCTCATTCCTGGTAGGAAAAAATCCTTTAGAAAACCTTAAAAAAGTTTACATGCCTGCTCATAATAATAGCTAGCATTTATATGGCATGTAAATGTTTACAAAATATTTTACATGTATTATCTCATTTAATAATCACAACTGCTGGGTCAGGTAGGTACTATTAAAAATCTCCTTATGTCTGAGAAAGCAAGTGAGGCTAGGATGTTAAGTGAAATACCCAAGGTCAAACAGCCATAAAATGTCTAAGAGAGGATTCAAAACCCTTTAATCCAGCAGCACCACTGCTTGGCCTATATGCCAAAGACACCAAAAAAGGGGGAAAAGACCTATTCATACATAAATATTCATAGTAGCTCTTTTTGTAGTAGCTAAGAAATGGAAATCGAAGGGACATCCGTTGGGGAATGACTAAACAAGCCGTGGTATATGACTGTAATGGAATATTATTATGTTAAAAGAAATGATAAACAGGATAACTTCAGAAAAACCTGGAGAGACTTACATGAACTGATGCATAGTGAAGTGAACAGAACCAGGAGAATGTTGTGCACAGTAACAGCAATAATGTTCCATGAAGAACTGTGAATTATTTAGCTATTCTCAGTAATACAATGATCCAAGACAATCCCAAAGGACTAATGATAAAGCACATTATCTGCCTCCACAGAAAGAACTGTTATTGTTTGAACACAGATTAAAGCATGCTGCTTTCATTTTTTCTTTTATTTGTGTCTTCTTGTACAAAATGACAAATATGTAAATGGTTTACATAATTGCACATGTATAACTTATATCTGATTGCTTACTGTCTGTGGGGAGGGGAGGGGAAGGGCGAGATAAAATTTGAAACTGAAATTTTAAATTAAATGTTAAAAAACTTGAAAAAGAAAAGATTTGATAAAAAAGAGGGGGTCATTTAGGAAATGGCACCTAAACTAAACCTTTAAAAAGAATGAAAATACCAAGTGAATTCTAGGAATGGGAAATAGCTATATAAATGTAGAATGGTGGGAGATGGAATATCAAGTCTAGAGAAAAGCTAGTAATACAGTTTTGGTGGAATATAGAGTTCATGCAAGGGAGTGATAATAAATAAGTATCAAAGAGACTTTGGAACCAGACTGTGGAAGACAACAGCCTTGCCTCCTTTGCTTAAAAGTTCTTCTATTAGTCTTACTTAGAATAATTCACATGCCTATCCAGACAGGACTTGAAAGTGGAATATACCACAGTATCTACATTGTTTCTATAACAGAAATGGATTTGGAGGACACAGGATCTAAAAGAAGAATTTACAAGATCTATATAATTAAGTCACATAACTATCTGGGACAACGTAATTCATTTTTTTTTTTTTTTTTTTGGCTAGGCAGTGGGGTTAAGTGACTTGCCCAGGGTCACACAGCTAGTAAGTGTTATGTGTCTGAGGCCGTATTTGAACTCAGGTCCTCCTAAATTCAGGGCCAGTGCTCTATCCACTGCACCACCTAGTTGCCCTCGGGACAATGTAATTCAATTCAGCACCAGGAATAGATAACAATAATGGACTAATAACAAGTAATAAAATGTACTATATTTTAATCTGAGGCACTTTGTTTCTCCTTTATTCAGATGTCATTGGTTGAGTGTGGTGACCCATAGCACAGCCTTTCTAAACAACTGTCAGCCTATCTTCATCAAGGAGAAGCTTTCTAGTCACTTCATTTTACCAGGCTGAAGAGCTATCACTCATGATGAAATAAAGCCAGAAGCTGGTAGCAGAAAGAATGACAAGGAAGAGTTGAGAGAAACTGCAAGTTTACAGTAAGCAACAGTAGCAATATGGTGCCCAGAAATGAGCAGACTCAACACAGAGCAGCTACCAGCAGGAAGTAGGCCCAATAAGGGCAGTACAAGGACATCAAACCCTGGTGTCTCTGCAGCTTCACAGTCATCATTCACAGCTCCATTCATATTTCTTAATCACACAGGTTCCTTATCTGGGTGCCTACCACAGATGATACCTATGCATATCCATTATCCTCCCTGATGGTATGTGTATTTATGGGAGAGAATGTCTAAAAAGGAACAATATTCTATTGCTACTTATACTTCTACAGTTTTGCTTTGAATTATATCCTTTAATATATCATTCAAGTTTCATAAGGTATAATTTTGAGTGGATTGAGACCCACAGAGCAGTGGCATCAAACTCAAAGAGAAACAATCCCTGTGGGCTACAAATTAATTTAGAAAACTGCAAATTAACATTATATAGATTGCATTGCATTTGTATTACTTTGTTAAACATTTATCAATTACATTTTAATCTGTTTTGGCCCACTGGGGAGTCTCATGGGTGCTTAAGGCCCCTGGGAGTGAGTTTGACACCTCTGTCACTGTGAGCTGTAAGGAGCTTTTCTTAGGGAGACATGTGCAAATGAGTTTGCCCCAGACACAGCATCTACACACTGCTCTAGAATCATATCTGGACCCCTATGATCCCTGAAGGTAATGTGACTTAGAACCATGAAATCAGTTACCATGATCTCTTCCCTGCAATTATTATTATAGGTAGTTGGCTGGTCCAGTGAAAAGAATGCTGGATTTGCCATCAGACATCTCAATTCTTCCCACTTGCTACCTATGTGACTTTGGGCAAATAACTGAGTTTCAATTTCTTCATTTGTAAAATTTATAGATTGTACTAAATTTCTAAAGTTCCTTCAAATGTTAAAGTTATGTGGCCTTACAATTTCATACTCTCAGAAAGTGACCCATCAGACTCCACCAGGAGGCAATATATGCCAGACAAGTCACACTATATTCACCAACTTGAAAACCATCTCCTCTAATACTCTGATAGAGACATTCCAGGACCTTAAACCCATGAGACTTTGCAATAGAAATTATTCCAGCCTAGTGCCTGTAGCCATAATCCTGGAAAAAAAAAAACCTGTAAAAATACAGTCTGGCAACTTCTCCTGCAGGTGCTATAGCTACAGCTACTGAAGACCCAGAAAAGAAAGTTCTTCCCACCAAAGTCTTCGACACTGTCAAATAATTCTGCATTATACGCTCATCTGATTTTTTTCAGTGTAAATAGCATTAAAGAGGCATTATCATCTGCTTTGCCACTGCATCCTAAGAATCATCGGTCCTTGCCATCTGATGTGTAGCTGAAACCTTCCATATATGTTATCTCTTCATTAGAATGTGAGCTTCTTGAGAGAAGAGGCTGTCTTTTCTATTTGTATCCTCAGCATTTAGCACAATGATTTATACACAATAAGAGTTTAGTAAATGCTTTATTCATTCTGACTGACTTTCCTCTTCTGTTCAAACTTCCCACCAAGTTCTTTTGGGGACTCCTCTGAGTCTGAATGCATTAGCAGAACTAGCAGACACATCTTCACACAAAAGAGTATAGCATTCTTTACCCTATCACAGCCACTATATTCACCCTCCTCCTTCCTGGTTTTCTTAGATTTATTAGTAATCTCTTATTCTCATTCCAGTCTGTACCCTTTCCAAATCATCTCCCACGCAACTGTAAAATTGATATTCCTAAAACAGTTCTAACCTTGTAACTCAATGCTCAAGAAACTTCAGGAGTCCCATGTTACCTCTAGGATAAAATCTAAAACTCTGTTTAGAATTTAAAGTCCTTTATAATCTGGTTTCATCTTATCTTTCCAGGATGATTACATAGTACTCTTCCTCTTGTACCGTATGCTCCAGCCCTAGTTGTTTTTTCCCTCATATTATGGATCCCACCTAGGGTGACGCAACTGTTGTTCCAGTTATCACCAGAATGAAATCTGGGAGTCATTTCAGATTCATTCCTCCCTTTTATTTCACTCCTCCAGTCAGGCATCACATGCTGTTGGCATTTATTCCTAGGGGACTTTCCTTATGCAACCATCTCTGCCTGTTGAAATATTTCCCAAACTTTAAGAATCAGATAAAATTCTACCTTCTCAGTGAAGTGTTCCTTCATTTTCCCTAGGTGAAAAGATTGTTTTCCTTGTTATGCCCCCCATAAGTTTTTTTTTGGTCTTTCTCTTGTGCATTTATCATGGTCCCTTTTGCATTCCAATTGTGGATATCTATTGTGCCTCCCCATTTAGAATACATACTCCATAAGGGCAAGGTTAGTATCTTCTTTATATTTCTGTCTTTTCCAGCATCTATTTTAATAAACATTGACTGAAATGAAGGTGTCCAAGACGTAAAAATGTAATATCAAAGATTTTTTTTCTACATCCCTCCCTCAGACATGAAAAAGGATGACAGAACCCTGTCACTTCCCCAGCCAATATCTATTACAACAGTAATCAACTTAGAAGTGTGGTTCTCCTCTGTCTTCCAACTCAATATGATTATTCTTCTCCTCCCATCCTATCTCCCTTGAACTCCCATGCTAGGAAGATTTCCATTCACCTTGAGAAGAGATCCAGCATATGAAACAAGACAATAACAAAAAATGACCCGTCCTAATACATCATGTAGAAAAGAAGAGTCTATTCAAGGAAAACCAAAGAAGTCACCTCCCTGAGTCATTAGTCATCGATCTCAGAACTCTATTCTCATGAATTTATCCATCTGTTCAATCTTCTCCAAATATACTCTCCTCTCCTTGATGTTTAAGGATAAACAGCATGCTTCCTGGAGCTTAATTAATGTGTAGAACATCATGAGTAACTCATGAGGTCTAGGAAGCCACTTAGTTCATGTGATCCACAGCCCACAGTCCCTGAATCTTTTGTCCAGGGCCCTCTTCTTTTTTCTCTGCATGCTACCTCACCTGGTGGACTCATCAGCTCCCATGAGTACAATTATCATTTCTATATAGATAATTCCCAGATCTACATGTATAGCCCTAGGTTGATATATCAGTTTTCAAGTTGATTTCCCTGACTCCAGGCTCTCCGTCTTCCAATCCCTCTTGTATTCCAAGTCAAATAAATCTTCCTAAAATCTGATGACCTTCCCTTGCTCTAAAAATACTCATGACTTTACATTTCCTATAGTAGGAAAATTTAAACTTCTTTGCCTGCTTTTCAAGGCTCACCATAGGGTTTCCAGAGAAATATAACAGGAAATAAAGAACTTAAATAGGCATATCTTAGAAAAAGATATTGAATAAGTCATAAATCATACCCCAATTTGGTATATGCTAGGGAGGGATAGCTATATATTTGTATATATGTATGTAGGCATGCATGCATGTATATGTATATATGTGTGTATGTGGATGCATATGCAACTATTTTATGTATGTATTAATATATAGCTATATGTGCATATATAAATATATAAAGAGATAAAGGTTGTGGCACTATATATGATTTTGTACATATGTATACATATACACATCACATATATGTATGTATGTAAGTGTGTATACACACATATTTTAAGATGAGAAGCTGGACTAAGGGCATAGCAGTAGGAATGGATAGGAAGGTAAAAAGTTACGGACAAAAAATGCGGCTCCAAAGGGAAGAAGATTCTTGATTCAAGTTGTTGAATATACTAGGTGTTGAGAAAAGACAGCACTTGAAGAGACAAGTAAATAGTAATTAATTTTCATTTCTAGTTTTAAATCAAGATGCACAAAAGTAAACAGGGCTCATGATGAGGGAATAAGTCAGTCAGCCAATAATCATTTATTAAGTATTTAGTATGTGTCAGACACTATACTAAGCATTGAGGATACAAAGAAAGACATCAAGTCCCTAGTCTCTAGGAGTTCATCATATTCTAATGGAGAAGATAATATATAAATAATGAAGTATATCCAAGATATATCTAGAATAGATGAAAAGTCATCTCATGGGTTATCTCAACTGCCCTAGCAGTTATGGAGGGTAGAGGTGAGGGGGGGGGGGGAATGAGGAAGTCTTCCTGAAGAAGGTAGGATTTAAACTTAGTGCTGACAGAATTATGGGAAATTAAGAGGCAGAGGTAAAGAGGGAGAAAATTCCAAGCATGGAGAATAGACAGTGCAAAGGCATGAGGAGAGAATGATGAATATTGTGTATGAGGAATAAGTATGCCATTATAGCTGGATTGTACAGAGTATGGAGGGGTATTAAAAGTAGGAAGACTAGAAAGGTAAGAATAAAATAGGTTATAAAAAATCTTTAAATGACAGAGGACTTTATATTTGATATTAAATTCATCTTTTATGGACCATAATGCAATAAAATTTTATTCAATAAAAGGCCCTCTGAGTAAAAATTAAAAATTAAATGAAAACTATATAACTTAATCCTAAAGAAGGACTGGGTCAAAGAACAAACCATAGGAGAAAAAAACATTAAAGATAATGAAAATGAGGCAACATAGCAAAAATTTGGGGATTCAGTTAAATAGTACTTGGGGGAGCATTTATATATCTCTACAAACTTTTATCAGTAAAATAAAAAATAGATCTATAAATTGTGAATGAAATTTTAAAAACTAGAAAAACAAATATAATATCCCCAATTATGTACCAAAAATGAAACTCTGAAAATCAGAGATTAACAAAATTGAGAGCAAAAAAAAGAAATTAATAAATAAAACTATGAGCTATTTAAAAAAAGATAACCATTAATTAATTTGATTTTTGAAACAGAAAAAAGTACCAGGATCGAGATTGAAAAACTTAAATTCACAACCAATGAAGAAAAAGTAAAGAAATTATTTAAAATAATTTGTCTGAGATTATGTCAATAACATTTATAATCTAAATGTAATATATTTATTACAATATTTATTAAAATAAAAAATGGCCAGAGAAATATAACAGGAAATAAAGAAATTAAATAAGCATATCTTAGAAAAATAATTGAATAAGTTATAAATCATACCCCAAATAAAATAGTCTCAAAATGGATTTGCAAGTGAATTTTTTCAAATATGTAAAGAACAAATGATTCCAATACTACTTAAACTATTTGAAAAAAATGGAAAAGAAATGATCCCATGAAATTATTTCTATGATATAAATATGATCTTAATATCCAAACCGGGGAGAGTCAGAACAGAGAAATAAAGCTATAGACAAATATCTGCAGTTAATATTGATGTAGAAAAAAGTTAAATAAAATATTATCAAGAAAACTACAGGAATATATCACAAAGATTACATATTACCTTGGCTGAGTTTTTCACCAGGAATGAAGGACTGGTTCAATATTAGAAAAACTATTAATAAAATTGACCATATTAGTAACAAAACAACAAAAAATAGATGATTATATTAATACATTCAGAAAAAAAAACTTTTGACAACCTGTAAAATTCATTAATGTTAAAAAAATTTTAGAAATCATGGGGAAAAATGGAGGGTTTCCTACTATGATATGTAGTTTCTATCTAAAACCATGAGACAGTATTATCTGCAATAGGGTTGAGCTAGAAGTCTCTCCAATAAGATCAGAGGTAAAATAAAGATGTTCATTATCATCATTAATATTCATTATTGATAGCATTTCTAGTTTTAGAAATAGAACGAGAAAAATAGATTAAGGAAGAAAAATAAGGACAAGGAAAAACAAAATTATCACATGATGGATTACTTAGAAAACCCTACAGATAAACAAAAATTAATAGAAATAATAAACAACTTTAGCAAAGTTATAGGATATAAAATAAAGCCATACAAATCAATACCATATCTATATATTAACTAAATCTAGCATGAAGATTTAGAAAGAGAAATTCTATTTTAAATCACTAAAGAAAATATGGAATACTTGGAAGTTTACATGCCAAGTTCACATGCCAAGACACTATGAGGAACTAAATGAAAATTAATATTTGTAAAGTGCTTAGCACAGTGCCTGGCACGTAGTAGGTAGTACAAAAACATTAACTATCATTATTACACTTATTATAGTAATTTATTATATGTTATCTTTACAAAAAGGAATTCAGATATAAATAATTGGAAATATATTACTTGTTAATGCACTGGCCATTCCAATATAACAAAAATAGCAATGCTACCTAAATTAGTTTACTTATTCAGTGCCATACCAATCAAACTATCAAAGGATTACTTTATAGAGCTAGGAAAAAAATTGTCACAAAATTCATTTGAAGGAACAAAAGGAGAAGAATATCAAGGAAATGAATGAGAGAGAGAGAGAGAAGGAGGAGGAGGAGGAGGAGGAGGATCTAATGGTATCATATTTCAAACTACACCATAAAGCAGTAATCATCAAAAACATTTAGTACTGAGGAAGAAATAGAGAGATTGATCAATGGAAGATTCAGTCCATGATATGTAGAAGTAAAGGATTAGAGTAGCCATTGTGGTTGATAAACCAAAAGATCCCAGCCATTTGAAAAACTCATTATTCAACAAAAACCGGGATATTAGAAAGCAGTCAGGCAGAAGCTAGGTAGAAACCTATACTTCATATCATATGCCAAGTTCCAACTGATTAAAATGATTTAGACGTAAAGGGTAACATAACAAACAAAATAGAAGAACAAGGAAGAAATTAGCTGTTAGATCACGCTCACACAAATGGAGGAGAGTTCATGATCAAACAAGAGATAGAGGGGTCCACAGAAGGTAGAATAGATAATTTGATTTTATAAATTTAATTTTTTGCACAAACAAAACCAATACAACTAAAATTATAAAAGAAGCAAGTGTATGGGGGAAATCTTTGCAATAAGGTTTAGGATAAAGTCTCATTTCTAAGATATAAATCGAACTGATTCAAATTTATAAGACTAAGAGCTATTCCTCAATTGATAAATGGTCAAAGGATTAGAACCGACAGTTTTCAGTGAAAAAAATCCAAACTAACAATAGCCATATTTTTAAATGCTCTGAATCACTAATAATTAGAGAAATGCAAAATAAAATACCTCCAATGTTTCACTTTACATCCATTATATTGGCAAAGATGACAAAAGAGGAAAATAACAAATATTGGAGAGGATTGGGACAAAGAAACACACTAGTTCATTGTGGATGGAACTGTTAATTTTTTCAACAGTTCCATTACTGCAACAGTCACATTATAGAACTGGTTTCCATTCTGGAAAGCAATTTGGAATGATGTCCAAAAAGCTATTGAAGTATATATTTCCTTTGACCTAAGGATACCATTACTAGGCCTCTACTTGAAAGAGATCAAAGAATGAGTAAAAAGACTCATATGTACAAAAATATTTACAGCAATTCTTTTCATGGTGGCAATGAACTGGAAACTGAGACAGTATCCATAAAACGGGGGATGCTTGATGAAGTTATGATATATGAATATGATGTAATGCTTTCGAGCTATAAGAAATGATAAGGGTATGTTTTCAGAGGAACTTGAAATCTTCTATCAACCATTTCAAAGTGAAATAAGAACTAAGAAAAGAATTTATATAATAATATCAATATCAGAAAGATAAACAACTTTGAAAGATTTAGGAACTCTGAAATGGCCGACCACAATTACAGAAGACTCTTGCTGAAACATGCTGCCCACCTCCTGATAAGGAAATAAGCGAATCAGAGTGTAGGTTTAGATATGCACATATACATCCATAAATATATATGTACAGTTATCCGTTCTACATTGCAACTTTCTCCATTGCTGTTTCAATATGTAGTGGGTTGGCACAATAAATTAAATTGGAATTTTGAGGAGTTTTGAGGGCTCCACATATGACATATGAAGGCCAGCAGAAAACTCAGAAAAAGTTTATAAAATCACAAATGCAAAAAATATATGTATAGCATTATTTTAATACCATAATAATTCAGACTTCTCTGATATGAAGAGAGGGTCAAAAATTTATGCAGATTTTCCAGATTGTGGGGCACCATGCCCCTAAACCCATGTGGAAGGGATAACTGTATATGTATCTATAACATGGCAGATGAAGGAATTTGTTTAACTTGATTATATATATTTATGCTTCAGAGATTTGGGGAAAAGGAAAGAAAAAATGGGAGGGAGAAAATGTGGGCCAGAAAATAAAATAAAACTGAACTTTAAAAAAGAAGTTGTTGTCTCTAAATTATTAGTATATGATATTTTATGAGTAGTAATATAAATCTCCTTCTGTGGCCTGGGATCCAATTCAAAATTCCACATGACTTACTATCTCTTCTAGATGACCTCGTAACAATTTAAACTCAACCTTTACCATAAGGAACCTATCATCTTCTATCCAAGCCCTATTATTCCTTTCAACTTTTCTATTTCCTTTGATTTTACCATCATTTTCTTTGTTGCCCAGGTTCAAACACTTGGAGTTATTCTCTGTTTTCTCCCCATTCCTTCACCCCCACATTCAGTAAGTTGCCAAGCCTAGTTGATACCATCTCTATTTCTGAATCTCCTTAGCATCTCTCATTGCCACTGAGGGTAACATAGGTAGGAGTTGTCTAGCTGCAGAGAATTTAAAGAACTGAAGTGTGGGGCAAGATTCACATGGTGATGTAGAAAAGTATGAATATGCCCAAATGGCTATAAAATTGTGTATATCCTTTGATCCAGCAATCCCACTTCTAGGTCTGTATCCCAAAGATCATAAAAATGGGAAAAGGATCCACATGTACAAAAAAGTATTTATAGTAGCTCTTTTTGTGGTGGCAAAGAATTGGAAATTGAGGGGATGCCCATCAGTTGGGGAACGGCTGAACAGGTTGTGGTATATGAATGTAATGGAATACTATTGTGCAATCAGAAATTATGAGGAGGCAGAATTCAAAAAAACTTGGAAAGACTTACATGAACTGATGCAGAGTGAAATGAGCAGAACCAGGAGAACATTGTACACAGTAACAGCCGCATTATGTGATGACTGACTTCGACAGACTTGGCTCTTCACAGCAATGCAAGAATCTAAGACAACTCCAAAAGACTCATGATGGAAATTGCTATCCAAAGTCAGAGAAAGAAACATGAAGTCTGAATGCAGATGGAAGGATATTATTTGCTCTCCTCTTCTTTTGTTGTTTTGTTTTATTGCTTCATTCTCATGGTCCCTCTCATTAGTTCTAATTGTTCTTTACATCATGACTAATGGGAAAATATGCTTAACATGAATGTTATGTAAAGCCTATATCAGATTGTACATCATCTTGGGGGGAAGAAGTGGGAGGGGAAGAAAATTTAAAACTCAAAATCTCATGGAAGTAAATGTTGAAAACTAAAAATAAATAAATTAATTTAAAAAAAAGAAAAGTATGAATCTGCCTGGGAAAATTAAATTTAAACTCTGTTTAACAAATTTAGGAAACTCTTTGCTGAATTTTTACTCCAGTTAGTTATCTTAAGATCACACCCTTAAAGCCTGACCCTGAACCCTTTTTATTAGTTTTGAATCATCAGAATACATAGAAACTATTCACTATTTTGATACTTTTTCTTTTTTCTCTTTCTTTCATTTTGTGCTATTCATTTCTTCTTTCTCTCATTTTTACTTATTCTTTTTCTTTTCTCTTCTTCTTTCCTTTTTCTTCCCTCCCTTCATCCCTCTTTTATTTCCTCCTATCTTCTTCTTCTCCCCTCTTTCCTCCTTCTCTTCTTCCCTTTTTTCCTTCCTTTCTTTCTACCTTTCCTCCTTCCTTTCTTTCTTTCTGACCTGTAATTTACTTGATGTAGGGAACTTGTAATGAAGAAATTCCCTGCTACCAACTCAGGTCAGCAACTATTACACAACTGCCTGGGTCACTGAGAGGCTTTCTGAGGCCCATACAGCTAGCATAAGTCATAGGTAGGATATCAGTCCAAGTCTTCCTGACTCCCAGGGCATCCCTCCATTCAATATACAATGCTGATTCACTAGCTTTCAAATATTCAATTAAAATTTGCTATTCTATGCAACAAAAAAAATGAAAAATGGAAAAAGTTCTATCAAAATTTCTATAAATATTTTCTCCTTCAGTATAAATGTAAACCTCATATTAGGACTTTCACTTCACAATCTCTGATATTTTGCATGAGAAATTATAAATGGCATCAAGAAAAGCAAAGATGGGGATAGCATCTGGACCAAAATAAGCAAACACAGGATAAGTCTTTTCTGTGGGTCATACTATTTTGAGTGTTGAAGAATTTATTTTCAAGATATCTATAAAAGAGAAAGATGAAATCTTACCTATTACTTCCATGATAAAACGTAGAATCACATGTGTTTGGCTTTTAAAGCTCTTCATAATCTTATTCTTCCTAATTTTCTAGTCTTCTTATACTTTATTCCTCTCCACGTACTCTGATCCAGTGACACTGGTTCCGCATTGCTGTTCCTTGCACATAACACTCCATATGCCAACTCTGGGAATTTTCATTGTTTGTCTCCCATGCCTGAAATTTTCTCCCTCCTCACCTCTGGTTTGCCTGGCTTCCTTCAAATCTCAGCCAGTCCCACCTTTTAAAAAAAATGTTTCCCAATCCTCCTTAATACTAGTACCCTCCCTCTAAGATTATCTCCAATTTATCCTAACTATATCTTGTTGCTACATAGTTACATATTTCTTCCTACCCCCATTAGACTTTGAGCTCCTTGAGATAATCAGCGACCATTTTTGCCTTTTTTTTTGTATCCCCAGTGCTTAGCACATAATAGGTGCTTACCAAATCATTAATGACTTGGCTTGACTTGAAAAAAATAATTACTACTTAAAAATGGCAATTAGAATATCAATAATCATCAACTCATATTCTTATCATCTCTACAAAAGATTTATGGGAAATATATAGACATCAATAATGATTTTGATGTCAATAATTTTGTCTTATTGACCTTTCCTCAGTTAGAACTTCAGCTTTTACCTCATGAAATAACCTTCCTGCCTGGGAAAGCTAAAATGTCTTTATAACTTTCAAGCACTTTTTTTCCCCAAGGGGAATTGTTCTCACCTATAAAATTCTTATTATTACTGAACAGAGACTTCTTTGTGCTAGAATATACTAGTTATACTAGGCTTGAATGACCATGTGATGATTTTATACTTGAGTCAAATATCCACTGACGACTAAATTGTACTTATAAAACTAATTGCAATTATGACCAACCATAGGGAACCTTAGATATTGGTCTCTGGAGGTAAAGATACTGGTAAACTTATTTTCCCATATCCTTTAAAATTTTACCCTTGCTTGGGAAAACAGAATCTTTCCACACATAGTATATAAGCTATCCATTTTTTATTAGATGTTGGAAGAACTTGAACAGTCATGGTCTCAGATCCAACCAACTTATTCATTTTATATTTTTGCCATATGACATGCATAAAGATCCGTTATCCCATTTGTCATACTTCTTTATCAGATGTTGACACAGAAAAAGAATGAAAAAGAGATCATGTTGGGGAAGGAGATGTAATCCAGAGGAAGAGGGGCTAGCAATAAAGAAAAGTTAAAGTTAGAATAATTTTTATGAGAATTTTTAAGTGTTACATAGAAATCTCTACTCTTGTATTTTTCTCTAAATATTCCAATTTTCCCAACCAAAGCAAACATTTAAAATATCCTTTAAATTGTGACTCATGGTCATTAGTCTTCATTTGAATTTTAACTAATTCAATTTCGATTTCCCACTTCCATTGTCATTATTATTATCTCCATTATCGCGTTGAAAGAATTTTTGTCATCATCATCATGTTGATACCATTTGACTCACTTTGTTCCCATTAACTCATTCTGGTTGTTTGCTAAATATTTATCCAATTTACTTTCCTATCAGTATTTCTCCCATTTTATTTCCATTCTTATGGACACTTGTTCTACCTTTTATTTCTTCTCTTTCATTTTATTCTTAGTTCATTTTTGTGTCCCTTACCCTACAATTTTGGTGGCTGAAATAGTAATGTGATTTTAATCTAATACAAAGGTAAGCATTATATTGACTGACTACTTCATGGTAAAAACCTTTGGATTTTTTAATAATAAACTTTTAATTTTCAAAGTCTCTGGAGATTTCCATTAAGAAGACATTTGGAACTGGGAATTCTGATACCCTGCTTTACCCAAAGCAACAGAAAAGTGGAAAGTTTAGGATCATGATTCTGATTAGAAGATAGTTTTTAAAAAACATGTGCAGAGGTGGAAAAGTAAACAATAAAACCAACACCTATGTCTGGTGTCCCAGCCAACGTCATATAGTTTTGCTAAATTATAGAGATCAGAGGGCAGCAGTGACTAGTTTTCTGTTACTCCCCCAGGGCAAAGTATAACGTGGGGTATATGGCTTTTTTTTTAATTAGTGAAGTGAATCATTTAAAAAAAAAAAAGAACAAGAACTTCAATAACAATGCAAACAAAAACAGTAAGGAATAGAAATCAAAGCTTCTCAGCTATTTGTTTATTAGTATGATATAATTCCACATACAAGTTTTCTAGTGGCACCAAAATCTACAAAACAGACCCAGATGTTCCTTTCTACATGTGATTTAGATTGAGTTGATTAAAGGTGTATTTCCAACTGATATTCTATTTACAGTACTGTCACATGCTTATTTCTTGGCATAAACAGAATATATATATATATATACACATATACACACATATATATGTGTGTGTGTGTGTGTATATATATATATATGTATGTATACACACACACACACACACATATATGTGCTCTCAGGGGGAACTAGAAAGGATCTTCTCTAATTCTCCTATTCCCCCCCCATTGAAACACCTAAAAAAATCTTTAACTCCTCTGCAATCCACAATTTCCATTATTCAGGAATGTCCAGTTTTCTACCCATTGTTGTTGTTGTTGTATCATTTCAGTAGTGTCTGACTCTTCATGAACCCATTTGGAGTTTTCTTGGCAAAGATACTAGAGTGTTTTCCATTTCTTTCTCCAGCCCATTTTACAGATGAGGAAACTGAGGCAAACAGGGTTAAGTGACTTGTCCAGGGCCAGAATGGAATTCATGAAGATGAGTCTTCATGGTTCCAAGCCCAGTGCTCTATCCACTTCATCACATAGCTGCCCCCAAACCCTACCTATCTTTCAAATGCCAAATCAAGTCACTTCTCTTTTAAGAAGACTTTCAAATTAATCTGGGCCTTATTGCTCTCACACAGTCATAGCAAAGTGCTAATCCAATCCTCTCATTTTACAGGTGTGATAACGGAGGCCAGAAAGATATACTGATGTATTTAAATTCTCCCAGATATTTAGTAACAGAGTGTACATGTCACCTAACTCCAAGCTCATTATTATTTGGAGATTCAAATTCTGATTCTATTTCTTCTGTTTTTATTACTGTATGACCTTGGACAAGTTATTGGACCTTGGTTCCTTCATATGAAAGCCTTCTTTGGGTCGTGGTCCCTTCATATGAAAAGAAGGAGGCTGGACAAAATGACCTCCAAGGTTTCTTTGTTTGATTGTTGTTGTTGTTGTTGTTTAGTTCCAGAACCTGTGATAGTAAGATAATTTCAAATACTTGTTACCCAGATCAGATAACTTAATACTTAAATACTGCTTTATATGGATCAGTACTTAATATCTATATATCGCTTCCCTAACTATATTGTAAATTCATGAGGGTAGTTGTGACATATTTTCTTCTTCCATATACTCTATAGTGTCAAGGACAGGGTAGAATATGTCGCAGATACTCAATTTTTTTTCATTAATTGAGTGTATTGGCATTCTTAAACTAAAAAGGTACCTCAATTTAACAGGAAGTTGAACTGGAATTCAACTCTGATTATCAAGTCCCTATTGCTTATCTGAGCTACCACCTAATTCCAGCTTCCAACAACAAATGAGGCCAATTCATTCCCTCATCCCATAAGCAAATAAAAGGATATTTCAAGTCCTCAGGAATTGGAATATGATGACAAGTCAAGTAGAGAGACAAAGACAGATTAAGCAACTGAGGCTGTACTAAGTAGGATGACCAATCTATGACTGAAGGCCCTGAACATGTATAACTTAGCTGTGGGTTAGTAAAGCACCATGCAGTACATGTCAGGATAGGCTGCAAAAATTTTATATTTTGGGGAAATTTCTAATGGCTTCGTCACCGTACTGTCCTCAAAGTTGAGAGGTTCTGTCTTAAGATTCCAAACAAATATGTGAGCCATTACAAATAGCAAAAATCTAGTTGAAAAATAATTGTTTGAAGGAGTGGTACAATGTTGAATATTACAGTTAGGCATTTCACAACGGCTGCAAGGCTGACTCACTAGAGAAAATACAAAGGCAAATATGTTGCAGCCGACTCAGGAAATCTGCCAACAAGTAACTATCTGAGATGCTCTTCCATTCTCTTTGAAATTCAAGGTGAATTTTAACAAGAGCAAAAATATTCAGAAAAGTTGTCTTTAATAACTGCTACTTTATAGTATCAGCTATAAAGAGATTTTTTTTTAACGAAAAGAAGAGGAAGAGCTGAACCAAATAGTAGAGGAAATAAGAACTACATTTTCCAAAAGATATAACACCATTTCCTATAACAGAGAGAGCAAATATTTAAATATAAATAAATTGAAAATAAGATGAGGAAATGATAATAAAATAAGACAATAAAATGAGGCATTTGGGGAGGAAAAAAGGTGCTTGGAAGCAGTAAAAAATAAAAAAGCCAAAGATGAAGCAGTAATCTTTTATTAAGATTACTAAATAATCTTTTATTATTATGAATGCATCCTGACTTCACTCCAAATTAGAGGCAGATAGATGGTGCAATGGATAGAATACTAGAACTGGAATTAGAAAGATTTGGGCTCAAGTCTGGTAGAATATTCCTAGGTATATGAATGCTATCTGCCTCAGTTTCTTAACCTATAATGAAATTAATAGCTACCTGCAGAGCTGTTATGAGGATAACATGAGTTAATATCTGTAAAGCACTTCACAAACCTATGAAAAGGTTAGATATTGTTATTACTAAATTGCTACAGGGTGCAAACTATGGAAATTCATTTTTATTCTTAAAAAAAAACTAATATTGACCCACAGTATCTCTTTGTCATCTTACAACACCCATCACTTTAGCTAATATAATTGTTCAGCCAATGGTAAAGGGGAATAATAATTAAAAGTAATGAAAGATGATTCCACTTCAGCAATTGAAGTAATCAGAAATGGATCAATTTTCCTTTGTTTTATAGTTCTGGAGAATTTTACAGAATCATAGATAGAGTTAATGCCACATAGTTCTGGAAGAAAACACTAACTGTTATATTTTTGTCAATCATTCTGACATAATTGCACAGTTGACCTTGTAAGATATAAGCCCTATGACTAGTTTTATTGACAGAAACCTATCTCATTCTAAGTTTCTCAAAAAGATTAACTTTTGTGATTAAAAATTAATGAGGAGTTAAGTGGAGAAAACAAAAGAGCAAATTGGTGTTCATATTTGTGTTGGAAATTCTCATTAAGTCTGGATAGGTATGGTTGAGTTAAATCTTAAATCTCGAAATCTCTCTCTCTGAATCATTGAAAAGGATTTATTTCCATTGTTGGACATGGAGTGACACTCAGTAGTCTTTAAGGGGAGAGACAACTTTGAAGTAGCTCAGAGTCCAGAAGATCAGGGAGCTTATTTGTTTACCCCTAGTATGCTGTCCTCCCAAGTAAATATTTGTTGTTCTGGGGTGTTCTTGTCATATTTGTTCATATCTCCATTTCTGGAAAATTCTCTGAGGGGTCAGGCTAGAGGGAGATCTTCAAGTGGCTTCCTTCAGTGTTTTACACTAATGAATCTTTAAAAACACATTTGAGTCAGAACTCTTACTGGCTTCTTAAATGTCATATGAAGAGCCCCAAGTAGACTATTATGCATAATTCTTAGATGGTCCTAAATTTAATTGTATTTTGTGACTTCCAAGATGTACCATGATGGTGGGACTGGAAACTGCAATCAACCCCAAACTCAAAGTTTTTTTTCAAATTAAATAAACAAAGGAAATGTTACCAAAAAAAGAGCAAAGATTTGGGGGAAATCTGGGCCTTATTGCTCTCAGGTTCTATTTCCTTTAGTCCTTAGAATGGTCTGTCCCAAACCAAGTAACTAGGGAGAAATAAATATTAAATTTAAAAAAAAAAAAACTAAACAAAGCATAAAGAAAAAGAAAAGGAAAACCAAGCTTCTCCTCTCAGAGGGAAATACTAGTTTCACGTGAGCTCTCTGAGCACATGGGGTTCACCCAATAGATTAAGGATCTAGAAGTCCCTCTCCCAACTTCAGGTGAGAAACCAAATGATCCTAGGCAAAAACTCTTCCAAATGTCACTTGCATTCCATAGATGCCAATCCATACATTTTCCCAACGGTTCCTCTAACAATGCAGCAAGCAATCCAGATGAAAGTTTTGATATAACTTCTCCAGTAGTGGTCTTTTCCATGCATAGAATACCTGGACTTTCTCCAATGGATTCCTGACAAGACATAGGACAATCTAAATGGAGGTGTAAACTTACTGACAATAGGAAAAGCAGATACAGCTCGAAGATAAAGCAAAGAAACTCAATAGTCTCAAATATGCAGATTAAGCACTTGAAGTTGATTGGACTCAATCTCTCACACCCTAGACAGCCCCAAGTGCAAAAATAAATCTTACTAGGACCAGGAGGGCTAGAGAGAGTATCCTCTCCCTTAGTGGGAGTTCTGGGAAATGGAATTCTGGTTCATGTGCACAGACCCAGGTTTAGTACTGTAGAAGTATGGCTTCTGAAAACAGGATAAGGCTCATTCTTATATTTTCTGTCTGCCCCAAGGAAAACCACTTAAAGTTTAGGTTTGGCTCATGTATAAGGTCTTGCCAAAGAGTTGGGAAGTACTCAATATGCAATATAGATCAGGTATAGAACTGCTATTCATTTCTTCCACACAAAATAAATGTTTAAAACACAAAAACTCATAAGCACATACAGACAAAAACTTAAAGCAAGATAAAATAACCCATAACTCTTACTATATTCTCCTAGGAGGTAGATAATTGAAATAATAAAACACAAAGTATTTGGTGGCATTATTAAACAGGCATTTCACCTAGACTTTGGCTCTGCATTATCCAAACAAATGATTCATTCCTTCAATGTCTATTCCTTTTGGCCAGCCAGGTCAGAAGTTGTACTCATCATCCCTTCAGAGATATCTTCTGATAATAATAAAATTGCAGAAACCTCTTCCTGCTGTCATTCAGTTCTGGCTGAAGGACACAGTAGTTTGTTGTTGTATTTTTTTAATCTCTTCAATTCATGAAGTCACCTCCAAAAGCTAAAAATGGCTCTCTCAGGATGACTGTTAGATAATTTATGTTCAGGGAAAAAAACAAGCAGAAAGGGCAACCAGGGGTCCAAACCTTTAGGCTTTCCAAGGAAGCACATTTGCATGCTGTCATATCTGAGCAGAAGACAGGGTTGCTGATGGTAGGTTGAGATGACCTCTTTCCCCCTTCATGGGGAATCCCAGAGAGAATTCCACAGATCCCAAATCGAGGTTGGCGAGAGAGGACAAGTGACTGCAGAAGTTGTCTTTCCATTTAAAGACTATCAAGTAGGCAGCTTTTCCCAGCTTAGTCATTCTTTTTTTGATGCTGCATTATCCCAAAGTGCCAGGTTCTTCAGCATTGATTCAGAGCTCATGAGTCCTATGGGAAGTGGTCCAGCCGGTTAGGGGGGGCTAACAATTTACTCCATCACATTTATATATAATAATAAAATTATATAATGCACATTATGTGATAATTATATCACACAATCATATTGAATATTCAGAATTCATATTCACCAGAAAAGAGTACAAAACACTGTGAAAAATAACTGTATTCCATTTCATCTTTTTTCATATTCCACAATACAAGCCTGAGGAAAAGGAGAAAAATGTATCTTCTAGGACTATAGATACCTGGCAGTCTTGTGCCAGGATCACCTGGTCAAGATTCAGAATTATCCCATTGAGGAAAAAAAAAAATCTCTCTCCATTTGACCTGAAAGTGATCTGGACCACAGGTTCTTCATAATGGAAAATTTTGGAGCAAAACCTTGGAGAACAGCCTCAGAATCTAGTAATTTCTTACCATTCCAGAATGTCTTAATATGGGTTAGTCTAAATCTATGGAAGAAGTTTTTAACTAATCAACTCAATAGAGTTCACCGTTTGCAGAAGAAATATAGGTGAAAACAGAGGTAAAGAGGGAATTGAAGGAGAAGGAACAGGAGAAAAAGATGTCATTGATGACCCTGGAGGTTCCATTTTCATGTGTCTTTGTTTTCTCCTATGATCAATATATCAAAATAATGTAAGATTTCTGGAGGTGGTCTCCAAATTTATCCTTGAAGCATAATTAGTTGATCATTGAAATACGGTGGCACACATAAAATTGCATATAGGTGAATTTCAATAAAGCACTGGAAATTTTAGAAACAATGGAATTTCAGAATGGAAACATCTAATTCAGATTATTCCTCAGTAAGCAATGATTGTTCAGGAATCTATAGCAGTATAAACTATAGATTCAGAGCCAAAAGGGAAATTAGAATATATTAAGTCCAACTTCCTCATTTTTAAAAAGAGTAAACAAGGGTGCAGAGAATTTAAGATCATATTGCTAGTAAGTTGCACAGCCAGGATTTAAAGCTATGCATTTTGACTGAATCCAGAATTCTTCCCACCACATCACATTGCCTAAATCTTTTATCAATTTGACAAAGATGAAATTTTACAAACGCCTCCTCCCTAGCAAAGACAGAAAGGAGAGTGTTGATGTCAATGAATATGGATATTGCCAGTGGTGTGCTGGTAAGTGTTTAAATAACCTCTCCAAACACAACAAAGTGTACAACATGACACATTCAAATTCAATCTGCATTATTGCCATTTTCTATCACTTTCCTAAGTCTAGACAACCAAAAGAAAAAAATAACTAAACCCTAATTTATAATGTTTGCTGATTTTCAAGATGTAAATCTTCACACTTAAAGTTTAATAATTGATTCTAGAAAGCCATTAGAGCTTGCTCCAACATAGCCCTGGATGTTGTCTTCAGTCCCTATAGTTTTGTATCTTACCATTTTTTGGATTGAGCATTTGTCCAACTTTTTTTGCCCTCTAAATATATTTAAGTGATTTCTGAAATTTATCACTACTGATTGGAGGTGACGGAGAGGAAGTTAAGAATGAGGTTGCCAAAGAAAGAAAGATAGAAGAAAGAAAAGAAAGTCTTTGGAAAATGCCTTTGGGGACAGCTAGTGGCACAGTGGATAGAGCTCTGGCCTTGGAGTCAGGAAGAGCTGAGTTTGAATTTGACCTCAGACACTTGACACTTACTATCTGTGTGACCTTGAGCAAGTCACTTAACCCCAATTGCCTCACCAGAAAGCAAAAAAAAAAAAAAAAGTCTTTGAAATTTGCAGAAGAGAACAGAAGGGAAGACCAGAAGGAATCATAGTCAAGAAGGACAGAGCCAACAGTAACACGTTGAATTTTTATATACTTTAAAATAAAAGCAAGATGTGCACAATAGAGAGTCACAGTTTTATTTATAATCCTATCTTTCTCTTCTATATGTACACGGAAATGCTCCATTTAGCTGATGTTTCTTAAGTTCAGAATTTGTCAAATAGGGGGAATTTGGAAAGATGGAGAACAATTTGAGACTCAGGGCCCACTCAGTCTATTCTGAGTGGTGAAGACCTAGAAATTATAGACTTGTCAAAGTGGCACAGAAAATCCAGAAAAGCTTCATCACTGGAAGGCAGTATAAGTAGATAATTAAAGGAGTCCACCAGGAGGCAGAGGACCATGATCTCTGAACATGGGCAGTTAGCAACAAAGAAGTACAATGATTAGAAGAAAGAGAATGTCACTACAGGCAGGTAGACATTCTGTTTAGTTTAATCTGATAGCTTAGCATCAGGGTATTCAGGTAGCGTGACAGCAGAATAGTCATGAAGCATGCTAACAGTGCTTAGGAATTTGTCTTAAATCATTATAAATGTCAAATTTGTTTCAGGCTACCTATGCCATTGCAGAGCTTCAACAAGAGAGAAAAAAAAGTCAACATGTAATGTGAAAAAGCCTCTCTTTCCTGTTGCTGTCATCTCTGCTGAAGTGAATCAAGATAAAAGCTCTGAGGAAGGTCCAGAAAATGAATGCATGCTGTTTGCCAGGACACTGTGGGCTCATACTGATATAACAAGCTAATTTGGAACACTGGAATTTCATTTTTTCCTGTATTATTCCCCACTCCACCCCCCATTTGCTTATAAGGACGTCTATGCCCCAGAAAGGTTCCTTCAGTTACATAAAATTCTATTTATGAAATTACATCATTGCCCCATTCATAATTCTTGTCCTGTTAGGGTTCTTCCAGTTGGTAGACTGAACTGTCAGAGCTCTTGCTTTTGAAAAGTGGAAGTGTATCATATTGTCACGTTTTCTTTGTTTTATTTTATTTTGTTCTTTTGTTCAGGTTTTTTGTCAATTTTTTAATAAAGCTATATAAAACTTCTGGATTAAACAGAATAAATTTCTAAATTAAAAAATAACTGTATTGATGACGCAAATGATATAGCTCTATAATATAAGCAGCCAGGCCCATTTATGAAATTTAAATTCTAGAATAATGATTGATGGTGCTGATAAGAAATGTATTTTCATTTCTACTGTTGTTCAACCTTCATTTCAAAGAGAACCAATGGCATCACGGGATGATGTCTTGACTTGCATATGAATTGGATTTAAGCCAGACAGAGTAGCAAAAAGTCTTCAGTCTCACCTTTGTTTTCCAGAGTCATTGAAGTCCAGTGGCAAGACAAAGGTCAAGATGATTGGGGTTGGCCTGGGATGCAGTGGATGAACTTGGTGTCTTCAATGTCCAACCAAACTCTAAGCCCTCCACAGTGTCTGCTTCCGCTGTCTTCATTGCCATTGGAACAAATGATTCTCATACAGCCATTCTGCTTGTGGAAGTCTTCAAATGCTTGGCATAGACATCCCCCTAACTGACCAACTTTGAGGCCTGTCATTTACCCTCAATCCAGTTTAGCCCATCTGTCAAGACAGTTTTATCAGGGTGTGACCACTGCACATGCCACAGCTTCTTAGAGTCATGGGTGAGAGTTGTGTGGTAAGTGGACACAAAAAGTGGATGAGCAGCCCTGAAAAGGATTTGGCTAGCCCTCTCATAGGTGCTAGTCCTTCCTGAACACTCCATATACCCATTAGTCAAATGTCTTAGCCCTAGAAGTTACCATACTATGGAAACCACTGAGTTTCATGTGCTAAGACAACATGAAACTTCTGTTCAGAGTCCTTTATTTTGTTAGCTTCAAGACAACTCACTTATAAGAATAATAATTCATATCTGCAAAATGCATTAATATTTAGAAGTTCTTTCTTCCCAACAACCCTAGGAAGTACATATTAAAAGTGTTATTAACCCCCAAAGAAAAAAACTTAGGGCTTCAAGGAGTGAAACTTTCTTGCCTACAGTCACACTGTAGCTCCTAATATAGAATCCCAAATTAAGTCTTCTTATTCCATGGATAATGTTTGTTTTGTTTTGTTTTGTGTTTCCCACAGCACCTTTATACTTCTCACACCTCTTACCATATTAGTCCCAGGAGGCAAGTTAACTGGAATCAAATTCTTCAATATGCACTAACTAGTTTAAGCAAAGACTCTGGTCATATCATCATTTACCAGCACAGGGGACATTTATTACAAATTTATTACAAATCACTGAATTTGAGAGTTGGAGAGGACCTCAGTTAACTATCCAGTCTAACCCATACACAAGTCCAGATGGACAAAAAATCAGATGCAGGGTTGAACAGGAGGAGGGCAGAAAGCTGAACAGTCTTCAGGAAATTCCCATCTTTTAGTGTCAATATTCTATAGGTGTTACTTTACAGCAATAACACGTGGAATTTAATAGTCTCTGAAGAATTAAAACTGAATATTACTCAGAGAGCAGTAAAAGAAACACGGAAGGTGTGAACAGGCTATATTATTATATCAATGAAAAACTCTGAAGAAGAACAGGAAGAAAGAGATCAAAAAGAAATTGCAAGATAGGAAGAGAAGATATGCTGGGCAAAATTTAAAGGCAAGGGATTCTGGGTATATAACTAGAATTTTTCACCCTCATTATGTCAAGAGAAAGGAAAGAAAGTTTCTAACATGTTATTTGACTTTCAGTGACAAATTTGTGGAAGGATATGGATGAGGGTCATCAGATGCAAGCAGGCATAGATAGGTTGTCTGCATCATTAGAGAGTAACTTCCACAGATGTGTTTGAGGATTTGATTAAGTCCTACACAGGAGGGCATCAAAAGGCATATTAAGTAGATAAAGAATTTAATTATACTAATTTCTTCATCCTGAATACCAATTAGTTTAAGCTATCCCTAGTATAGGCTATCATCTACTTAATTAAAATATCATAAATTAACAGATCTAGAATTGCAATTGATCCCAGAAACCATTTGACATGTTCTTTCTCTCTCCTTATCACCACCTCTTCGCTTCCCTGGCTTCCTTAAAGACCCTGATAAAGTCCCACTTTCTACAGGAAGCTTTTCTCAATGCCTCTTAATTCTAGTGCCATTGCCCTGTTGATTATTTCTTATTTATCCTGTATTTAATTTGTTTGTACATACTTACTTGCATTTTGTCTTACCCATTAGATTATGAGTTCCTTGAGGATATGGTCTATCCTTTGCCTCCCTTTCTATCCTCAGCATTTAGCACAGTGACTGACAAATAGTAGGAGCTTAATAAATGCTTATTGACTGATTGACTAGTTCCTACCCTTACAAATAAGGCTAGTTCTTACCCTTACAAATAAGCTCACCTATAACTTACATTCTTGGAGATTTTCCTGGGGAACTGAGAAACTAAAAAACTCAACCAGAGTCATATCCCTGGTCCACATAAGGGTAAGAACTTAAACCCAGGTCTTTCTTATTCCAAGGCTAGCAGCCCTCTAGCCATTATTCTATTCAACCTATACCTTACCTTTTACAAATCAACATACATAAGTATAGTTACATATACTAAATAGAAAGTTACATTCTGTTCACAGCAAAGAGATAATCAAAAGAATATGCAAATTTTGGAAAGGGATTGTTGTTCTACACACTAAATTCCTAACATACATGTATTTGTTTTAAAGAAAATAAGGCATGTGCAAAAGACCTTATTGTCATGCCAATAAGCTTCATCATCCATCTCTTGGTTAGGCAGCATATGTATGTATGTGTGTATGTGTACATATGTATATGCTTGTGTTTCTACTATGTGTAGAAACTTGGGACTTAATCACTAACTTTGTTCATACAGGTTAGATGCTTTTTCAAAGAATCATCTTGTTTCCCACATGGAAAACATAAGGATCCATCTGTCTGATCCTTGGAAATAAGAGCAGAAAGAAAGTAATTTTTTTCCTTTTTTAGACAAATTAAAAAATAAATTTCCCAATCAGGAAAATTCTGTTAATCCCTTTCAGTATTACATGCCTGGATCAAACAACAAGTTGACAGCTACTACATCTTGATAGATTAGAAATATCTTCTAATATCTGCCAGAAAATGAGATTAGTACTTGAATTATAGGCTAAGCATATTATATTTCTCATTTGTAATTGTTATTTTTGGAGGGGCATAGCTTGACAGGCAGTTTATGTTGGAGTCAGCTCCAACTGACTTTCAGAGGCCCAATTGTTAAATTTTCAGTGTTTTTAGTGTAAGAATTTACAGCGTAGACATCTCCAAATACTACAAATCAGGCCTTGATTTATAGTTTTGTTGATTGATGGTGAAAATATCAATGATGCAAGTTAAACTTAAAAATATATCATGCATGTTTTTTTTCTCTTTTCAAGAGGCCAGTTGTTAAGCATTTACCAGCACACCTATACCCATATCTGAACAATGATATGGCAAAGTTCTACTATACCGGTGACTTTTGACCCAAGAATCCTATACCACATCATAGAGTAGAAAAATATTGGTACAAAGATCCATGCCATGAGAGCAGACTGATCTGCATTTAAAGAAGGTGTTAGCAATGTTACAGCCACCTGGGTTGATTTGCTTAGAAAATAGCACTTTTATTTTAGTTCTACCCTTAAACCATAGCTCTTAAAGGTCAACTCACATGTTTCCAAAACAACACTGTTGGTGTTGGCTTCTCACTATCCCATTTGTTCATTTTTGAAAAGCTTTCCCTTCCAAACACTTAAGAGAGTGCCTTAAGAACAAAAGCTGTCTATTATATGAGCTATATCCTTAATCAACAATAAGTATTCAGAGTATTTCATGGTACCCACTGATAATCTTGTTACCCAAATCCCAGATCAATACACAAACAAAGCACATTTCCATACCTGTTCATAAGAGGTTATTGTAACCTGGGGAGGAATTTGTCCCACCTGAAACTGAACCTAGGAGCCTCATTTGGGCCTCTGGGCAAGCCTAAGAGGTCAGCGGTCATTGCCCCTTGTCATATGATAATAAATAGCCATAGAATAGCTTTGCTTGTAGCAGAAACTCTGAACCTTTACCTTGCCTGGTGTTTTCATGCCTGTATACCTAGCCATTATGTTCCCTTCCTAGATTCCCAGATATTTATCAATGAAAACAAGTAGCACTCCAGCCTTACAGATCAACTACAGAGTAAGAGACAAAGGAATATAGTCATAATACCTAAAATAATCTGAGCAACTTTTATTCTTTTTCTTTTGTAGCATTTTAATATGGTTAGTGGAGAGTGTCAGGGGGGTCTGTTCAAGTTCCAACTTTTTCACTAACCAATTACATAATGTTGGATTATTCATTTAAACTCCCTAGTTCTCAGTTCTACTATATGTAAGGCAAGGATGTTTAGCTATATTAGGTTCAGCTCTAAAGTTCTATGGTCCTCTTGCCAAAGTCAAAGTGAACTAAAGAGTTGAGGCAAATATACACACAATATCATCATCAAGTCTTTCTAAACTGAATGAATTTAAGTCGTGCAATCAATTCATTCATTTTAATAAGTGCTGGAAGAAACTTGGGAGATCCTCATTATACAAATGAGGACACTGAGGTCCAAGTTCATAAAGTAATGAAATGATGGATCCCAGATGTGAACCAAAGTCTACTGATCTTTTAAATACACTACACAGAAAGCTGTAGCCTAAATATACCAAAAGAGTCAGGTTCCTTCACCTAGGCAAACTATTAATGACACTGTTTCTGGAAGCCAAGAAGGAGAAGCATATAATACAAAGAGATATAAATGAGATTAGCTATGAGTACAAAAAGAGAATTACGGTGAATTGTAAAAGAATTCAATGGAGGAATACAGGCACAGTGTCTCTTCTATCAACTTTTTAGTAACATGTAATGTTCCTCACAATCTGATGCCAACCTACCCTTTCTAACCTTATTATACATTCTTCCCTTTCATGCATCCATGCTAACAACTGGCTTTTTTTTTTCAGCCAAAGACAAGGTTTATTAGAAATCTGTCATATTGTGCAGACTCTTAAGGAATCTGAACATTAGTGAGCTATTGGCTGGATTATAAGAATCTGAGCAGTGGCTAGATTGTAAGAATCTGAATACCTTGATGGAGACAAGATGGACCTTATATACAGAAAGTCTGTGGGAGAAATCTAGGAGTGGCCAACTAGTTGGCAGGGTCTTTGAGGTAATAGAATGCCAGGGACCTGGAGTATGGGACCCAAGGAGAATGGAACCTAGCTAGGATTAAGGGTGAGAAGTGGCCAGGGGCCATAGGGAGGTAAGACAATGGAGGGCCAGGCTAGGTTAAGGGTAAGAGAGATTGGGTTTAGCCAAAATGAAAGGCCAGTTGATGGGATTATAGCCTCAGGCTAATGCTAGAGATGTGGGAAAGTCCGGGTTTTTTCCTTTCTGGGGTCTAGATCTCATTCTCATCATTCCCCCCTCAAACACATGGGACCCAAATTTTTTTGGGGTAAGGGGTGAAGGTCTCAGCTTCTGAAACTGCTTCCCGCTGGCAAGGGGTATAGAGCTGTCCCTGCCTTGTGGGGGTCCCAAAAAGGCAGTTGACTGGAACCTAGCACAGGCTGCATCCAGGGAACCATGGGGGGACATTGGCTGGTACCTGCTGTTTGTTATCAATTGTAGGTGAATAACCTCTAGTCTGGAAGACACAAATCTGACAGAAAAGACTGCAGAGCCCAGATAGGACAAGATAAAACATCCTTACCTCTGTTTGGATTCAGAAAATTCAGTTTTCCAACCATGCAGTATCAAATCCACCTCACAGCCAGACTCAGGAATAGCCAGGTGGGTAACATTCCTTTTTAAAGGAACATAATGGGGAAATTGAGCCAGGAGAATCCCATCTTAGACTGATGCTAAAACTGTCCTCTCAGCTTTTCCCAATGCTGACTTCCCACCAGTATCACATTCTCTAAATAGCTTGTGGCATTTCTCTCAGATGGCAGATTATTGATTATCGGTGGATTATTATGATCCATCAGACAACTCGAAATAAAATCCTAGGAGCTTTTACCTCACACAGCAAGTTTCACTAAGTTCACTAGCTTAGGAAAAACTTTTCCAGGATTTACATATCAAACTTAAATTTGTCCTGGTGTAAAAAGCCAATCATTAGAGATTTCTATACACTTGCAAATTCTCAGCAAGCCATACATAACCCAAACAAGCTTTTTGGCTAATTTATACATTAAAACAATAATCAACAATAGCCAAATTATTTTAGTGGCAACCAAATTATGAAAAGTTGCTTGACATAACTGATACAACAAGTTCACCAATTTGAAACTTGAAACGAACCCATTACCAATCAGGTGACTTCAATTTTGTTAAATTCATTTCCAAATTACTTTACACAAAGAATCAGTATCTCATCATTAAAAGTTAAAACTACAAATTTAAAAGAGCGTGCTTACCCAAGTTCAGAGGCTAGCTTCACTACCTTGAGCAGGATGTGCTGAACCTGAGTGAGGCCTCCAGGGAAAGGTTGCCATAGGGCCTAAGGCCATGGCCAGGGGAGCCCATGCTGTAGCTGCTGTCCCTCCCACCTCCTTCCTTTCCCAGGTGGGGGAGAGTGAAATCAAAGGTGAGGGGTAAAGGGTGAAACTCTCTTCTCTTATGAGAGGGGTTAACAGATACCCTCTTGACTTAAGGGAAGGGAGTAGAAGAAAGGAGTGACCAGGGTTGTAAGGAAGAGTTTCAAAACACCTTAATGATCAATCACAAAACCTCCAGAATCTGTCAAGATATTTTTAACTGTTCTAACTTTTCCCTGTAACCTCCATGAAGGAGGAGTCAACGGTGTAGAGGGAAGGGAGTAAGCCTCAGGGAACCAAAAGGCAACTGCAGTTTTCCCCAATTCTCTAGCATTGAGAGAATTGACAGGATTGGGCACAGGTTTCTGGATAGGATGTCCATTCTCGTCCTTTAGGCTGTGGAAGGTGTACCCAAGTCCATGGCCTCAAATTGACCCAGTGGACCAAGAGCCTGAGAGCATCAGGCCAAGTATGAGACAGCCTCCTCACTGCACCTCCAAGCCTTGGTGCTTGGAGATCAACTCCAACTGCAGAGCAAGAAAGGCAGGGGGAGACTTACATACCTTCCAGTCTTGGCTGGAGAAGAACTTAGGATTAGGCAGTTTTCCCATAAGGGCCACTAAAATGATGAGGTTAAGGGGTTCAGGGGTACTGGGACCCCAAAATCACCCCAAAAGAATTTGACCCAAGCCTTCTTTCAGCCAAAGACAAGGTTTATTAGAACATCCATCATATTAGGCAGACTCTTAAGGAGTCTGAACATTAGTGAGCTATTGGCCAGATTATAAGATTCTGAGCAGTGTCTAGATTGTAAGAATCTGAGCCTCAACTGGCCTTTTAATTGTTTCTTATACATGAAATTCCATCTCTCATCTCTGTGCTGTACCTTGACTGCATTTCCTCTTCATTTATCCCTCTTAGAATCCCTCGTTGTGGTTGTTCAATCATTCAGTCATGTTCAACTCTTCATGAACCCATGGACCATACCATGCTGTTACTGTCCTTGAGGTTTTCTTGTCAAAGATACTGGAGTGGTTTGCCATTTCCTTCTCCGGTAGATTAAGGCAAAGGTTAAGTGACTTAACCAAGATTACACAGCTATTACGTATCTGAGGTCACATTTGAACTCAGGCTGTCCTCACTCCAGGCCCAACATTCTATCCACTGAACCACCTAGTTGCCTCCAAATCCCTAGCTTCCTCGAAAACTCAGCTCAGGCATCAACATTTACATGGAGCTGCTCCTCTTTCCTCCAGCTGCTAATGCCTCTCCTAAAAATTTACTGTACTATACATATATGTGCATATGATATATACCTGTTACATATATATAGACATTATGTATACACACATATATAAATATATATACAAATATATATAAATGTATATATATGTATACGTATATGTATATATGCGCCCATGTTATCTTCTCTAGGTAGATTATATGCTCCTCAAGAGTACCCCTAGTGCCTAGCATAGTACCTGGTATGTAATAAGCAGTAAAATAAATAGCTGTTTACTGATTGATTAATTTGAAAAAGACTACTATAAGAATACCAATACTTCTAACTTTACCTTTCAGGTTAAACTATACTCTAAAGCAATTCAGGAATCTCTTCACAAACTGCTTATGGAAATGTCCAACATAACTGCTCAAAGCATTAAGCATATTTTAAAAGTTTTATTTATTTTTGCTCAATGACATTCTCAAACAGAACTACATATTAATCTTTTTTGGTGATACTATCTAGGACTCACTCCAAAATTGATTCTTTACAACTGAATGACTTATAAATTTAATTTACCCATAGCACTTTATAGCTGTCCAATTTCCATTTAGTCTGAAAGCAAATTTGATGTCTACCTGTCGTACTTTTGGTTATACTGTCAGTGAGTCTCACCTGAACAGTTAATAATCCAGAGAGACTGTGACTACATACTCCCTACCCAACTCAATTACAATTCATCAGAGCTTAACCTTTTCATTCTCATGGCTAGTCCTACTCCCCTTTATGCTGGATTTAATAATGACCGACCTTGACTTCCAACACCACTGTCATCAGTGGTTGAACTGGTTAAAGGAAATGAAAACGTCTGACCTACAGAAAAAGCTCAAAGAGTATATGGTTCTTGCCTTCAAAGGCAATGACTTGTGCCTACTAGGCATTTTATCAGTACTTGCTAAATTGAATTGAATTTAAATGTTTGAGCCACTGTCATATAAAAAGTTTGTTGTTCAGTTTCTGACTCTTCATGACCCCATTTGCGGTTTTCTTGGCAAAGATACTGGATTGGTTTGCCATTTTCTTCTCCAGTTTATTTTACAGATGAGGAAACTGAGGCAAAATGGGTGAAGCGACTTGCCCAGAATCACACAACTAGTAAATGTCTGAGACCAGATTTGAACTCAAAAAGATGAGTCTTCCTGAAACCAGGCACAGTACTCTATCTACTGTGCCACCTATATCAAAGATAGATTTATTTCCCTTAGCCTCAGAGAGGTGTATGGGTACAACTTAGCAGAAGAGAGATTGGTTCCATATAAGGAAAGATTTCCTAGTCAGTAGAGCCATGACATCCCTGGAGGTCTTGAAGTAGATACTGAATGACACCTTGTCAGAATGATATGGAGGAGACTCTTAAGTTTCAATTTCCACACCTATAAAATGAAGAAATTATACTAGATGTCCTTTGGAGTCCTTTCCAGCTCCAGATCTATGTCTCTGTGGTCCTCTGCAATGAATGAACAAAGAGAGTTAAGGATGACAGGTATAATGGATGCTGTTGGCCACTGTTAATTCTCCAGAAGAACTCTTTAAAGGTTAATTTAGATCACTTTAGTGGGAAAAAGAAAAAAAACATTTAAATATTCATGTGAGAGGTAGCATGGCATAGTAGATAGAATGCTCAGTTCAAATTGCGCTGCTATCATTTACTAGCTGGGTAGCTCTCAATTCAGAAGATCTGGCTTCAAATCCCACATCTAACATTTACTCCTGATATTGTTGGACAAATCCCTTGATCTCTCTGAGACTCAGTTTCCTCATGTTTTTAAAAATGACTAGATGGCCTTTTTCCTCTCTTCCAGTTCACAATCTATGATTCTATAAAACTGCACTGACCCCACAGAAGTAATTTAGCATCTCTGAAGCCTACCGTCATCATCTCTGAAATGGAGTCGATAATGTAGAGACCAAATGAGATGATGTGCATGAAACATTTCACAAATCTAAAGTTCTTTCTCTTTCTTGATCTCTCATTCTTATTCTCTTTCTGTCTCTATTTCTCTTGCTCTCAATATCTCACTCTCTGACTCTCTATCTGCCTCTCAATTTCTAGCTGTCTGTCTCTCTGTGTCTGTCTCTCTGTGTCTGTCCCTGTCTCTCTGTCTGTCTCTCTGTTTCTGTCTCTGTGTCTGTCTCTGTCTGTCTCTATCTCTCTCTGTTTCTCTCTCTCTCTGTCTCTCTCTCTCTCTCTCTCTGTCTCTCTCTCTCTCTCCCCCATGCATGATCTATATTTTAGGGGAAAATAAGTCGTGACTGTTTTGCCATCTTTCTAATAATACAGTTTGGTGAAGTAAGAATTACAACCATGGAGGCAGCCAAGTGATTCCAGATATCTAACCTTGGCTTAAGTTTAGAAATTCCTTAGAACTTCTATTTAACCCCTTATGATTATCCTAGGTCACCAAAATTCATTTATGTGGCTGTGCCAAAAAAAAAAAAAAAAAAACACACAAAAAAAGGTAGCTAGGAAATGTCCCTGGTGGTGAATCCCACAGCTTTGCCCAAATCTGTATTGCAATGTAAATGAAGTTGAGCGGGAGAAGCAGCTAAATTAAGAAAGCAAGGTCATTACTCTACAGTCTGTTGACCTGTTCTTGTCCTTGTTAAGCACTTATGTCCAAAATTACTACTACTACAATAAACAAGCAAACCCTGACTTTTGAGCTATCTCAGAGCCAGCATAAAACCTTGTTGTCTTCTAAATGAAAATGAAAGGATTAGACCAGATGACCTCTGAGATTCCTTACAGCTCGAAAGTTTATTATCTTTTTGGCCAGTGGTAGATGCGATGCATCACAGATCCTATATAAAGAATAGTAGACATGTAGCCCATAAAGTCAAGAAACTGTTGGGCGATGTGAGACAAGCATACCCATGCAAAGTAACCATTTGTCCTGTGCTGAATTATGTATTGGATAGGTAAGTGTTTCTGAGTGCCAAAACAAAATAGTATTTTGTAAAGGCTTGAAGAACTTTATTTAAAAGTGGTAAGGCAAAGGCTGTCAGCACTATGCTAAATTCTAGTCATATGCTTATGAAATACTAGTAACGTCCTCTACTAAGCCAAGAATAAATAGTAGCCTCCATATTTTAACATTTAAAATGCCCTTCATCCAAGAAGCTCTGAGGGTCCTTATGCCAACTTCAACTCTCAGTGATGATTTAGATCCTTCATGATTCTAATATTTTTTAATTTTTAGGCAATTGGGGTTAAGTGACTTGCCCAGAGTCACACAGCTAGGAAGTGTCAAGTGTTTGGTCTGAGGCCACATTTCAACTCAGGTCCTCCTGACTTCAGGGCCAGTGCTCTATCCACTGCGCCATTTAGCTGCCCAATCCCTCATGATTCTAGAGAAAACCTTGAGAGGCTGAGGGTGTCTTTCTAAAGCTTTTGGTTTGTACCTCCATTTCAGTGTGTTTCCCCATTATCAATCACCAGTGTATAATTCCCCAGAGTCAAATAATTAACATAAGTTACCATTTACAAATAGGATGGTTATTGAGAAGATAAGGCAAGAACAGAGGTACAGACATTTCCTCCTGACACCCTTAAAACACCTGGGTACCTGGGAATAATGTGCTCAAAATTAAAGCATATTCTACAAATTATCCATGCCTTCTACCAAGTTCTTTTCCTAATGTAGTAATGTTGCCAATGGGGCACAGTGGATAGAGAACCAGGTCTGGAACCAGGAAGACTCATCTTCCCGAGTTTAAATGCAGTCTCAGACGCTAGCTGTGTGATCCTGGGCAAGTCACTTAACCCTGCTTGCCTCAGTTTCCTCAACTGTAAAATAAGTTGGAGAAGGAAATGGCAAACCATGCCAGTATCTTTGCCAAGAAAACACTAAATGGAGTGACCAGGAGTCAAACCTGACCAAAAACAACTGAACAATAACAAAAACAATGTTGCCAATAAACAAGTCTTTTTGTAGGACTCTGAATCTTGCCTGCAGATGGAATTGACAGCTGCTCTGGGCTCTGGTTGCCCTTCAGAGTTGAACTGGTAGATAACAAACTCTGGCATATATTCCCTTCACTGGACCTCTTACAAGTCTGGTTTGAAAAATTCAACAACCTATCAAAGCTCACAATGTTTTAGGCCTCTCCAATACTCCTTCACTTAAAAAAAAAAACCAGGAAGGAATAAGTGCAAAGAGGCAAAGCATAGAGGTGTCCTATTTGTGGGCCACATGGCAGGCCTGAGGTCTTAATCTCAACCCAAAGACTTATGGTATATCCTTTCTAGATGGCAGGCCAGAAATGAATGCCAAGTTCACCACCTGGGAGCATTTGGAACGCATGCCCATTTTGGGCTCAACCAGCAATTGAAGAGGCCTTTCCTTCATCACATGGCAAGTGGAGGTGGGGAAAAGATCGTAAGATTCTATGCAAACTCCACAGTCCACGTTCAGGAGAACAGGACAAGCACATGTGCGTGTTTATGGGCAAGACTGTCCAAGCCCATTACATATGTCATGGCATTCCCACTAGTAATATCCGGAGAAAAGTAGAGAGAAACCTTGGGTGGCAGGAGTAATAGCAATCTTAAAATAGCACTAGAAATGGCTATGATCTGAATGGTGACTACAGGCTGTTGTATCAAATGTAATAGTGTGACATGCCATCTGCTGGTAAATATCACCCAAAAAAATTTTTTTTATCTTATTAGGGATAGAGTGATGCACAGATCAAATAAACATCTAGAATTTGGGGATTAAAGAGGATCTTAGAGGTCATCTGGTCTAAACTCCTTTTCAATACAGGAAATCTTTCTGCAACATCCCTGAAAGCTAGCCATGAAATCACTGCTTGAGTACTTTCCCATATTTACATCTGTCAGATTAAAGCAAGATATTTTTATCTTACAGTTACCAATAATTGAGAAACTCCTTCCTCATACATAATTAAAGGGAAAATATTTCATAACACCCTGTTTTTATTATATAAGCATGCATTGGGAGAAAGGGACTGAATTGATGATTTTAATAGCAGAAGGAACTCCCAGATAAAGAAATTCCCTCTACCAGCAGAGATTAGCACTTTCTCTGCAACTTATTATCTTAGAGAGCCACCCTAACAATGAGAGACAAAATAACTTGTCCTAGGTCACATAGCCAGTATTGTGAAAGACAGAACTTGAAATTGGGTTTTCCTGGCCCCAAGGCCAGACCTCTATCCACTAAACCATGATACCTCTCTATGGTTACACATGTGGTTATTCTATAGGAATGTATAGCGCATATACTGATATGTCTCTATCTGCTATCCCTAGTCCTCTCCATTTTTACCTTTTTTACCTAAAAACTCTATTCGCAATTAATTTCATCACCCTTCACCCTTATACTACCCAACAGTAATAATACCTGACATCTATATATTGCTTTAGTTGAAAGGGTCTTTAAATACATTATATCCCTTGATCTTCATAAGAACCCTGTAAAATAGTTAGTACAGTTATCCACATTTTACAGATGAGAAAACTGATTTTCAGAGAGCTTAAGTTAGTTCTAAATGTTCACGTAGCTAGTAGGTGTCCAAGATGGGATTTGATCCCAGGCATTCCCAACTCCAAGTCTAATACTCTCTCCACTATATCCTACTGCGTCTCTAGGGGTCATTACCAGTCATCCTGACCTATGTCTTGCCACTGACCTCTGATGACTCTGGAGGAGACAGTGAGGCTGATGGCTTTGCACAGCCTCACTTAAATCCAATTCACTTGCATGTCATCACCCTCCTCATGTCATTGATCCCCTTCAAGAATCGAGGAAAAAACAACAACAACAACAACTGCTTCTACATCTAGATTGATGATGATTAGAGGGTTGTTTTTTAAAGTAATAAACACAGCAGAATCAAAGTAGCACACTAATAACTTAAGGCTTATCTATATTCTCTTTTTATCCTCTTTTCTACATAACAAAATGTTCACGCTTCCCTTCACTTTCCACATAAGGTTCAAATATACCGATTCTTAAAACTATGCCTACATTTCCTGCACTCATTTCATTACTACTACTACTAATAGTAATAATAGCAGCTAATATTTATATAGCACTTACTATGTGCCGGGCACTGTCCTGTATTTATCTCATTTGATTCTCACAACAATTCTGGGAGGTAAGTGCCATTATTATCCCCATTTTACAAATGAGGAAACTGAGGCAAATAGAAGTTAAGTGACTTGTCCAAGGTCACACAGCCAGCAAATGTCTGAGGCTAGATTTGAAGTCAGGTTTTCCTGACTCCAGAGCCAGCACTCTATGCACTATTTGTGTTCAGTCTTTAATCCCACTTCCTATTCTAAAACTGTCCACAGAATTATTTCCAAGACAGTTGATGAGATTTCTGGCAGAAGTTATTGGTGAAACAAAGTCAGTGGTTTTTGGGAGATTATGGGCTGTGTAAGAGATACTGTAAGGTTATTTAAGGGCAAAATGGTATCTTTTTTAAGAGAGACAAGGGGAAGAAAAAATGGAATGTGCAAGCTATATGCCAATGATCTTGAATTTGATTCTGTAAAATTCTAGAGCCCATTTTTAAATTAAAGAGCCCATTCAGTCAATAAACATGCATTAAAAACCTGTTTCAGATACTGTGCTAAACCCTTGTAAAAGAAAGACAAAAGACAGTCTCTGCTGTCAAAGAGCTCACATTCTAATGAGAGAGACTACATGAAAATTACTATGTACAAACAAGATATGTAGCATAAATTAGAGGTAATCAACAGCATTGAAGGGGATCAGGAAAGGCTTCTCATAAAAGAGGGAATCAAGAGGCAGAGATGAAGAGAAAGAGTATCCCAGGAGAAAGGATTGTGAAAATGCCCAGAATCTGGAAGTAGAATGTCTTGTGTGAGGAAGAGCAAAGTGGCCAGGGTCACTGAATCATCAAATACATGAAGGGAAATAACAGCCTAAGAATATTAGAAATATAGGAGAGGATCAGGTTGTGAAAGGTTTTTGATCCTAAATAGAGGAAATTATGTTAATTCTTAAAGGCAATAGGGAGCCACTGGAGTTTACTGGATAGGGAGATGACATGGTTAAATCTATGCCTTAAGAAGATTAATTTGGAGCAGCTAGGTGGCACAGTAGATACAGTACCGACCGTGGTGACTGGTCAGGAGGACCTGAGTTCAAATGCGGCCTCAGACACTTGACACTTACGGGCTGTGTGACCCTGAGCAAGTCACTTGACCCCATTGCCTAGCCTAAAAAAATAAAAAATATTAATTTGAGTAAGGATGGACTATAGCAGCAAAAGATAATGCAGATGTGAGGTGATAAGGCCTTCATGAGGGTGATGGTTGTGTTAGAGAGAAGAGGAGCATATACAAGAGATGACGGTAAAATTGACAGGACTTGGCAATTGATTGAATTTGAGGAGTGGGGTTAAAGAGTGTACCGAGCTAAGGATCACCCCTAGGTGGCAAGCCTGTGTGACTGGGGAGATGACGCTGAACTCAACAATAATAGGGAAATTTGGAAGGGGGGAAGAGTTTGGGAGGAAAAAATAATGAGTTTCATTGTATTAAATTTAAGATGTCTACATGACGTCCAGTTTGAGTTGTATAATAAGCATTTGGAAATGTGAGCTCCGAGGTTAGGTTTGAGGTTAGGGCTGGATAAGTAGATTTGAGAATCATCAGCATACAGATGATAACTGAAACCATGAAAGCTAATGATATCACCAAATAAAATAGTATAGAGGGAGAACAGATGGCCTAGAACTAAGCCCTGTGGGACATCCTTGATTAACAGGTATGATCTTGATTGAGGTCCAACAAAGGAGACCAAGAAGAAGCAGTCAGAAAGTTAGAACCAGGAGACAGCAGCGTCACAGAATCCCATGGAGAAGAAATTATCGAGAAGGGGAATCAGCAGTGCCAAGGGCTGCAGTAAAGTCAGGAAGAATGAAGACTGTGGAAAGGAGCATTCAATTTGGCAGTTCAGAAATCATTGATAACTTTGGAGGCAGCAAACAGTTTCAGCTGAATGAGGTCACAGCCCAGTGATAGAGAGTTAAGAATAGGTGAAAGGAAAGAAGTGGAGGCACCCATTGTAGATAGACTTCTCAAGAAGTTTAGTCACAAAAAGGAGAAGAGATGTGGTGTAATAGGTACAATTTTGCATGGATAGATTAAGTGAATGGTTTTTTTTTTTTGAGGATAGAGGAGGCATGGTCATGTTTGTAATCATTAGGGAAGCATCTAAGAGACAAGGAGAAACAGAATATCAGTGAGAGAGTGGATGTGATAGAGAGGAAATAAGCTGGAGAAGATCACTTGTTCACGTAGAGAGATTTCCTTGATGAACCAGGGGTGGAGTAGAACATAATGGCAGAAGGCATCTTGGTGATATAAGATGAGGAGAGAAAATGTGAGAACTCTTGGCAAATCACCTCAATTTTTTCAATAGAGTATGAGACAAGGTTCTCAGAGGAAAGGGTAAGGGAAGGGGAAGCCATGGAAAGTTTGAGAAGGAATAAAAATGTTTGGAAGAGCTGCTGTTGTGAATGGGATAGTGAGTGAAAAAAGAATAAAAGGATCTACTGTTCTATAAAAATGATGAGCTCAATGATATTAGAAAGGCATGGGAAGACTTGCATGGAATGGTGAAGCGTGAAGTGAGCAGAAACAAGAGAATTGTATATAGTAATAGCAATATTATTTTAAGAACAACTTTGTGATTAAGTCATTTTGACTATTATAAATACACAAATTAAAAATAAAGGACATGTGGAAAAAAAGATGTTACCTGCATCCAGAGAAAGAAATGATAAATAGAAATATGTATAAAATAATTACATATATATACATATAAAATTATATTATATATAACATATATATATAAACATATATACATACCTATTTGTGTCTAATGGTAGCTATCTCTAGGGCAGGTGAGAGAGGGAAGAAAAAAAGGAAAAAAAGAAATGTACATGATCATTTTATTATATATTTAAAAGGAATAGCAAGTTATACATGATGATTTGTAGTTTCCTGTGCAATCATATTTTTTATTATACTATATTATGGAAATGCTTGTTTTTTTCCAAAAATTAAATAATTTTAAAAAATAATGGCATGACATTTTCTCCCCTTGCCCTAAACATAGGAAACTAGTCACAATAGAATGGCATTTCTCCTTTTCCCAAGAAATGTAGAAAATTAGACATAGTGAATGAAAAGTTAGAAAAGGTAACAGTGATCACATAAAGACAGCATGTCTACAAGAATAGATCAAGATATAATACAAGATAGATGATTACCCTTTTCTGAGAAAGCTATGAGATAAGAATGTCAGAGGGATATTGCAGACACGTTTTCACTAGATTACAGCAGGGGTGTATGAGGTGTTCAAGGAGGACTAGCACCTCTGGTGTGAGGGCTTGCTGATCCTTTTCGGGGCTGCTCATCCCCCTTTGGTGCCCACCTGCCACTCAACTCTCACCTGTGGCTCCAAGAAGCTGAAGCATACATAGGAGCCACACTCTGGTAAAACCATCTCAGCAGATGGGCTAAACCAGAATGAGAGTAAGCAACAGGTTTCAAACCCATCATTGAGCTAGGGGAATGTCCACCCCAAGCATGAGAAGACTTCCCCCAACAGAATGGGCAGATCAGAACAATTCGTTCCAACATCCATGAAGGCAGCTAAAGCACTTAGAGAGTGGTCAAACATCAAAGATGCCAAGGTCCTGAGCCATCAACAGTCATTTTGCTATAATCTTCTTGTTGTTGTTCCTTCTAAAGAGGACCCAGTGACTTGGATTTAAGTGAGGCAGAGTTGCACAAACTCATCAGTCTCCACTCTATTTTCCAGAGTCATCAAAGTCCAGTAGCAAGACAAAAGTCAGGATGACTGGAGATGGCCTGAGATACAGAGGATGACTTTGGCATCTTTGATACCTGCCTGACCAAACTTTAAGTGCTTCACAACTGTCTTTAAGTATTTGAAGGACTATTGGGGAGAGAGTGGAATTATATTTGTTCTGTTTGACCCCAGAGGGCAGAACCAAGAGTGATGGGTAGAAGTAGCAAAGGAAAATTGCCTAAAAATTAGACATGTCCAAAAGAAGAATGAGAGAAGTCATGGATTCACATTCCTAAGAGGTCTTTGAGCAGAAGCTGGACTTTACACTTGTAACATACACTTTACAGGTATGTTACAATGCATATAATTTATTGTATATGGATCAGAGTAGATTGCTGCTGATGTCTCTTTTGACTCTGAAATTCTGAGTTTCTATGATTCTTTGTTCTGTGCTTGGCTCTGAGCTGCTTAGCCATTTTACCAGTGATTCAGACAAAGACATAGATGTGTTTATCAAATTTGCAGATAACATCAAGTTGGGCAGGATAACTAACCCTGTGAATGACAGAAATAGTAGCCAAAAAGGTCTTTATAGGTTGTGATGTGAGGCTAAATCTAACAAGATCAAAATAAATTTCACCAGTATAGGATAGACAGAGGATTAATGGATAGAAAACAGTTCTTCTGTTGCTCTTCCTCAAGCATTTACACTAGTTTTCCCCCATGCCTGGAATATTCTCTTTACTCATCTCTTCTTTGTTGCTTCCCTGGCTTCCTTCACGTCTTAGCTAAAGTTCCGCATTATTCTTTCTTAATCTTAGTGCCTTCCCCCTGAGACTGTTGGCAATTTATTCTGTATATATCTTATGTGTACATAATTGTTTTTGTATTCTCTCACCAATTAGACTGTGAAGTCACTGAGAATAGGGACTGTCTTTTACCTTTCTTTGTATCTCTAGTACTTAGCACAGAACCTGGCATATAGTTGGGGTTTAATAAATGCTAGTTGATTAATTAATTGACTGAAAAATCAATATGAGTTAGAAGCATCAGCCACAAAATCTAATGAAATATCAAGCTTGATGAAAAGATGCGTATTATCTAGGATTAGGGAGATAATGATCCTTCAATATTTTTTCACAGCCAAACCACATTTGAAGTACTATGTTTAGTTCTGCATACTACATTTTAGAAAGGACAATAATAAACAGTAGAATCCAGGGAAGAGGGGCCAGGATGGTGAAGACCCTCTTAATCGTTCCATATAATGATTATTTAAAATATTAAAAATTATCACAGAATCTCCTCAAGTGAACAAAGATTTATAATTATTCACAATCATGATTCATTTTTATAGGTAGCAGAAGTAGTTATAGCCCCATCATTTCCTTCAAACTATGCAAATGTCTCAACACATTATATATCTCTGTTGCTTGCTTATCTTACCCAACAACATAATTTGACACTCAGGTGTCATTATTATTCTGATTTTTTAAAACGCTTTCCTTTGGGCTAAATATAAACAGAGGCAAAATTGCTTAGGTTATGGATTTTTAACCTGGGGTCCATGACCTTTAAAAAGATAGATAGATAGATAGATAGATAGATAGATAGATAGATAGATAGA
>NW_020954590.1:68812307-68880866 GCF_900497805.2 Vombatus ursinus | reverse complement strand
AGATAGATAGATAGATAGATAGATAGATAGATAGATAGATAGATAGATGACAAATATATTTCTATATATTTTGTTTCCTTTCTAATTCTGTGTATCTTATTTTATGCATTTAAAAACATTATTCTAAGAAAGTGTTCATAGATTTCAGCAGACTGCTAAAGGGGGTATGTGGCCCACGCAATAAAGTTAAGAAACCCTTCTTTAGATGATGCAGAATGAAATTATCACCTTAAAAGCTGGCTCTTTGGACTAGTCACGCATTCTCCACCAGGTGGCAGACTTGATTTAGCAGACCTAGGAAAGCAAGTATGAACTGGTGCTCTTTTCAAAATGTCCAGCAGATGTCCCTTGATTACCACATATTCCTTAGCTGTGCGCTTTGTAAAACCAATTCAACATTTTCAAGTTTTTATTGTTCAATTATACCACAGATGAGATCTCAAGAAAATCCCCAAAGGGCACATAAATATCACATTAGATAGTCAAATAACCTTAGATGTGAAGATGAATAACTTTTGTCAGGATATACTTAGTACTGTATCCACTCAAATAGAAATACATCTGGAGGAGCATAAGTAATGCAATATAGATTGGTCATTTGTGGCAACAACTGCCAAAAAAAATCTCATGGAAATACTGTTAAGTGTTAAATAAAGTCTTTCTTTTTGAAGTAATCTGCTTACTGATCATAGATTTGGAGTCCATTTAGTTAATAATATTCTAGCTAGGACCAGACAGGCCCTTAGTTAATAGCACAATAGCCAGAAGTAAGTTTGGGACTCTTAAGCTTCGATGCCTATAAGGTTAATAGCATTTTAACCAGTGCCAAAGAGTCAAAATGGCATTTATCAGGCAGGTGTCTATTGCCAGGAGATATATTAGGAGGCAATGGGGAATTCTCAGTGGAAAGGGGATACCCTGTGGTCATTTTTTTTTAATCCTATCCCTTTTTCTTCACTTGGTCTAACCTTGATTATAGGTTAGTTTAGATAATACTTGGGTCTCTGAAAGCATTACAGAAACTCATGATAGTTATTGTTATAGCTTTACAAAAATACAGGTTTCAAGGATATTGCAGAAGGGATTTATTCACTGGGTCATGGGCCAGGGGTGGACTGGATGTCCTCCAAAGTCTCTCCTAGTTCTATCTATGATTCTATAATTCTCTGTTTCTGAGACAGTCATTCCTGTCTTACAGACATCACTTAGCCTATCTACTTTCCTATACCATTATCAGCCTTGTTTCAGTTTGTACACATCCTCAGGAGACAATCTATCTAGCTAATCCTGGGATCAATATGTTCAGGGTCATGAACTTCAGTCCCTGCCACTAGTTTGAACAACTCTACATCACAGCCAATTCTTCAGAATTATCAGTATAGAAATACCAGGAGACTAGGAATTCTCTCCACCAGTACAAGTGGCAAGGGCCTCTGACCTAGTGGATAAGTCCTTGGTAGTTTCCTGAATCACAGAAGTTAAGTAATAGGCCCAAGATTGTACAGCTGTGACAGGCACAGGATTTGAACCCAGGCCGTGCTGATGCCTAGGACTGTATCTGTTATGCCAAGCTGCCTCACTGACTAGGAAGTAAGACTTAGAATTTGCAAGTACTTTTTTTCAAACAGTTGAAAACCATTAATGTATCATCAGTAAAACCACCACCAAGACTTCCCAGGCTTGTTGTGAGATAATATTTGAAAAAAGCTTAGCACAGTGCTTTGACACATAGTAGATGCTTAATAAATGGCTATCTTCCTTTTCCCCTCAAGATAATAAGAATTTTATGTTTTCAAGACATTAGACATTCAATTTATAAATCCCATATTTGTAAAAATGCCATTCTTATCCAGATGTGTATTAGAGAAAGGCCTTTCTGTACAGAATAGTAATATTAAGTTAGAAAGTAATCTAGATTTTTGAAGTTAAACCTTTTTCTAGTCTATTATTAAGGTGTCATTTCAGGCAGCTAATTCTCATTTTCCAGTGTTTGATTCTGCCAATATTTAAGACTTTAGTGAGATAAAATGGTTCCTTTTAGAAGGCCCCAGTGTGCAAGGCATGATAGAGGTTTCCCACCTCCCTGATATTTTATTATTCCTTATGAGAGCTTGGAGTTACTTGATTTCCAAAATTTCAGTCAAGATTGCAGAATTTTTCATTCATTTCAATGTTTTTTCCCCTTTAATACATCATATTAATGCCTTCACATCACACAATGAAGTAAACTAAATCTATTACATAGATTTCAATGTCTCCTGCAGTTCTACTCAACTTGCCTAGGTGGTAAAGGAAGATTAATTTTTTTCATCATACAGTCTGCAGACTTCAGGCTTGGAGATCACCTGAGGTACGAGGTATCTTGGAATATGTTGATTTAGGAGTGGATAATAAATGAGAGCATTCTTATCAGTTACCAAGGTACTAATAGTATGTGAGTGTTTGTATGTTCAGTGGGAGAAAACAAGTATGTTTCATCTTCATAGATGGGCAAATCAAGGCAAAACCACCTGATCATATCACTCCCTTGCTCAGAAATCACTAATGCTTCCCCATTGCCTATCCAAGAAATCCAAACTTCTCAATTGATCACTTAAGGCCTGCTGTACCTTGGCCCTATCCTATTTTTCCAGTTTTATCTCTCTTTACTCCTCCACGTATTATCTGCAATGTGGCAACTAGATTACTTGCTTTGCCTTAAGAACATCCTACACTTTTCCTATGTCCAATGGGCATCTGTTCATGCTCTTCTCCCTGCTCTGAATGCCTTCACTCCCACTTCTACCTTCTGAAACACCATCTATCCTCAAAGGTCTCACTTGAATTAGAAGCTTTTCCAAATTCCCTCTTGCCACCAGATATGAGCTCTGTCTCATCTGAGCACCAGGGCATTTTGTTGACACATCACATCCTGCTTCATATTAAATTTCTTTGTACACATATTTTATGGAGGCTGCTAGAGTGTAAACTTCTTAAGAACAGAGAAACTTCCTACCAATTTTTGCCTTTTCCAGGGTATCTAAAGCTATATAAAGTTACATAGATAGATATACATATACATATACACATGAACTTATATGTATGTATGTATGTATGTGTGTGTACATATGTATGTATGTATATTCAGTGCAAGGCATAGTTTATATGTTCAGAGCAGTCCAAAAGTTAGAATTTGCTTCCCATCATTTTTCGTAATCCATGGAATGATGAAAATGAGAACATTACTCCAACAGGCCATCCAAACCACCCCAGGGTCCTCCAAATTCCCTGCAGTAGTGAAGAGGTTACCCACTTTATAGACTCATATTTTTTAGCTGATGATTACCTTCTCTGTGCTTTCAAAATGAAGCATTTTCAAGCTGTTACAGTTGTACCAGACATGAGTTCTCTTCTCATGCAGGAAAAATATTTCAGTTCCTCAGCTGAGTCAGTGACCACAGCAAACATTACCTAACTGAGATCTCTGGCATCCAAAAAGAAAGGAAATCTTCTGTCTTAGCCCTGGCTTGTAGCTGAGTCCAGTGCATTTCCCTTCGAATCCTTCTCCCTTTCCTGCACATTTTGCTGGGCTCCAAAGCCCCTCTCGACCATGTTAGCAGTGAACAAGCAGAGCACCTGTTGAGACTGACTCACCCAGTCCGCCTGCAGACTCTCCCACTTTTGACAGCAAACCTCACTCAGGTAGTATGTGTGACTAGTAACCCTTCAGATCTGTGTAATAACACGCCTCATACGCTGTTCCCAACATCATTCACTCTTTCCAGTAAGTGCGGTAATATGTCACGGCTGTATGATTTGTGTGATGTTCCCTATGTACATACACTGTGTATGAGTAGGCTCCCTTATATGAATATAAATAAGTCCATTTCTCCGCTTTTACAATTGGAGTCGACTGCTATTGCAAAGATTCACATCTGCAGAAAATAAATGCAAATATCTATCTTCTCCAGTTACCTGAATATACAACCTTTGTGAAAATCCATCAACGTTATTAGAAAGCAAATACTATAAACATAATTTAGCTGCAACACTGCCCTTAAAGCACTTTGCTGCTATGCACAGGCTCTGAAGTTATGAGAAAAGAATTTCATATCTTCCAGGGAGTCAAAGGAGGAAGTGGAAGCTCATGACAATTTGTGTTTACTCAACTGTATATTATATCTCTAACAAATTGTGCCTTTTTCAGGAAATGGGGTGAAAAGGGCAAGGAGGACTCTTGCTTCAATAAACTAGCCTCCTAAATCTCTACCTCTACTCATAGAAAGCAGCAAACTCAGAAAACATGCACTAGATTATACTCAGATTTATAGTTTGTTGGGGGAAACATAAGTCCCTAAGGCTCTGATGCTGCCATTCCCCTTTCCCTGTTTTGCCTAGGTGTATTTCCTTTAACATGGAGATTCATCTAAATTTCCTCACTATTCACCACTAAAGTTAGAGGTTATAAGTATGCATGTATGTATAGTATGTGCTACACACACACACACACACACACACACACACACACATGCACATATCTAGATAGATAGGAAATTAGCTCAAGAAACTTGGGTACTTCCCCCCACCTCCCCAACTCCTTGCACTTGTTTTGGCATCTTAAGATTAAGAAGTTATGCAGCTTGACAATGCACTTTACTCTTACAAGTCTTAACACAACCACGGCTATTTGCTTCTTCACATTTCTCTTCCAGCACCTGTTAGAGACAAAGCTGGGGTGGTCTTTATGCATGTTCCCTATTTACCAGTTCTCTGAGCAGGCTACAAATGGGAGAAAGAAAAAAAAATTGACATGTACTGAAGCATTTGAAAAGATATTTGTCATGCTTCAGAAATAAATTATCCACTTTGGAAGATTTTTTATATATATTTTTAAACACAATAAAAAATTTGAGGGTTTTTTTTAATGTTTCTGAACAGACATTTCTCCTAACCTTTAGCATTCTATGTCCATAACAATGTCCTTTTTCTGTTGCAATCCAGGAAATCAATTGATCCTAAGATGGATTTTAGATTACTTTATCCTTAAGGAAATAACACCAAATAAAAGAGATTAATCTTTGAGATGTCTCTAAAGAAATCTCCCCACCCTTTCCATTAAGACACATGATAGACTAAAATTTGTTAATATTTGGCTATGTGCAAGGATCTTCTGCTGTTTCTGACACAGTTTACTTAACTTTTGTATGGATTAGCTGGTCATCTTTCCTTAGTAAAGTGTGCAGATTTCCATTTCCTTAAATAATCATATCTCTCCTAGCAAGACAGCATTTCTTTCAAGCCACAGCAGCTAATACAGTGAAATGATTACTCCATTTCCACAACGAAATGTGATCTTCTTGCTTTACTGAAGCTATTAAGATATAAAATGTATTCAATGGCAATCAGAATGTGAATGGCATACTGCTTCCAACAAGTTTTACAGACCAAAAGAACCTCCCTACTGTGAAGGAGCTTCCCTCCTCACTCACAGATGCTTTTGTCTCCCCTCTCCTACCTTTCCTTTTCAAAAGCCAAGAGTTAATGATTTGGTTAATCTACAAGTAAAAAACCATTCAAGATGCCACTTCTAAATATAGACTCTCATTAACATTGCAAGCTGACCCGTTATCATATCGTACTCCCCCTTTCCTTTTCTTAATGAACATTTTGTTCCATTGTATTTGTTTTATCAAACATCTGGAAGCCAGACCTGTTCCAGAAAGAAATTGCAGTGCCTATGACTTATCTAGCTTTGTGTGAGTAAGAATAATAACGAGTGGAGTTAAATAAGTAAAATTACCTCTATTGAAAATACTTAAACACTTTAAAAAAAAATACTCAACTGAAATTCCGAGGAACAACATACAGCCACTTTGAACCCGAATAATTTAGTCTGACAACAGACTCTGTTCACAGCTGTCCCGAAGGGAGGAGTTGAAACCTGAACCAAACCCTTACCTCGAAGCAGTGATTGGATCCCTTCTCCCAAAAGGGAGGAGAACCCGCCCAGCCAAACGGGCTTAGTGTGTAAAAAAGCCCGAGCAGCTTCAGAAGTGATTGGACGGACAGAAACCGTGGCCCTACCCTCCTGCACCTGATAGTGGGTATTTACAGCACTTTGCAAGGAGCCTCTGCCCTGCTCTAGGTTTCCTTCACTGCATGGATTCAGCAGAGTAGACAATGCTAGAGGGACCAATGTGCGAACAGTGATTTGCAGTCCTGCACGGAACCTGGGGACCGTTATTCTAAAGCAAAAGACATTTTGGGAAAACTCCAAAGTCCTGACTTCAAAATGCCACGATCCTTCCTGGTCAAGAAACATTTCAATTCATCCAAGAAGCCAAATTACAGTGAACTGGACACACACACAGGTAAAAGCAAAAGAGAAAAAGAAAGAAAAAGAAGTCTGCCCCTCTCTTACCAAAATAGCTTTAGATAAGATTTAAGTAATTCCGCAGTTTGCTTGATTTGTCTTTTTAATTGCTATATTGAAGTAATTTCCATTTTGTTTTCACTATTTGGAGAAAAGCTTAATTTAGAAATTTGTACCACCACTTTTTCTTCTGTAAAAGAATTTTGTGATTTATCTCTTCTAAGTTTATTTTTTTCTAAAGCATTACTTTAAAACAGATTTAATGAAATGAGGTTGTTTTCCTTTTATAAAGTTGCATGATAAATAAGTGTTGTGTAGAAATATAGAATACACATGTCTGAAAGAAAACAGTATGTCATAACAAATGGTAATGAAATACTATCACCTATGTGCAAATGCAGGCAGTTGTAGGCATTTGGACATCAGTTTAAAAGGTGGAAGTAGTGATGAGGCTTTTAGAACTTAGTCTATGTGTTGCACTGATTGCTAATCTTCCAGGTGCTGTCATGGGTATTTCCAGTGAATGTACATATGCTCAAATACAATATGCATGTGAGTGTCATATTCTTAAACCAAATCTGCTTTACAAATGCCTCTGTTGTCTCCTCTGGGCATCTGTCTTGTACACTGTGAAATCCTATAAGCATTATTTTATAGCCTGTTAGTAGGATTTTCCAGTTACTTTACCTTAATCCTCTTTTCTTTTTCTTTTTTTGCCAGTGATTATTTCCCCATATCTCTATGAAAGCTACCCAGTGCCTGTTATACCACAACCAGAGATCCTCAGCTCAGTAGCCTACAACCCCATTACTGTGTGGACTACAAATGCCCCGTTCCATTCACCATTGCCCAATGACCTCTCTCCTCTTTCTGGATATCCTTCATCCTTGGGGCGAGTGAGCCCCCCTCCTGCATCAGACACCTCATCCAAGGACCACAGTGGCTCGGAAAGTCCCATCAGTGATGAAGAGGAAAGAATCCAGTCCAAGCTCTCCGATCCCCATGCCATCGAAGCAGAAAAGTTTCAGTGTAGTTTATGCAACAAAACCTATTCCACTTTCTCTGGGCTGGCCAAGCATAAGCAGCTGCACTGCGATGCCCAGTCTAGGAAATCTTTCAGCTGTAAGTACTGTGACAAGGAATATGTGAGCCTGGGCGCCCTGAAGATGCACATCAGGACCCACACTTTACCTTGTGTCTGCAAGATCTGTGGCAAGGCATTCTCAAGACCCTGGTTGCTTCAAGGACACATTAGAACTCACACTGGTAAGCAAAATAAAAATTAAAAAGGCACAAATGCTGCTTTATAATAGAGTGAAGCTTTATGTTAGCTTTGGGTTTGCATTAGGTAAATGACATCAGTGCTCTTAAATGTGACTGACGTTAATTTATAGCTGTTTCCTGGCTGCCCTCAAAGAGTCATTACAGCACAAAATGCTCAGGTTCTCGTTAACAACCTCTGCACTGATGATTGCAAACATGCACTTAGACTTTGGAAAGGACTCTCAATGTGCTGGGGGTTTGGTCTCAAAGATCAGTTAGAAAAAGCAGGAAAGGTTGTCCCAGAACGTGTGTTCTGTGTGCCTGCCTCTCACCCCCACCCCCACCCCCACTAGTAATCAGTGAGTACAAATGTTGCTATCTTAATCAATTGATTTAGTAAATAGATGGAAAGGTTACCTATAGTTTTTTTTTCCCCTGCTCTAGTTAAACATGTTCTTGTTATGATAGCTAGTATATTCCTAGAGGCCAGCTCCCACCCCTTATCCCCTTCACTCCAGCCCCTGCCCCACTGCATTTCTTATTCCTGGTACAATATCCTTCAAAGGGGAGGGAGAGGGGAGGTCTTGTAATGTAGCTGTAGATGTAAGATAGGATCAGTTGTAGGAAGGGGTTAAAAAAGACAAATGCTTGGAAGAGCTTGACCAAAAACATTAGCTGCACCTGTTGTGAATCAGAAAACTTTAATAAACAAGTCCCCTGATACAACAGAATATTTCCTCAAGTACAGGAGCGACAAGCAGTATTTCAGTTTGTCTGGCAGCATCCACTTTTATCTTAAGGTGGCAGACTCAAAAATTGTAGAGAGCAGGTGTCTAATAAAAGTCAGTTTGTGAGTTTAAATCAGGGTTGGTAATACCAAAGTTTACTATTTCTGATTTTTGGAGCTCAGAGTGCCTGTCATTCCTTCAGATCTGTCTAGCTATTCATTTTTCTTATGGAAATCACTAATGTGTTTCTTCCTTTTTGTCTATTTTATTTTTTCCAGGGGAGAAGCCTTTTTCATGCCCTCATTGCAACAGAGCATTTGCAGACAGGTCAAATCTGAGGGCTCACCTCCAGACCCATTCTGATGTAAAGAAATACCAATGCAAAAACTGCTCCAAAACTTTCTCCAGAATGTCTCTCCTGCACAAACATGAGGAATCAGGCTGCTGTGTAGCACACTGAGTGATGCAATCATTGTTTACTCAAACTGAATGCATTTCTTCACTCCTATTCCAAATGATAAATACAAGTCCAAAGGCATTTTCTCTCCTGCTTTCCAACCAAATTAGAGATGTATATTTTTTTAAGGTTGAAGACCATAGAATCCATAAGGGTTTCAGATTACTCACTTCCATGGGAAGTTCAAAATTGCTATACACCTACTAACATTTCAACTAGAACCTAAAGAAGAAGCAAAATGAGCTTTCTTCAGAGATGAAGCCCAAAGCACATGGTCTCTTTTCTTGCTAGGAAAAGAGTGCAAAGATTTACATTCCTGCCAAATCATTTCAATAGAGAACAAATAAACAGTATTACTTGTAATAAAGAGTTTCTTTGAGCAAGAGAATCTGCCCGACACCATCTATCTCAGGTGCCTTACAAAGTATTCCAAGTTTACTTTTTTGAAATTCCCAATATTACTGGTTGCTGTTGTTGAAATAAGGCCTTTGTTGATTATCTGCAATGCTTTACATTCAAAGAAGAAAAAATACAAAAGAATGTATTAATGTATTTCATGTTTTATAATAAACAGTATGTGCCTTAGGGGAAAGAAAAACTAGCTTTGAACATTCCTGGTGCATGCTTGACCCATGTTTTAGTACAAAATAGGTTTTCACTTTTTTCTAAAATTAAAAAAAAAACTAAACGGGAATAAGTGCAAGAGAGGGGGTTTTTGGAAGTTCAACTATGTACTTTTTTTCCTTTTAAAAATGCACAAAGAAAATGCAATATCTACAGCATTACCCCCCTCCAAGTGCCTTTTTTGTTAACTGTTGGTGAACATAATGTAAATTTTTTTTTATTTTTATATGACTGAATGGAATATGTATGAAAGTGAGCTGTTGCCTATGGTCACATCTATAAGCAACTTGAGGACTGTGTGAAATCAAATGTTTCTACAATTTTTTAGTCACTTTTTTACAATAAACATTTTTGAGAAAAAATGCTATTATTTGTTATAATTACTTACAGAGGCTTTATTTGCTTTGTCATCAAGAGGGAATATCAAAGCAAAGAATGGTTTAGCTTATTTAGTAAAGATGATCACTTAAAAGTATCAATGGAAAGGATATGTTGGCTTATAGGTGATAGATGTGAATACTAAAACTCTTATAGATGCACAAATATTTATATTTGAAGTGCAAATAACACTTTCAAATTCAGAAAAGAATAATCAATTGAGAGGTATGCTGCCATCTACCTGTGGTAAAAAAAAAATTTATTAGAAGATTCTTTTCTTCTGCTGATTGTCAAAACTTGTCAGATTATAAAATATAAAACCTTTAATGACTACTGATTTCACTCCATGTTTAAAAAGAATCAAATCACAATCATCTCATATTACGGAGCCCGCAAAGTTAGTCTATAGCTTTTAAAAAGAGATTCTACATAATCCAAGATGGCTTTAATTTGAGAAATGTGAAAATTGGAAAATTTAAATTAAGAAAATGTGAAAATGTGGAAGAACATGAGAGAAACATTAACATAACATTAAAAAATCAGACACAAGCTTAGTTGTCAGGACAGAGAGCAATTTAGATCCAGTAATTCAGAGGAAGTGAGTGGAGCAACTTGTAATAAATGTGTTGGTTGAAGTTGAACTAATTAAGAAACGGTTAAGAGTTCTTTTATGGCTTTCCTCTACTGTCTATATTGTATGTATACAATATATGTGTGTGTATATTATTTATACATGTTTTATATATTGTAATCTTTATATAAGGCTTTAACATAAAAGTGATAACAGGTATGCAACTATATAGAGACAGACAGGCAGACAGACAGACAGATAGGTAATAGAGATGAGATGTAAGGACCTACCTAGGTTTTCAAGAAAACCTCATTCATTAACTGAGATCAACAAATTCTAATCATTTACATACACTGTTGACAATACAGGAAATTAACTATTGACAAATGACTATTGGTCTAACTGTCTGGGCCAATTTAACAACAAGAAGTGCCAAGTTATCAATTCCAATGATCATTACATCCACATTCAAATTGTGCTAAACTGAGATGGCTTTGAATAGTAATTTGGTAAGAGAAATAAGATCCTAAAAGTATTATACTGATTTTAATCCAATCTTCAGTAACAAAGTAACGATTACTTTAGATATGTACTTGTCACTTTTTCTTTCAGTATACACAGAGTTTTCTATGAGATTTTATTTTTTTATACTAGATCTGTGATATAGATGTGGGGCAGCAACAAGTATTCTCAAATCGTTAAGTTAGAAGACAGTTTGTGTGACCAGAGAAAAGTGACAAGACTAGTCAGAAGTGGAACCATCATTCTCATCACAGTGCCTTAATATCCTCCATTTGTTCCACTGAACCAGCTAAATAAATTGTAGCCAAGGTAACGTGGGCCTGTAATCTGATTGAAATAGCTCACAATTAGAATACTGGTTTTTAGTTTCACTTGGCCTTACCCCTTCTGCACAAAACATTTCAGTGAGGCAAAATTAACTCCAACTAGACTTTCTGGATACAAGACCACAGCTGGTTTAACTGAAATGGTCTGTCTCTACTTTCAGAAATCAGCAATGCCTTCATTTAGGAGTCCCTGGTATAGCAAAGATGGGTAGTGAAGCCTCCAGACAATTTCCAAGACAATAAAGAGTGAAAAGCATTTTGTGAGTGCTCCTCCGAAGGCATGAAATATCTTTGAAATGTGTCATGTGGTTACTCTATTGACCTACACATATCCGTTAACTCTCTTTGAAGTTTGTAGATTTCCAGGCAAGCATTTGGTTGTGTCAGCTTTCCCTTTCCAGACCAAAACTTTAACGGTTACCTGCCTTGAAGTCAAGATTTAACTTCAAGCATGCCCCCTTTGTGAGTATTTAATAGTAACATTTCCCTTTTTTATAGGACACAAGTTTTACTTTCACTATTTCATTCCCATTTCTCTCATGATAAGGCATTTTTGGTCCTGAATTCAGACTTTCCAGACTTAATGGTATCCTAGATAAACAAACACCAGTGATATAGCGAAAGGAGCTGAAATCAGAAGAGAATAATTAGTTTCAAAAAAGGGAAAAACCTCAGAATACTTAGGAAATCAATTGAAGAATCATTTATAGCAATAGCACCCCTACTGGTCTACTCTATTCAACACAGCAGAGTGATGAGGAGGACACAGCTTCCCCCACTCTCTATCCTAAGGGGAGGGGCCCCTTCCACTCCGATTAGGAAGAACAGTCTTCTGCGTTAATTCAGAGACACAAATGTCTTTAAGGATTATAGAAAGTTAGGAAGCAAGCAAACTCTGTCCTGAAGTGCAGAATACAGAGGAAGATGAAACATTTTCCAAGGGATAACTGTGATACTGAGAGGTATGATTTTATTGGTAATATAATACCAAACACCAATGAAAACACATTTTAGAAAATAGAGAAATCCTAGTAAAAGATAAGGTCAGACTTTCTGACTACATATCAGGGCATCTCCAAATGGTTATTAAGTCAAGAAAAAATGCAGGCAAGCCACTTTAAACCAAATATAGTGGAGTAGAAGGAAATCTGTAAGGAAGTAACAGAAATTGGACTGTGGACCTGATAAAAATCAAGTAGCAGATCTGAAAGAAGTTGAATGAACCCTCCCCCCTCAACCTGCTCCCTTTGTTTTTGGTATTCATGGGAATCTGAGGGACAATCAAAGTGTTGGCATTCTCTTAACCTAGTAAGTGGTGTCCAGCAGAAGGAAATTAGATTTCAAGGAGGCGGAAATGGCAAGACCAGTGCAAATTTAGTAGACTGGACAATATTTCCATGGGTCTGTTTTTAAAATAATAATAACTAATAATAATAATATATTTCAAAGTTTATGAACATAATAACAAATGATGATGAGACCTCTTATTTAAGTCGCATGTACAGGCACCTAAAGGATGCCAAATCATAATGATAACTAAACTGGAGACAGTTGCTATCTTTGCAAGTGAATAGAAACCAGCTTCTGAAGATTATTTCAAGGAATGCTTAGGTGATGTGCTTCAATGTGTCATATTCATGCAGGGTGACCATAATATAAGAGTTTGCAGCTTTCTGACAGAGGGAAATGTCATGCAAAAGTATTTCCTAGGCCCTTCAATCTGTGATAAAATTCTCAAAACATGAGAAGACAGAAGCAAAATGCCCAAAGGAAAGATTAGAAATATTTCTTCATGTGCAGTGTTTTACAAGTTAGAGGCACTCCAGAAATGTTTGTTGTAGATGATGATGGCGGTGAAGATAAATTGGGCATTAAATATTTTAGCCTTTCATTTTGGGGATCTTAAAGAACTGAAGGAATACCCAATACCTATGTAGCAACACAGACCCTGCTAGATCGATTTCCCAATTAATTACAAGAAGTTATTTTAGAAGTAACTATTTAACCTTCGGGGGGCTAAATTCATCCTTGCAACTATCCTGGTGCATTTCAGTCCATTTCCTCTGGTTCAGTCCTTCTTGAAGATGAAAAACAGCTGGTCTCCATCCTCTGTACAATAACACTTCATTTTCTCAAAGACCATTATCAGTCCCCATACACTCTGATGCCTCACCCCAGCTTTTATCTTCTTAAGCTAAAACACCTTCCAAGGTAAACAGTCATTTCATTCACTACTCAAATGTAGACATTCTATGGTGAAATGAGCTAGTTATAATTTAGTAGAAGACAAGGTTTCCCTGGCCAAGATACAAATCCATTGCCTACATTTGTCTAGGTTGTGATCAAATTTTGAGCAAAAATAGCTTGACAACAAAGGTGTTCTTTCACCCAGAAGACAAATGAATGGTCATACAAATACAGAGCTATTCCATTGCAGTCCTTTTTATTTCCAGTAGATATTGCTGATTATTGGAGATCCCTACCTTATCCTATAATATTTCCCCATGGTGGAAAAATATCTATTTGACTGGAACCAATGAATCCATAGGGTTTCTGAAACTAAAGGAGTCGATCTAATGGAGAGTTTGGCCTAGCTCCTTAACCCTGCAGGAGGTAGTAATTATTTCATGGAAAGTACACATGTAAAGAAGGAGCAAACATGGCAGTCCTTCAAACACATCAACTTGCCAAACCTCCAGAACAAAAAGTGATTAGGAGCATAGCCTTGTGTACTGTCTACTGTCTCCAGAGGGATGAATAAGATTTTTTTAAGCCATGGCAGAAGTACTATGAATAAGAGATTGGTTAAGTTTATATACTTTGTCTAGTAGTTCACTTAAAAAGTAATTAGGATGCTCTGTTTACTGCTTCAGTTTTCATTCTCTGCTAATGAGTTCTATTCTTCGTTCTACTTTTCCCTCTATTCTCCCCACTTTGGAATCCTGTTACACTGCTCTGACTTGGTTCATCTCCCACCTAGCTAATCCAGCCTCAGCCTTCTTCATTGGCTCCCCTTTCTCTTCTTGCCCTTGCTCTAAGTGTTGTATCTGCTAATACCTTCCCATCAGCCCTCTTCCTCTCCTCCTGCATTATCTCCCTTGGTGATCTCATCCACTCCTGTGGCTCAAATCATCACTTTTCATCAAAGACCCCTCAAGTCGATACATCCAGCCCTGACCTCTCTCCTAATGTCTCTCCAGCTGACTGCTTACCATCACCACTCAAATGTCCCAATGGCACCTCAAACTCCACATATGCAGGATTGAATGTAACATCTTCCCCCACAAAAAAATTTCTTCCTAACTCCTCTGTGTTTTTTGATGGCACCACAATCTTCCCAAACACTCAGACTCAAAACATTATCTATGACTTCCCTGTCTTCCACCCAACCACATACAATAATTTGCCAAGTCCTTTCAATTCTACTTTTGTGGGGGGCAGGGGGTGAGACAATTGGGGTTAAGTGACTTGCCCAGAGTCACACAGCTAGGGAATGTTATATTTCTGAGGCCATATTTGAACTCAGGTCCTCCTGACTCCAGGGCTGGTGCTCTATCCACTGGGCCACCTAGCTGCCCCTCAATTCTACTTTCAAAGTAAGTATCTCTCACCACTAACCCCTCATGGCACTCCAAACTCTCACCTGCCTCGTCTGGGAGAAGTCATTCCCTGACACCTGTACTACTGAAATAGCTAGCTAATATTCTCACTGATCTGGTATCTCTCTCCTTCTCTCCCGGTCTCCTTAATACTACTAAAGTTACCTTTTTATTACAGAGTTCAGACCATTTAAATGCCATGATCACAAACTGTCAGGGCCCTTTAATTACCTATGGGATAAAATACAAACTCTTTTCTTTCTCTTACTAACTTTCCAGCCTTATTTTGCTCTATTTTTTCTTCATGGTCTCTGCATTCCAGATGATCTGATTTCCTAGCTACTCCCCAATATTTTCTCCCCTTTCTCATTTCTGTGACTTTTCCAAAAAAAAAAAAAAGCTTTATTGGTTTTGTTGTTGTTGTTTATCAAACACAGTAATTTCTGTATATAGCACCTCACCCCCTGAAGCTCAATTTCTTCAACTAGAAAATTAGGGTCAATCAATCAAGCACTAGACCCTCTTTTGTAATACAGAAAAATGATAGGGAAATAAATTAACAAATCAGCAAGCATCACATCTGACTGTGTGTACAGCATTCCATCACTGTGGTATCCCATGTCTCTGCAGAGAAGGGCAAGCCCTGTTTTGTTATTTTCTTTAATCTTGCTTTATGCTACAAGAATTTAATATATTGTTTAACACACAGTAGTCACTTATGAAATGTGGAAATTAATGAATTAAACAAAGTAAAATAGCAATGATATAAAAATAATAATATAGACTTCTCCCTTATTCCTTCTAGAAACATTTATCAAGGACCTACTACGTTTAATAATAAGAGATGACATTTATAGATCACTTTAAGATGTGTAAAGTGTTCCAGATACATTAACTCATTTGAGCCTCCTAATAACTCTATAAGGAAGGTAGTACAAATATTATTATTACCATTTTACAGATGAGGAACTTGAAGCCTGGAGAGGTTAAATGACTTCTCTCATCTCTAGGATCAAATCTAAACTCCTCTGCTTGACATTTACAGCTTTTCATAATATCTCCCCCTTTTACTTTCCCAATATTTTTACACATTACCCTCTCCACACACTTTAGGGTTCAGTCATACTGAGCTACTTGCTTGGCTTCACATATACTCACTCTCCCTTCTCAATTCTTGGGTTGTCTGCCCCCAAGCCTGGGATATCCTTCCCTCCCTCTGCCTCCTGGGATTCTTTGTTTCCTTTGAAAATCAGCTCAAACACCATCTTCTTCAGGAGGTCTTTTCCCGTAGTCCCTTCAGCTGATAGTAACTTCCCCTCTAAAGTTACCTTATAGCTAGTTTTGTATGTATCTTGTATTCACTAAGACTCACATATGTCTGTGTTCATATTATCTCTGATTAGACTATAAGGACCTTTGGGACAAGGATGGCTTTGCCTTTAGTCTTGTTTTCCCAGTGCCTAGCACAATGCCTGTGCTATGGTAGGTGCATTATAAATGCGTGTTGATTGGTTGGTAGATTGGTTCTAATGGAAATTTTGGTTCATAAATATTTAGTTAAATTTATGTGTATAGTTAAATATGCATATATTCATAATTATTTCATATTTATATGCATGTTCATATATATCATACACATATCAAATACACAAAAATACAAATATATACATATGGTTAAATATATGTATGTGGCTAGGTGTATGATTGACATATATAAGCCACATTATGCCACATCACACGCATGCAGCATATGTCATCACATGCCATGCATATGCTACATCATGTCAATGTCATGACACGTCATGCAATATCATATCACATCATACATACATATGCATGTCACTCATATTTCACAGTGTCATGCAAGGTTCCATGGCACATAACATGTAACATTGTACATGCATCATGTATCTGTCATGCCAAGTCACTTTTTGTCACAACATGCCACACACATGCAAGTCATATCACATACAAGTCGCGCCATGCATATGCCATGATTATGTCACATTATGTCATGTACATTGTGGCGTGCCATGGTGCCATGCCATTCATGTCATACCATGCATATACTGTGTCATGCAATGCCTATGTCACACCATGTCATTCATTATCATGGCACATAGCTTGTATTCAGGCTTGTATCACACCAGGTCACGCATATATTGCCAGTTACCTCATATATGTTTCATACCACACTGTGTTTATGCTGCACCAAACCACACTTATGTCATGCTACACCACACATATGCAATTCATGTCAGACACAAAGCATCACTTGTTTGGTGAATGAGGCAAAGACAATTCACATGCACCAGTGCATTTGGCACTTCATAGAATCCTGCTATGTCAAGCCTGAGCTATTCATTGTGGGAGGCATTAGTGAATGTGTGCTAAAGCACTTGGTAAGTGCTTACTTATTATATACCAAGTGCCATGTTAAGTACCAGAGAGGCAAATAGAAAATACAATTGTCTTTGCTCTCCATGACCTCACACTCTAATTTAAGGAAACAACACATTGTTACTAAAGTTCAGCTACAAGGCATACAGAAGGTAATCCTAAAAGTCATATAGCTAGTAAGTATCTGAAGTCACATTTGAACTCAGGAAGATGAGTCTTCCTGACTGCAGGCCTGACATTCTATCCGCTATGCCACCTAGCTGCCCAGATTCACTATGTATCCAAAAAGATTTTTTTTTAAATCTCAGGGGCATTTGATCATATCATCACGATGATGTTAAGCAAACAATAAAAATAATAGCCCCTTATATAAAAATAAATAACATAAAAGTTATAAAAATAATAGCACTTTCTGTTACAGAGGTTAAATAAGTAGATAAATTCTATGAAGAAATTAACAAGATTGCCCCAAACTCAGTTAACATTATCATTCAAACTAAATTATGTATGAAGTGTGGAAAGTGGAAAGATGGAAACCAAGAACAGCATAAACTCCAAAAGGAAAAGATGATTCTGGACCAAGAAATAAAAGGGCAATCAAAATTTTATAAATTACTGAGGAGTCTGCTCCCTACACATTATGAAGATTGTCTCTAGAAGGAAATAGGAAGTCACTGGGTATGGTGAGTACCTAATGACATCTTTCCAAACAAAATTGAGTGTGTCTTCAACAGGAAAACTACTGGTTTTATAGGTAATGGTCGCATCACATCAGCATCAACTAAATCCACTCAGGATAGATAAAAGGTCAAAGTAAATACCTGCATAAAATAAAGAATGAAAGCTGAAATAGCACTATGTATAATTATAGCATTTCTAGACCAACCTCTTTAAATAATTACAATGACATCTGACCTGTATATAATGTTCAAAACTTTTAAAAATATTTATATATATTTGTCTCAAGCAAGCTGCCAGATTTTTTTTAAAAATGAGAAATGTATAGAAGTAAAGGAATGGTAATCCTGGGCAAGTCACTTAACCCTGATTGCCTCACCAAAAAGCAAAAAAAAAAAAGTAAAGGAATGGACTCATTATCATTATTTCTTAGAGACATTTAACAAATATAAAATAGTTACCACAATGCACAAGGGCTTGAGAAGACCAGCAACTACCTCTACCAACAAAAAAACCTTAAGACTACAGTATCAGAGACATGAGACCACAGAAGTCAATATTCTACTGAACTGTATCAGCACATTGGTCTCTGAGAATGCCTGTCACATTCGATATTGACATTATTACCTCTTTGTCAAGAGATATATTTCATCATCAATCCTTTCAAATTAGCTTCTTTTGAATTGTTTGCTGATTTGAGATCAGTGTCCTGAGTTTTCACAGTTGCTTCCCTTCATGCTTCTCTGGATCTGTAATATCTGTCATTTGGTGCAGAAATATCACATTCTATTCCCATACCACAATTTGTTTCTCTATTTCCCAATTGATGGACACAAATTTTAATTTCAGTCATTTGCTCCTACAAAGAATGCTGCTATTCTCCTACATAGAGTTTTTTTTCCCTCTGTTCTGAAGCACTTTGGGAGGGATGCCTAAGTACCCAGTGTTACAGGAGAAAGAACACTAACTTTGAACTCGGAAGATCTGAGTTCTGATCTGGTTTCCACTTACTGACCTTTCACTTCTTTGAGGCTAAACTAAAAAAAAAAAAAAAAACTAAGATTAATCAATCAATAAATGCATTTATTAAAGGCCTATTATGGGTCAACCACTCTTCTAGTCAATGGGGATATAAAGACAAAAAAATATGTAATTAAATAGTTGCTGCCTTCAAGGAGCCCCCTCTCTATTGGGGAGATTATATGTATAAATGCAAGTAAACACATACAAAATATTTACTATAAAATAACACTTTCAAGTTCATTCTGAGGAAGAGTTTTGGAGACTTTATAAAGCACTGGAGAAACCTTAGCTATCATAATTTCTATTTTAAAATTAAATTACATCTTTTTCTTAAACATTTTTAAAGAAAATGCAGCCAATTTTCTAACTAATTCAAACTTTGTTTCTCCTCTAACTGTTGATTCTAGTTATAGAGCGTGATTCCATTATCAGTAGCCTCAGAAAACTGGCACTGTCCACTCAGATCAGTTTGTTTTGTTTTGTTGTGTTTTAAAAATGATTTTGCAATATGACATCAAAATAGCTCTCAATGCAGTTTGGCTTTAGAGAAGACATGGGACCAAGGAACGGAAACCAAACCAACTGACCACCCGTGAGTTTAATGTGTCTTCAAATTACTGCTGATCAGCTGTAGATCCTGTAAGATGAACCAATAATATGGACAGCAATGAAGTTTAATGGAAATTGAAGGTCTTTTGTCATATTTCCTACCACAATAACAATAATAGAAATTAATTAAGTTTAAATTGAGTTCGATCACATTAGTCCCTAAATGCAGATCTCAGTGAACACAGCATGATACCTATTGGGAGTTATCTGGGTTCTTTGAATTTTAAAGCCATTCTGCATAGACAGGGAGGTAATCACATTCATTTGTAACTCATTCAAGCTCAAAGGGTGGCAAAATGATGTAATGGAGAGTAAGCTGGCCTCAGAGACAGAATAACCTAAGTTCAAGGCCTGCCTCTGTCACATACTAGCTGTGTAACCCTGAGCAAGACCCTTAACCTCTTAGGGCCCCCAGTCAACTCACTAAAAATATAAATTGTAGAACAGTTTCCAATCTATGCTGGTAAATGGAATTTCATCACCAGGAAGTTCCTTACATTTATAAAAATCAAAATTCTCCAGGAAAAAAAGAATTTATGAAGTTTGACAATTTTTGATAGCAGCTTACTTTGATAACCTTCATTTCTTAACTGCTTTAACTATCTCAGCAGAGCAAGGTTTCTTGTGGATTTTTAGGACTATTACTTGTTTTAACTTTTGTCATTTCCACCAAATGTAATTTTAAAAAATATTCTCTGTAATGTTCTCAATCATTTCTCTGTAATGTTCTAAGACAGTAGTATTGTTGCTAACCCTCAAATATGCCTTTTAGGGAGACTATCTCTAAATTAGGGGTAAATATCAACTCGTCTCTCCTAAAAGTTCTTAACATATTATATGAAGGACAGTGATGGTTGAGTCAGGAAAACTAGGGTTCAAATCCTGATTCTAACATGTACTGTCAGTGTGACCTTTGTCAGTATTCTGAGCAAATCTCTAAGACATGACTATAACTTACAAATAGTTATCCAGGTGAAGATGTCAGATAGACACTTGGCTATAGAGTTCTGGAATTCAAGACAGAGTTTAGGGATGAATATGCAGATAGAAGTCATTTATATGGAAATGATCATTTAATTCAATCTATTTATTTATTTATTTATTTATTTATTTATTTATTTATTTGGGGGGGGTGCCTTGGCCTTTTTTTTATTAATTTATTTTTATTTATCAACAATCACTTCCATAAGCTTTTGAGTTTTAAATTTTTCTCCCCCTCCCTCCCCACCTCTTTCCCCAAGAGGGCGCACAATCTGATATAGGCTACACATATACATTCCTATTAAACATATTTTCACATTAATGATGTTGTAAGTAGGAATTAGAACCAATAGGAGGAACCACCAGAAAGAGGAAACAAAACACAACAGAAGGAAAAAAAACAGCAAATACTATGCTTCAATCTGCATTCAAACCAATTCAATTTAACAAACATTTTTAAGCACCTATTCTGTGTAAGGTACATGCATAAACTATGTGTAAAAAGATGGTGTGGCATAATGGATAGAGAGCTGGACTCAAAGCCAGGAAGACTTGAATTCCAGTCATTCCTCTGACACATTTTGGCTGTATGGCCCTGGGCAGGTCAATTAATCTCTCACAGCAACAGAGAGGCAACTCTCTGAGACTGTAAGTTGCAGAAAAGGCATTGACCTTCTCTAAAAGCAGGAGTTTTCTCACCTGGAAACTTCTTATACTAATGAAATTAAAGATCTTGTCCCTATGTGCAAAGTTGTAGACCAGCATGGCTGGCCTCATTGGGCCAGACTTGACACTCCTTGGCTATGTTACCCTGGAGGGAAACAGGAGGAGAATGGAGGTTGGAGGGGAAGGGGAGAAGGTAGGAGGAGAAACTGTAATATGAGATTTCTACAACAATGAATAATTGCATACATCTCTAAAGGCCAAAGCTCATGCAGATGCATGCTATTATCCAATTTGTATGCAAACAGAATTTAACTAATCACTCCATTTCCAAAGGTCCTGAAATATGTGACCTTCATGCATACACCTTTATTCATTGCATGTATAATAGGAACTTATTGATAAGTTGGGTGATTGGAACTTGGAAAATATTTTATTATAGAAATGACATTATAAATGGTGGCTAGATAAGAAGAACTCACAAAATCCTTTTTAACCATAAAAAAATAGAATTGTATTTTACTGAGTTCAGTACTACATCCTGATGCTTTGTACATGGCAGTCACTTCAATATTAGTAATGCAAAGTGTACTATGAAACCAAATCATTTTCTATCATATACTTTCTAAAGGAAAAATGTGTACTTGCTTGCAACTCAAAACATCATAAATTTCTCTCTTTCTGATGGCATTATTTCCCTTCACTCAGGTTGAGCATGTCTAAACAATTTCATACGGCTGTAAGAGCCAGGGATTGGATTCCTGCTTGTGCTACTTCATACCTATGTGAATGTGGGCCAGTCATTCAGTCGTTCTGACCCTCATGTTCCCCCTAACTCCCAGCAGAAAGGAATTTCTCCCACCCCTTGAATTTTAGAGTACATTTTCAATGCCCCTCCATCTCCTGTATTCAGCTGTAAGCCCTTTGAGGCCACAACCATCATTGGTTTTTTTTCATTTTTCTATCCCCCCAGCCTGGTAGTTTCCAAAATCCAGTTTCCCAAATGTCTTAGAGCAGTTTGAAACTAGCTGTATGTGCTAAATAAATTCTTGACATGAATAATACGTGCATAACGAAGAACAAAATGAGCAGAACCAAGAGAACATTGTATACGGTAACAAAATATTGTTTTAAAAACAACTCTGAGTAAGTAATTTTGACTATTATAAATACCCAAATTCAGTATAAAGGACATATGAAGAAAGATACTATCTGCATCCAGAGAAAGAAGTGATAAATATATATATATATATATAATAATTTTATGTAATATATACCTACTTATATCTAGTGGTAGCCATTTCTATTGTGGTGGAGGGAAGAAAAAAGGGGAAAAAAAGGAAAAAAAGAAATTTGCATGATAGCTTTATTATATATTTAAAAGGAAAAGAAGTTGTATGTAACAGATTCGCAGTTTCATGCGCAATCATCTTTTTTATTATACTGTTATGGAAATGCTTATTTTACTCCATAAATTAAAAACAAATACATAAATAAAATTATACGTGCAGAATAAATGTTTGTTATCTACAGGCAGCTAGGTGGCACAATGGGTATAACACTGGACATGGAATCAGGAAGATGTAAGTTCAAATCGAGCCTCAGATACTTACCAGCTGTGTGATACTGGGCAAATCACTTGACTTCTGTTTGCCTCAGTTTGCCTTATCTGTAAAGTGAGGACAATAGTAACACCTACATCTTAGGATAGTTGTGATGATAAAATTAGGTTATATTTGTAAACCATCTAGCAAAACTTGAAGAATTATATAAATACTAGCTAATGTTATTGATATTATTCTTGTAACTCTGATAAGTACAATGATAAATCTTGACCCAGACATCGGTCAGTGAAAAGTACCTCCCTCCTTCTGGAATAGAAGGGATGGACCATAAATATGGAAAAAGACTTCAATTGTCAGATGGTCAACATGTTGGTTTGTTTTGCTTAATTTTGCTTCTTTGATACAAGGGGTGTATGGGCAGGGTGGTTTGGAAGGCATTGGATAGTGACATCAATATTTCATAATATGTAAAAAAGAAAGGAATACCAGAAAAAAGCTTGTTAAAATTATAGAATTCATTGGACTTAAACTTGTAAGAATTCATTCAATCCAATCCAATTTTATAAATGAAGACACAGTACCAAAAGGGAGATGTGACTTGCCCCAAGTGAATTAACTTTCTCACCTTCAGTTGCAGCTCTTTTAATCAGGAAGAATTTACTGTTCCTCTTGACCAGCAGAAGGGACAGAGAGAATCTCATTCTTGCACGTGCTCAGTGAGAGTAATGGCTCCCTCATCAGCTTCTGCCTTGATAACCGGAATAGTGACCAGCAGCTAGGTATAGATTTTAGGTATTGGGCTTCTATTAAAGTGGTTCCCAAAGCAGCTAGGTTTCCTGGGGCAATGAAGGTGATTTTAAGGGGATGCTATTGAAGAGAAGAAAGTGTGGAGGCTCTACTACAGATGTCCTTGAGCTTTTTTGTGTCATAGACCCTTAGAAAGACTGGTGAAATCTACTGACTTCTCAGACAGAATCCAAAGGATTAAAAAGGAAGCCAATTATATTGAAATGCAGTTATCAATGGAAACGTTTGTTTGATTTGGTGAAGGAAAGAAGGTCAATTACAAGAATGATGGCCCATTCCTCTGTTGTAAAGTCCCATCACATGTGCTAAGTCATGTAGTGGACAGAGTATTTGCATCTCAGTCATAAGTCTGAGGCTACCTTTACATAAAACTATTTATTTTGGGCCAAAATGAAATAGAAAGGGGAATTTTTTAAAAATATTTTTTCTTCATTTTAAATGAATGGTTCTTTCTTCATTTTAAATCTGAATAACTTCAGACTCCTCTCATTTAAACTAGTGCAGTTAAATGATTTTATATAGAAATATGGTATGAAGCATAAATTAATTCTTGTCTCATGAAGAATAACATGTACTGAAAGAAGTGGGGAAAGGAGGAACCTCATCTTAGGGTAGAAAAAAGCAAAAGAAATTCAGTACCTAATTGTGTGTGTATGTGTGTGACATTAAGTATTGCCCAGATTATGAATGTATTTAATTTACTGAGAGATACAGACTGAAATAGACATATAAAGAGACAGAAAGAGAGAGAGAGAGTGAGAGAGAGAGAGAGAGAGAGAGAGAAGAGAGAGACAGAGACAGAGAAAGATTTCCATCTATGGAACTATAAATTTTCTACAACCCAGGGTGAGAATCCAGGTCCATAGTTTTCATACATTAGGACTTGGAATTGTTTTCCTTGGTCTATTAGTGGAAAAGAATAAGCTCACTTCCTGTAACACCGTCCCAATAACTTATGATGATTGCTGTGACTTTTACTGGTAAGGCCTGGACTGATCTGCTACAGACTTTTCTCTGCGGAACATAGCCGGACAAGCCAATCTCTCAAATTCTGCTTTTTTAATCAAAGGATGTAAAAGGATCTTTTGTGTTGCTGCTTTCCTAGGCAATAAAAAGGCAATAAAAAGAATTAGTCGGAAAGACAGTCTTAAAATGTAACTTTGAGATTTTTACCATTTAGAAAAATCTCGACAATTCCAGGACCAAATTCTTGCCAATGAGTACTGAGGCTGGATCTGATGCAATTTGTATAAGGTTTCAGGTGACTCCAGCTTCCCTCCTTTGCCTTTGCCAATGATGAAACCTTCCAGGTAATTTTCCATGGAGGTTTCTTAATTGATTTTAAAGGCAGCCACCCTGGTTTTCAAATTTCAAGCCATAAAAGAAGGGGACTGCATTCTCAGTTGTTCAGCAGAAATAACTGCCTGGGCCCATTTTGAACAACAAACAGTGGGTAATAAAAATATTTACGACATTTAGAGAAAAAATACAAATCGGTGTGGCTGTATGTCTTCAGGAAAAGCCAGGCCCTACAAAAATTGACCTTGTATAGTTCCTTCTTCCCCTCTTTCCTTGTGTAAAATGTTCATATATCCCATACTTATAGAGACGTAGAGATAGTTCTTACTTACATCTTAGAAAACTGAAGTCATCACTGTGGTTGCCTTAGGAGAGATTTAACACACACACACACACACACACACACACACACACACACACTCCTTCATTTTATTAATTAAGAAAATAACCAAAATCACCATGTCTAGAGGAGTACTTGAATTGTGCTAACAACCTAAAAGAGTGTCTGTGGACATTCAAATACCTCCAGAAATTATTAAAGCTATTCAAAAATGGAATGAGCCAACCTCATGACAGTGAGTGCCTCGTTTCAGTCGCCAATGGAAATGTACAATGTACAATGGAAAGTATATGGAAACCCTCAGGAAAAAAAATTAGTTTAAATCCCAGCACTATCACCTGTGTGGTTTGGGTTATGGTATTTAATAATATTAATAATAAATTAGCATTTGTTGTTGTTTGGTCATTTCAGTCATGTCTGACTCTTCATGACCCCATTTGGGGTTTTCTTGGCAAAGGTATTGGAGTGGTTTGTCATTTCCTTCTCCAGCTCATTTTATAGAAGAAGAAACTGAGGCAAACAGGGTTAAGTGACTTGCCCAGGCTTACATAGCTAGTTAGTATCTGAGGCTGGATTTGAACTCAGGAAGATGATTCTTCCTATCTCTAGATCCAGCACTCTAGCCACTGGGCAACCTAGCTTTCCACTTTAAGGTTACATACTACTTTAAAATACTATCTCATTTCATCTTCATAACAACCTTAGAAGGTAGATTCTATTATTAATCCTATTCTACATGTTAACTATATAAATGTTATCTATTAATTGTTAATATGAATTATTATGAATTTCTCTTCATTCTATGCATATATGTGCTTTTATAGGTATAGATTATAGATACAGATGAGGGAAGGAAATGTGTCTGGGTAGGAAACTTCCTCCTCCAAAATATACAGCACTTAGGTATGACTTAGTAAGTCAGTTGCTAGACATTTGCATGAGGCATAAAAGCTAAGTGACTTTTCCAGGATCATGAAGCCTCAAGGTGTTAAAAAAAAAAGGGGGGGGGGTTTGAAATCATGTCTTCCTGACCACAGACTCACTGCTTTATCTGCTGTGCCACATTTCTTCTGTCTCCTTGTAACTATAAGGCTTATTATTCTACCATATTACTTAATATTTGTATGCCATTTTAATAGCATACAAAATTTTGCCTACATTTTAGCTTATTTGGTCCTCACAGTCCCATGTGGTTGCTAGTTCGTGTTATCCCCATTTTATAGAAAGAAACTGAGTTTTAAAAAGGCTAAGTCAATAGGCCTAGATTACAAAGCCAGTAAAAATGGAAATATGATGTAGAAAGCAAGTCTGGTGACACCAACTTCTGTCCTTTTCTTCAAAAATAACCCTGCTGCCTCTTCACCATTCTATCTGAAATAATTCGTGAAGCTACTCACCTGAGGTTACCTTGAGTACACAAAGCATTAGAATATTCAGAAAGCTGCTCATTAACCAAAAAATCCATGGACAAAGCAGAGAGAAGACTTTGTACCATTATCCACATTTGTCCCCTCTTTCCCCACTTTCTACTAAAGGCATAGTCAGAAATGGCCTCCCTACCTCACTATGTACTTTCTCCCTATCTCCTGGAGAATATTCAAAACCTAGAGCTAGGCAGGAAATTATCTGACATATAATCAAGAGGATTTTGTAAAAAGTATTTGAAAACACAAGTACTTTGAGGCAAGGTAGAAAATAAAGGAATGAACATCAAGGACTAATAAATTTTACCACTAAGAAACTAGCTAATTGCCTGACAGTTATCAGTTGCCACAGTATCCTTCAGGTGGACCTTGTCAGGCTCTTACGTTGAAGCAAAGGCCAGTGATTGCCTACATTGTGTACTAAAGGCCCCCAGGTGCGACAAGTCAACATTTGCACAGAGCAGCAACTGTAGCAGAGCAAGCAAGCCCATCCTGGAAAGTGGGGCCCCCCGGAACCCACTGTCCTGCTCAGTCACACCATTTGTACAAGTGATAATATCTGTCTCTAGCTACAATGTGGGAAGCATTTTGCTAGTCTAAGAACTAGCAGGTTTCCGCATGTGGCCTCATCGTTTATACCATCGCTACTCAATGTGGTAGTGACCTTCAAGATATGGAGGAAAATTGAACTAAAAAGCTGAAGCCAATCTTCCATGGCCTCATGCTTAGTTGTGTTCCTGGGCTCTTCCTCAGCAGTTAATCTTCTGAGGGATTCAAGACCAATATAGTTTATCCCTCCAATGAGAGGCTGACTTGAAGGCTTACTGAGTTACCTTATTAGCCTCTCCGACTAGTAGACTAACTACTATATAATACTGTCAGCCTTAGAGCCCCCAAAGCTCAATATGATCTCAATACATGGTGATATGTAGTTTATAATGATCAGGGCTTCTTAACTCTTTCCACAACAACCCCTATCAAAGCTTCTTAAACTGTGGGTCATAACCTCATATGAGTTCACGACCCACAGTTTAAGAAGTGCTGGTCACTTCATATGATCTTTTCAGAGTTTCAGATACACGGAAAACTTGGGTAACAGTGTCAAAACCTCAACATTGTTTTCATTGGCTGGGCAAAGCTTTTGATCTAATCAAAGGATTGTACTTTGTCAACTCCATAAAAGGTAAATTCTTGGAAAGTTTGCCAAAAAATAAAGATGTTAGTGTTGGAGGTGCTCTGATTCATTCGCTATCATCCATAGATTTTCTTTGATATGTTGAGAGAACAAACAACCAGGACACTAGACAGCTACCTAACAAACATTTTACTCATGTATAAAATGCCAAGTACCTTTCAACTCTATTGTACCATTTTGACCCCATATAGATTTTTTAAAATAAGTTTTCATTGATGTATTTTGGTTTTATATCATCATGGTTTTCCCCGGTTCCCCTGTCCCTCCCCCTCTAAGAGATCAATTCCATAGAACAAATTATATACCAAGAGACAAAAAGAAAAAAATGAAGAGTAAAAAAAAAAAAAGGTGCAGATAGTTAATACATTGGAAAAAAGTCCAAAAAATATGAGCAGTGTCCCTATTTTATATGGTCATTTATTTAGTTAAGTGTCAGAGTAGAGATTCAAACTCAGGTCCAGCTCCTTTCTACTGTGCAATACAGACTCACACCCTAAGCTCTATGCTAACAATTAGACTATATGTCATCCAAAAAGGGACTAACAAAAATATTTTATATGTAGCTAATGGCATAAAGTCAGCCCTGAACCAATCTTAAGGTGAATTTGGGCTCAGGATAGCGGTTTCCATTTATCAGCAGGTACAATAAAGAGTCCTTGACAGCTGAAAGGGAAAAAAAAATAGCAAGAAGTGTGAAAGACATACCAGCTTTTAGGGACTCTGACCTTGGCCTCTTGTTTCAACTCAAGGACTCTTTTGGTCTCTGGTATAAGAGATGATTTTTTGCCATTTTTATGATATTTTTTTCTATCCTCCATCATTCAATTGATAAGGAAGATCTCATATCATCTTCAATGGACTATGGTAGATTTCTTCCTCATGGCAAAGAAATGTTTTATTAGAAACATTTCCTGAATATAGCAAAATATACTGGTTTTGTTTGCATATTCAAATAAGATCATATTATCTTCCTCCCTCCTCATATCTGTTTCTTATCCCAACTTCCAGATTTCTATAGAGGATACCACCATTATCCTAATAACCCTAATTGGTAACCTATCTTTTCTTTGACTCATCTTTCTTCCTTACCATACTCTATCCCATAGCCAATCAGTTGCCAACTTTTATTAATTCCATCTAAAAACATTTCTTTAATTTCAACCTTCCACCACTACCCTAGTTCAAATCCTCACCTCTTGTCTCTCACTTGAACTGTTGCAGTGGTCTTCTAATTGGTGTCTGCTTCTGATCTCCTTTCTGCATTTCAGCTTCCGATATGGCTGCCATAATAGTCTTTCTAAGGCTTGAGTCTGAGTATGTCACGTCCTGCTTAAAAATCTTCCAAGACTTTCCAGTGCCTCTAGTAACAAAGACAAATTCCTTAGTCTTGTAATGACTCTTTTGACACTTTAGTTCCTTCTATACCTACCTTTCAAGTCTTATTTTACTCTCCTTATTCATAAACTGCACTTTCCAGCCAAACTGGAATACCTCACCTTTCCTTACCTCACCATACCATTTCTCAAAATCCTTGAATTTATCAAGGGCATGCCCTGGCCTGGGGAGAGGGAGGTGGGAAAGGGGGCACTGTCCCAGCTTTGCTTTTCAGAATTTTTACTTTCTTTCTCAGTTCAAGAGATTCCTCTTGTGAAAGTTTCTCTAAACTTGTCCCCTACCTAAGCACCCTTGTTGTCTCTCCCTCTTCAAAGTAACTTTTGTTATATTCTGAACTTGTTATATTCCCTACTCCTACCCTCAGTAGATAACAAACTATTTGAGGGCACAGAAAATTTTGTTTTGCTTTATAATCCCAGTGAAAAGGATAATAGCATGTATATAGTAAGCACAGGAAAAATGGTTGTTTAATTAAACATGTTTATGAACCATTTCATCAAGGGGAATTCATTCATTTATAAAAATATTGTCGCAAACATCCAAGAGAACTGGTTAATATATTCTTCACTGTATAGAAATGGCTTATCTGACAAAGTTTCACTTCCTTTCACTACATTGTACTTTCTCAAGCTACTGTAAGAAATGTCAACCATGAGGGCAGGGTTATGTCTTATCTAATATTTACATCATCTCAGTACCTTGCATAGAACTCTTCCCACAGTAGGCACTTAACAAATATTTATTGAATTAATGCCTAGTTATGCAATGAGAAACAGCACATTCATCAGGGAGATAGATAAATAGATAGATAGACAGATAGATAGATAGATAGATATAGATATTCACATACATATATGTGTACATATTTGTGTGTATATATATACACATTCCATTTTCATAAATTTGTGTATAAGTGTGTATGCCAAGCATAGTAGTAGTAGCAGCCCAAAGAAACTGAACTGAAAAAAAAAAGGGTATAGAACAAAGTAGTTTTCTAAAACCCTCAAGGTTAGACCACGGTTTCCATCCATCTTCTCACAGATAATTGTATTTTAAAGGTATGATTAAAGGAGACTCTCTGCCTCTCCCCTTCCCTGCCAAAAAAAAAAAAAATCTGTCTATGCTTCTAAGTTTCTTCATGCTGAAAATCTACCCTGTAGACTAAAATGAAGATCATGAATGTAATTTTCCTATTGTGCTGTGGGAGCAAGTTGATGTTTCTTATAAACTGCCACCCTGATTTCTTGTGGTCTTGGAAAACAGCCTCCAGAGTGATTCACCAACCACTTGATGTTCTGGATTGCTTAGTGTCTTTCGTACTTTTTAACGGTCCAACACATGAGGTATTTGTCTATTATCTGTGACTATGCAGTACCTACCACTCACCGGTTACTTTCATCAGAATGAAAAATAGTGGTCCACCTCAAATCACCTTCATTTCAACACTTTTTGGAGTTACTGTCCCCATTGATGATGTAAGTGTCTGCCTATTATCCTTTTTGAACAGAAGCACTCTGCTTTCTGAAGAGTTGTTTAGACCAATGGCCTAGATACAGTGCTCAAGCTTTAGAAATCCCTATTTGGAACATTGGAAACATCTGGAAAAACCACATTTCCATGTTGAAATAGAGATAAGTTGTCATTTCTGCTACTCATTTTGGATTTATCCCACAGACTGATGAGAGGATTTTGCCCATAGCAAGTTACAGAGTATATAGCTCAAAAAAACCACAGGGGGTTGGAGGCTGATTTTTGTAGTATCCTTCCAAGGGTTCCCTTAAGTATTCCTTAAAATATGCTTATTTCATTCCAACTTGTGGTTGACTGGGTAGACATTAGACCAGGATTCGGGGAGAGACCTTGGTTCTGCAAGGAGACCTTGGACAAGTCTACTAATCACTCAGTTTTACTTCAATTTTTCCATCTGTAATATGTAATTGAAAGGATGGATCATGACACATAATCATTCATATGGATTTCCTAATAATATTTTTATTGTGCCTACAGAGATAGCATGATGCAATTTTCTTGTAATGACTTTTAAGAGTGTTTCCCCCAAACTTTGCTCATGCTTAAGCTAAGGCCTTCTTCTATCTTTCTGAAGCCTATACTTGAATGCCTGAAAGCACAAGCTCTTTGAAATTTTTTTTTGCCCTAGAGGCATGGACATCCTGGTGGAAAAGTCTTTTGTCAATAAATGCACAAAGACACTAATGCTCCTGTACTTTGATTTTTTTTTTATACTATATATATATATTTTTTTCATTCAAGTTCCTCAAACATTTTATGGCAGGCCTATCTTTAAATGAAAAGAAAATGTAAAAGGATACACTATTTCACCTTTAACCAAATTATAACTCATAATAATAAGGAAATAGTGACTACTAGATAAAATGCTGATTCCCTTTCTGCTCTAATTCAATTTAATCCTAATAGAATCCATACCTTCTGAGGTTTGGTTCATTCCATATGAGAATTCTTGGGTCATGGAACAATAATATCATTCTAGGACCAGAGGAAACCAGAGGACTAGATAAAGATATTAACACAGTACTCCAAACAACAAGCTTGAATGGAAAAGATAGAAAGTTAAACATTTGGGGGGGGGGGAGAAAAAGAACTTGATTCATTAAAACTAACCCTGAGTCCTGTTTGTATAGGCCTCATGAATTATTTATGATCTGAAATACAGAATGCAGCTTACTACCTTCTTTCTGAATAAATTATGCAGATTAAAAATTATTTGCATAGCCCTTATCTTTTTTTCCCTCCACCTCTTGGGAGGAGCCTATGATGCATTTCTAAAAGCTATATCTAATTGGAGTGGGTCTACAACATGCAGTTCCTTCATCACAAAGGCCTGCAGTGCAATTACTGAATTCATGTAGACAGAAACGTGGGTGGCAATAGGACATCTGCCCAGATTGACTGGTTTCTCAGGTGAGCACTCAGCCACTAATGCTCCATGTGCAGCCGCTTCATAAGCCACAGTGCCTCATTCATCTTCCTCACCCTCTGTTTCTCATCTCTTTTCAATCACACTTCCAAAGCCTAGCACTATTTGTTATTTACTTCTACTATCCCTATAGGAAGAAATCAGACTCTTTATTTTGTTCTGATACTGGAGTATCCTGAAATATTGATAGAAAGATCTGAAGAGTAACAAGGGTAGATGAAAAGTAAGTGGCTCAAAATGGTTTAATTCTAAAGCTTCTTCAAACTTTAGTCCAGGGTTAACGTTAGTGGGGTAAAAAGTTCCCATAGACTATCCCATTATGTCTATTCTCATTTGCCACCATAAAAACAGCATAGAATAAGTAGAGAGAGTACTTAATTTAGAGTCAGGAAAATCTGGGTTCCAATCCTTCTTCCAATACTAGCTGTGTGATATGGGGCATTCACTTAACCCCACTGTGCCTCAGTTTCCTTCTACCCACTTGTTCCTTACCTGAGCCCTCAAATTTATTTCCAAAAAAAGAAAGACACAAGACTGAGGAGTGAAGAAGGGAGAAATGTCTTCAAGACTTAGCATTTCCAGGGTTGGGAGCTATGGAAGAGTAGGGAAAAAAAATAGAGACAAAGACAGAATAACCAGATCTACCAAAAATTCTCAAGCTGTTGGGTGAATTTTCATCAATAAAGTCTCTAATAGCAAACATTGTTCTCTTGCACTAATTTTTCCCAGATTGGAATATTATCTTGATCAGATTTACATTTATCATCATTGCATTTTGTATCTCTCCATGGACAGACTCTTCAGAACAACTTTGTAAATTGTTACTTTAGAAGGTAAGAGAATATAGTTATATCAACGTAATGTACATTATTTACCTCCTCAAAAAATTTCTTAACTAGATTTAAATATCTCCAACTCAGCCTGTTTCTTATGCTTTGTGGCTTTAAATTGTGTTCATTTAGGTATGTACACAAGTACTTTATAAGGAATGACACAAAGAATAATTATTCTATAATAAAGGTATTATAATATAAGTAATTCTTTTATTGTATATATGCAAAGAGATATAGATATACATATAAACATAGATATGTACACAAACACAGTATTTCCACACAGGTATACATATACATATGTATATAAAAGTATGTGTATATATGCACATACATGTACATACACATATAGGCAGCCAAGCATCAGAGTAGACAGAATGCTAGACTTGGAGCCAGGAAGACTCTACATCTGGCCTCAAACACTTACTAGGTGTGTGAAGCAGGGAAAGTCATTTAAACCCCTTCAGCCTCAGTTTACCCATTTGTAAAACGGGGATAATATGGCATCTACCTCCCAGGGATGCTAAGAGGTAAAATTTGTAAAGCACTTTACAAAACTTAAAGCACTATAAGATGCTAGGTATTATTATTCTGTAAATTTGATGGGTTGGGCCCCCAAGTGATAAATAGCAACCTTCTGTCAAAGACTTTCCTTGCCCCTCTCCCGAAGAAAAATCGATCAGGAGATTGACAATTTATTCAGTTCAATTCAACAAACAGTTATCAAGTGCCCAACATATTCAAAGTACCCATTATACTGGGCATAAAACATGTAGGAGATAAATAAGTAAAAGATAGTTTGAAGATTTAGTGCTACTAAGCAAAAGGATCCAAACTTCCCAAAGAATATGAGACCAAACTGAAGCTTGAAAGAAAGAAGAGATTCTTTAAGAGAGGTGAAGAATGATCATATTACAGGCTTAAGGTACAGTCTGTGCAAAAGCTTGAAGATGGAAGAGAATGTCAAAATAGGGAACAACAAGTAGACCTGTGTAGCTGGAAAGTCAAGAGTATGAAAGGAATTAATATAAAATAAGTCTGAAAAGGTAGACTGGAACAAAATTATAAAGGACTTTGAAAATCAAAGAAAATCATTTACGTTTTATCCTAGAAACAATAGGGAGTTAGGGAAAACTATTGAGCAGAGGAGCAATATAATCAGACTTGTCTTATAAGAAACTCATTTTTACAGCTGTCAAGTATTGATTAGAGAGAGGAGAGCAGGGATACAGGGAGAGCAATTAAGAGGTTATAGGCAATAATTAAGGTGAGAGGTGATAAGGGTGTGAACCAGAGTGGTGACTGTGAGTGGAGAAAAGGAAATTAATGGAAGGACAGTCTTGAGATAAATACAAATTGGGGCAGACATTAGATGATGATTCATTAAAGGAAATTAAAAAGAAGCCATCAAACATGTAAGAAGAGAACAAGGAGAGAGGAGTATCACCAGTTTTTGTTTTTTGGTTTTTTCCCTCAGTTTTGAACAAAATGTTTTGGGTATGAAAGATAAACCTAAAGACCATTGTGAACCATGGCTCTAACTAAGAGCCACCATCATTTTTATAAGGTTATGAAAAATTCTATTCTATGTGGGTGGTTTGTTTTAAACTCCCCAGCCCTCTGAAGATTGTGGAGTTTGGGCCACTACCAAAGGCTGAAATGCTGAAATCTACACCTGCCTGTGGTCTCCTTCACTCCTACCTACTCATACAAAACTGGAAGAGAAGACCATCAACCATGAAGATATTTTTGTTTTCACACATATCCAGGGAGATGAGTAAACTGTTTCCAATGAAAAGAAGAAACAAAGTTCCAATTCCTCCTAAATCCTTCACTCAGAAATAAAACCAAAAACATTTAATTCATTTTTTTCCCATCAGGCATTTTCTTTGGTGTAAGGTGCCAGCCTGGGTCAGAGATAAACAGGCTCAAATCCTCGTTAGAAAAAGAAAAGAAAGAAATTCTTCTCAGGAGATTTTTTCCATCTGTTTTTTTTTAACTCACCAGGAGTTTCCAAAAAATGTTGGATATCCATCCTATCTGGGAGGTCCATTTCTAAACCTAAAATTTGTGTTGGGTGGAAAGTTGAGCCACAAATGGTACACTCATGATCATATATACTTTCAATGTTGAAAGGATTCATTAAAATTTGTTTGACAAGGATTCCTGCTGAGTTGACTATCATTAATTCTAATTAAGCACTCACTGCTCTTTAACATACAAACTGTTTTGTTTTGGGTTTTTTTTTTTGAGAAAGAAATATTTAATAATAGACCTAAGGACTTTATCTTCCTCCTAAAACTTAGTGCCTCTTCTGCCTTCCCCATTTCTGAAAGTGGTACAACCATTCATCTACTCATCCACATTCAATACTTCACAATTATTTTTCATTTTTCCCTCCTCCCAATCAGTTTTGTTTTGTTCAATCTGCTTATGAAAATATCTCTTGAATATATCTCCTTTATTCCTATTGCAATTACCCTAATACAGACCCTAATTAGCAACTGATGGGAATATTACAAGAAAACTGTATTCTTTGTGATCTATGAATTAGCTATTATCTTCACATATCAATTTTCTTATGGTGATTTCTACATGGGCTGGATCATCCAACTGAACTCTGAGCTCCATAAGGGCAGAGATTTTGTCTCACAAAATCTATGTATTTCCCTAGAACTTAGTTCAGTGTTCTGTATAGAACTACTAAAAGTTTGTTGAAACTGAAATCTACATTATAGGATGATTTGAAAAAACTGCAATTTAATTTTAATCCATTTTTAAAGTGTTTGCTTCCTGCTGTGTCCATGCTAGTGTTAAAATTTGAATTGTCTATTTACAAAAATTAGGAAAAGCCCATCTAGAGACCATTATTATAAACTTCATAGCTCCCTCCATCATCATCATCATCATCATCATCATCATCATCACAGCTAGTAATTCTTTGAGCTGGGATTTCTACTTGACTCCAAGTCAAGCTCTATCCACTAGACTAGACAATTTGTCAGATTCATTTCAGCTCAAAGATATGTCTTTAAATCATCTGCCATAGAGCTTCTAAAATCATTGAAATGGCTTTATCTTCAAGCTTATTTTTTCTCTACCTTTTTCTTCTTTTTCTTTTCCTTTTTGTTTTTCAGCTTTCCTTACATGACTTTTAAATTTTTTCTTAACCTGTTTATCCTGTTCTTTCCTTTTTTCCTTCCTTCCTTTCCCTTCTTCCTTCTGTTCTTTGTTCCTCCTTCCTTTCTTCATTCCCTCCTTCCTTTTGTCCCTTCTATTCACACTTCCCTCATTTCTTCCTTCCTTCTTTTCCCCCTTCCTTTCTCCCTTCCTTTCCTTCTTTCTTTCTTTCTTTCTTTTTTTTGGTTTATTTCAGATCTCAGAAGAAAGTTACTTAAGACATTCCCCTGACAAACAGGGAGGTTGAATTGTGAAGAATCAACTATGTTAACCGGTCTCTGGCACTGAAAGCTATTTCAAAAAGGATCCCTCTCTTGAAATTGCATCTTAGTCTAGAATGCTTTCATATTTCATACCTCTACACTGTGGCCCACCACCCTGGCAACATTATTCTCCCTTCATTTATCTGATGTTGGCCTTCTTTCCTTCTCAACAAGTATATTGTCTCAGTGTTAGACACTAGCCTATTCTATCACATATTTGCTTTTGTATGCAGATGGGGGTGGGGGCTGAAGAGGAGAGAGTTTCCTAAGAAGGTTGGCGTCTCAGAGGTTGCAGCAGTTTAGTCTGGGCCAAAGTATTTTGCCTGCAGTGCTTTAGAACACAAGGGGGTTTTAACCTCTGAAACCTGCTGACTCAAGGGTAATTGACCAGCATGATGCCACTGTGACCAGCAAGTGGAACAAATAAAATTACCCACCATTTGAGTGCAGTGATTGTCCTCTCCCATGCATGATTCCATGAGTTCCCCTGAAAAACTGACCTGCTTATAATAAACAAATTGTTTCCCAGGCTCATCTTTCATTGCCTTTAGGGGAGCTACCCAGAGACAGAGTAGAGCTGTGTTACTAACTAAATTTAGAGCATTTTTCCTGCATCAAATAGCCCAGATGACCGTTAGAGTATGATCTTTTTAAGTGTCATCCTCTAGGAGCAAATAAATTATAGAATGATCTGGAATGAGGTTTATAAGCAAGGATTTATGTTTCCATGGAAACATAAATGGAGGAAATTTAGAGATTAGACTTAAGAGAGGCAGATCAACCTATAGCAGCAGATCCTTTCCCTAAGAGGGCCTAAAAGCAGCAAAAGTCTCTCTGTATATATAATATGCTAATCTGTTTGTATAAAGTAAATTGCTTATTCTTCAGGCCTACATTTTACTTTACCAAATAAAGTCATACTCTTAATTTAGAAGTCATTTAATAACCTATCTTGGATTTAAAAAAAAAAACTTTCCCCGCAGCCTGTGAGTAGTGCTGCTTTCTATTTTCTTGTTGCCTAGTGGTCTCTTTTTTCTGATTTTATATTCTACATGCCACTGTAACCATGTGTTTGACTAAACATTGGATCATAAGACCCTGCAAGGATGGGGTCATGAATCTGAAGTAGAACAGCAGATTACAAGTCAACTTCCTGGCATAACCACTAAGTTGTTCAGAAGATTAATACTAAAGATATTTAATGTATGTAAGCCACTATTAGTTCAATCTATTTATAAAACATGGGAAATTTCCCTCACCCATATAAATACTCAGCTGCCTCAGAGTTTCAAAGGATCATCACTGAAAGCAAGAAAGGGGCTTTATATGTCATTTAGTCCAGCCACCCATTTTTCAAGTGACGAAACTGAGACTTAGACACCTAATGATTTCCCTAATAAATACATAATCAACTAATTAAGGAGATTTATACAGCATGTAGAACTCTTCAAACTGACTCAATTTTTTTTACTTTTTTATTAATTTATTTTGATTTATCAATAATCACTTCCATATGCTTTTGAGTTTAAAATTTTTCTCCCCCTTCCTCTCCACCATCCTCCCCAAGATGGTGCATAATCTGATATAGGCTACACATTTACATTCATATTAAACATATTTTCACATTAGTGATGTTGTGAGTAGAAATTAAAACCAATAGGAGGAACCATCAGAAAGAGGAAACAAAACTCAACAGAAGAGAAAAAAATTAGCAATTCAGCTTCCATAGTTCTTTCTTCGGGTGTGGATAGCATTTTCCATTACAAGGCCTCTGGAGATGTCTTAGATCCTTGTATTGCCAGGAAGGGTTAAGTTTATCAATATTAGTCATCATGCAATATGGCTGTTATTGTGTACAACATTCTCTTGGTTCTGCTCACTTCACTCAGCATCAGACCATACAAGTCTTTCCAGGTTTTTCTGAAGTCAGCCTGTTCATCATTTCTTATAGCACAATAGTATTCCATCACATTCATATACCACAACTTGCTCAGCCATTCCTCAATTGATGGGCATTTTCTCAATTTCCAATTCTTTGCCACCACAAAAAGAGCTGCTATGAATATTTTTGTACATATATGTCCTTTTCCCGTTTGTGTGATCTCTTTGGGATATAGCCCTAGAAGTGCTATTGCTGGGTCAAAGGGTATGCACATTTTTATGGCCCTTTGAGCATAGTTCCAAATTGCTCTCCAAAATGGTTGGATCATTTCACAACTCCACCAACAATGCATTAGTGTTCTAATTTTCCCACATCTTCTCCAACATTTATCATTTTCCTGTTTTGTCATTTTGGCCATTCTGATAGGTGTGATGTGGTACCTCAGAGTTGTTTTGATTTGCATTTCTCTAATCAATAGTGATTTAGAGCACTTTTTCATATGACTATAGATGGCTTTAACTTCTTCATCTGAGAACTGTCTGTTTATATCCTTGACCACTTATCAATTGGGGAATGGTTTATATTCTTATAAATTTGACTTAATTCTCTATATATTTTAGAAATAAGGCCCTTATCAGAGAGACTGGTTGTAAAAATTCTTTCCCAATTTTCTACCTTCCTTCTAATCTTAGTTGCATTGGCTTTGCTTGTGCAAAAACTTTTCAATTTAATGTAATCAAAATGATCTATTTTGCTTTTTGTAATGTTCTCTGTCTCCTGTTTGGTCATGAATTCTTCTGTTCTCCATAGATCTGACAGGTAAACTATTCCTTGCTCTCCCAGTTTGCTTATAGTACCAGCCTTTATATCTAAATCATGAACCCATTTTGACTTTATTTTGGTATATGGTATGAGATTTTGGTCTATACCTAGTTTCTGCCCTACTCTTCTCCAGTTTTCCCAGCAGTTTTTTTCAAAGAGTGGGTTCTTATCCCAGAAGCTGAGGTCTTTGGGTTTATCAAATAATAGATTACTATGGTCATTGACTACTGTGTCTTGCATATTTAACCTATTCCATTGATCCACCGCTCTATTTCTTAGCCAATACCAAGCATAAATGGACTCAATATTAATAGGTCCCAAGTAGTGATTTAAATAAGCATCATTTCACAAGAGAAAGTTTCTAAATAATGAGCTTTTTGATACCAGAGAACAATTCTCTGTATCCCCACCACTTAGCATAATACTTAGAATATAATGGCACTTAATAAATGTTTGTTGGCTGACTGATTAATCAAAAAAGAAATATCCACCATATGATTTTAGTCAGGGATATTCTGACACAAAGCTGTGAAGTATATAAAATTAGGGTTTGGCTCTGTTATTTCTCCTACATGTCTCCTCCCACTCAGTGATCACTTTTCCTAATTTTAGGGACCCATCTAGGGATTTCATTGTTCAACATTTATTCTCTCTGGTCTAGTATTCCATGCCACCCCTGAATTTTTTTTTGTTTGTTTTTGGTGAGGCAGTTGGGGTTAAGTGACTTGCCCAGGATCACACAGCTAGTAAGTGTCAAGTGTCCGAGGTTGGATTTGAACCCAGTTCCTCCTGACTCCAAGGCCAGAGCTCTATCCACTGTGCCACCTAGCTGCCCTGTTGCCACCCCTGAATTGCAAAAGATCCAGAATCTCTGCCTTAGTATTCCAGTTGGAATCTGTTATCTTTGGTTGCTAAGTCATGTTACCCACTCATTCTAATGAAAAAAAATCGAGGTCAAATAATGTAAGTGTTACATAATTGTGCTTATTTATGGTGAGATTTTATTCCTTTCTGAGCTATCATATAGCCTGTATATAGCTTAAAATATAGGAAGGATGAGCTTTTAAGCCAGGATGAAGCACACCCCACACATGATGGCTTGCTCTCTTGAAAATCTCATCCAGGGAAGCTTTCCATTCAAAAGGAAGAGAAGAGATAACTAGCCACGTAGACTTTTTAAATTTGGTACCAAAAATATTAGCAGTGCAAATTAGGAAGAACAAAAGAGGAAAAGAGGATCAGGAATTCAAGGGTGAAACAATATCCAAGAAGATGCCTAGCAATAGTTCCCAAAGCCTCAGATGTCTTTATGCAAATGAATGAAGTATAAGTAATAAATAGAGTGTATTAAAGAACTTAGTGCAAGCAGACAAATTTCACCTCACTAATTTTACTAAGACTTGGTCTGATGAAACTGATGAAAGGAGGTAAATGTAAGCTTGAATATTTCACTAAGATTTAGGGAGATGTGACTCATCTTTGGAAGTAATTATGTCATTCAAAAGGCACAGAATAGATAAAAGAGAGTAGCATAATAGCTTTGGACATTGAGAAGATATAGTCAACAAGGTATGGAGGTACAGTGAATAGAATATTGGATTTGGAGTCAAGAAGATCTGGTTTCAAGTTCTGCTTATGTGACCCTGGGCAAGTCACTTAGCTTCTGACACTCAGTTTTCCTATCTGAAAAATGAAAATGATAATGACAATAATAATAATAATGATGATGATGATGATGATAATGATAACCTCTACTTCCCAGGGTTGTTAAGAAGATAAGATAATATTTGTAAAGGGCTTAGCACAGTACCTGGCACATTGTTGTGTGTGCTTGTGGTTTGTCCTTCATTCTCAAAGAGGACCATGACATCAGGGAGATGATGACGTGACTTGCAAGTGAATTGGATTTGAGTGAGAGAGGGCTGAGCAGTCATTAGCTTCACTTTCTCCTCCACAGGCATCTGGGTCTAGTGGCCAGACATCAGTCAGGACAACTAGAGATGGCCCAGGATGCAGTGGGAAATGTTGTCACTTTTAAGCTAAGGTCTTTTCAAGTTCTCACTATGAGTGAATTAATGCCCGTTCAGTGAATAGGCCTCTTTAAGAAGTGAGTCAAGGGATGGCCCTTTAGTAACAAAAAAAATCAAACCGGGAGGGGAAGACCTTCAGGGATGCTGGCCAAAAGAGAAACAGTTACTATTTACATTCACTCTGAGCCAAGAGGGCCCAAAAAATCACCATTAATATAGCTTGTGCATGGATATATTGTGGTCCAATTCATGAGATCCAGAGTCAATTGGGTTTAAGGCTTGGTCTTTGAGAAAGAAATATAGCCAGTAAACCCCAAGTTAACTACGTAGTTCTCCACCATCCAAATTTACTTTCCTTTGGACAGAAGACTCTCAGGTAAGGGGAGGGGAGGGGAGGTGAAGGGAGGAGAGGAAGAGCTAAAACTGGCAAACTTGGTCCCTATTCATGTAGCTCTGACTACTCACAGGTTTTGGTTTGTCCTTCATTCTGGAAGAGGATCATGACATCAGATATTGTTACTAGCTATTTTTAACTGTTAAAGTGTCTCACAAATATTAAAGCACTATATAAATGCAGCTGTTATTATTACTATCGTGTAAAGAAAGCTAGAAACCCAAGGCGTAAAATGTAGCAATGTATTAAATAAAAGGAATTTTAAAAGGAATTAAAAAAAGTTTAGGAGACAGATTTCAAGCCTGTCTTGGGGTATTATGATGATGAGGAACTTCAACTGTTTGGACACCTGCTGTACTTTTATCACTGCCAAAAGAGGATCATTTGATGAATCTTCAATTTGCCTTAATGATATTTTTTTCTTTTTTAAATCTAATTTATTTTATTCTGAACTGAAGAAATAAAACAAGTATTTCCATAACATAGTAGAATAGAAAAAAATGATTGCACTTGAAACTATAAATCTATTCTGTACAACTTGCTCTTCCTTTTAAATATATAAGGAAGTTATCACGAAACTTTCTTTTGTTTTCTTCCATCCTCCCTGCCTCCCCACCCTAGAGATGATAGTTTGATCCTTCAAAAGATGTCATAAATAATAAAGGGAAATTGCTGAATGAGATCCTGACTAACAAGGAAGAAAAGAAGCAGAAAAGATAGGGACCCTAGCACCAAGTGTCCAGTATATTGTAGCATTCTAGACAGAAAAGGAAAGGGAAGCCAGGCATGCTTCTGATTTGCCACCTAAGTTTTGAAAGAACAGATTCAGAATGGTTCAGAGAAAGGGAAAGTAGGATGTGTAAGTCCATTATTTTGTGGGAATAGGCCCAGAAGGTATATGAGCTCTCAAGAACTCTGAAGAACCAAGCAAAACTGAATTTGAAGAGCAAGAAATGAAGACAATACCTAAAATGCTTGATGCAGTTTAAGGAACTCATCATCCAATTAAGTTACAAAAAAGATGTCTAAAATATGGAAGCAAAGGCAAGAACATGGTAGATGAATACAAAAGAGCAGCACAGACCTGTAAGATTAGTGTCAGGGGTGCTTAGGACCACAAAGAGCTACAACTGAAGATTTACACCAAAGATGACAAAAGGGATTCCTTTAGCTATATTAGGGGGCAAGAGAAGAAGCAAGTAAATGAAACAACCAACGCCTGGGGCAAATAGGATGATGATAATGGATGGCAATCAGTAGGATGGTAATCAAACTTATCTGCCTCTGTTATCACTTCTAAGGAGAATGCTTTATGAACTGCAAAGGACAGAACATAGGTGCTTAATAAGGAGTGGAAAACTAAAATAAACGAGATGGTCAAACAACATCTAGCTACCCTCATTGAATTAAACTTCCCAAGTGCAGATAAATATAACCCTGGAAATTGTAAGAATCAGAAGATATTAATCCTAGGACACAGCTGGAGATTTTTGGGGGAAAATAATGAAGATTGGCAGGGGTGCCACAGGAAGTGTAGAGACTCACATAGCATGGTGACTTCATTCCCTACAGGTGTGTCCCAGGAAAGAATGACAATCATCATATCCCTGTTCTGGCCCTGATCAACATAGCTCAACTGCTGCTATAGTACGTATCATTTGTGAATTATTTGAAAACAGAACAAAAACATTTATAAAAGTCAAAAAGGGAAGTTGAAAATAAAAGTTATGACTACTGTGAAATTACCAAATATTTGACATAAATTTTGAGCCAAATAATAAAAGAAAAAGAAACATGTTTCCATTTCATTCAATACTAGTGGTTCATCCACTGCTGGATTTGGGCCTTTTCTAATGGGCCAGATGTTAAGTACTAGAAACCCTTTGAATGTTTCTTGCAAACTGAGAAGAAACTATTGTGCAGTTTTGTTTTAAATTGTATTATTTTGTTTAAAGATATTTTAAAGGTTCAGAGGAAATAAAAATTGCTTGAGGGGAATAGGAAGATGAGTTATATGAGTCAAGAGAAGGTTACAAAATGGGCATGAACCATCATTGAAGAAATAATTTTGCTCGTACTTAACATGGCAGAATAGGGACCCATAGAAGGATATAACAGAGGGGAAGAGGTTGGCTAGATATAAGGAAAAAATCTTTCACAGTTAGACTTGTCCAATAGTGAAATAAGCTGCTTCTGATGGTAACAAGTTCACAATTAATGGAAGTCTTCAGTTGTAGGCTGACCATTTGCTAGAGATGTTATAGAGGCTACCTCCCCCATAGTATGAACTTGAAATGGGTGACCTTTGAGTTTCCTTCCAATTCTGAGATTTGTTGATTTATAACTGAAATAGCAGCATGGTTTACTATATAGAGCACTTGACTTGGAGTCAGGAAGACCCACCTCAGAAACAAGCTGAATGGCTTCAGGGAAGTCACTTAACCTCTCTGTGGCTGACTTTCAACATCTATAAATTAAAGGGGTTGGACTTGATGGCCTCTAAGGTCCCTTCCAGTTCTAAACCTATGATCATACTATGTTCATGCTATAAATTAAAAAAAACATGTTTTCCATATGTTACATTCAAATTCTTCTAGCCAGAAGGCACAGATAAAACAAGGGCTGAGAGAATGCAGCATCATGTCATGTACAGACCCTTTCTGGGAGAAATTAATAATAGTCAATATAATGGAGAAGAGAGAGAGTAAGAAAGGTCAGACTTGCCAGTGGGTAAGATAAATCGTGTCTTCCCTCAGGAAAACAGGTAAGAACTGGCTGGAGGAAATATTAAATAACTAGAAACTTAAAAAGAAAAAGCTTAGAGCAGTCCTGTGGGATGGGGTAATGTCAATGATTAAACAGCCTTGAAAATAGTCGATTTTCTTGAAAATGATAGGTTTTTACCCGTGATTTACATGATTTTTTGAATATGCTCTAACTACTATGTGTGTATTTGTGTGTGTGTGTGTGTCCAGACCTGTGATTTAATGAGCATACAAACCTTCCAATGAGGAAATTTCCTCTACCAATGTAGAGTGGCACCTGCTCTTCAAAATATATTCTCTTAGCTGCTTGGGGCTCTGAAATACTCAACGAATTGCTCAGGGTCATGCAATCAATGTATATCACAGAGGAGACTTTAACCCATGTTTTCCACCTCCAGGACATCTTCAAACCATTTCAGCTGCCCTGTGGCCTCCTCCTTATCCTCAGACTCCCCCACCTAACCTCTATTCTAGGTTATAGCCAGTCTTGGGTCTACCACACAACTTTCTGGTCATCTCAAGTCTAGTACTCTGGCCTCATCCTCATCTTCCCTCTTCCTTCTGAAACTCAGACTCCTTCTTCTGGGAGCAAGAGCCCTGATCAATGAGCTTTCATTTTATCTTACCTAGTCCCAGGCCCACCATGTCATTTCCTGTCATCTCCAAGCCATACATAGCCTTTGCCATTCTCACCCCCTTTCCCACTTTCTAATTCTTTCTCTCTTATATGTGTTGTTGTCTCCCATTAAAATTTAAGTTTCTTGAGGGCAGGCACTATCTTATTTACTTGTGTTTATATGCCCAGTACTTAGCACAGTGTTTGGCATATAGTATTGTGTTATGCTTTCAGCATTGTACTAGATGCAATCAGCATCTAATATGTTATTGATTAAAGACTTGCATCAGTAAATGCATATATATCTACTCTCACTGACACCTGAAGAAAATCTAATTATTGTTCCTACACACCCATTAAAATGTACCATCATTCACCTTATGACAACTACCTAAAGAACAGTTATGGGCCTGAGAGGAATTGATCAGCCTCTGTAGGGCCAAATCTTTTAAGCATCAAAGATCATCATACCCACATCCATCATCGCCTTATAGCTTACAATGGAAGTTTCCAAATTGATCTGCACTTGACCTGACATCTTATCTTATGACATGGAATCCATTTGATGGAAGTTTTTCAATGTTGTGAGTCATGTAGCCCTAAGATACAGATAGATCTCATACCAGAGAAAGCAAGTGCCGGAGAAAAATCTCCCATTTTCATGTAACAATAGAAAGGTAATATAAGGATTCTTGTACTGCAAAGTACAGCCCAGCTCAAATCTCCCAAACATATAAAGACATGCTCAAAGGCCTTGTCTGTACAGTGATAAAGCAAAACTCATTCAATCAGCTACATAGTTGCCCTGGTAATTCAGGTTGAAATCATAATCTGGGTTGGTTTGTTTGTTTTTCCTTGTATTCAAGAATGATTCCTACAATCTGGAATTAGGAGTTAGTTTAGCAATCATCTAGCAAAGTCAAACATTTTACAGATGAGGAATTTGTAACCCAGAGAGATTAGTTAAATTGTCACAGTCACACAGGTGGTGAATAGCAGTGCAAGGGTTAGAATTCCTGCTTATTTATTCCAAATGCAAAGCCTTGTCCACTACAACATACTGTCTTTATAGTTTAGAATTTATAAGCATGTAATACTTTTTTTCTGATTTAGATTTGTTTCTTTGTCATTCAGTCAGCCTCAATTAGTATTTGCCAAGTACCTACTTCATGCCAGTCACTGGCAAATAGGTGCCAAGGATACAAAAAAAAAGGCAAAAAACAATCCCTGCTTTCAAGGAGTTTATAGTCTGATGGGACAGATAACATGCAAACAACTCTGTACAAACAACAAATATAAAGGATAAGTGGGGGAGGGTGGCCTCAAAGATAAAGAGTCAAGATTAAAGAGGACTTCTTGCAGAAGGTGAGACTTAATTAAGTCCTGAAAGAAGCCAGGGAAACTCGGAAATGAAGATGAGGAGAGAGAGCATTCAAGGCATGGGGGATAGTTAATGAAAATTCTTAGAACTGGAAAATGGAATATCTTGTGAGAGGAACAAAAAGGAGGCCAGTGTCAACTTCAACCACTACAACTAATTTTGCCACCTGAGACCAAATAGAACAAATCTAATCCCTCGTACATGTGATAGACCTGAAATATTTGAAGACAATTATCATGCCCCCAAGAATCTTCTCTCTCCAGGTTAACCATTCCATGTTTCATTAAATGATTTCATAAAATTGAGATTTTTCATTATTTGAATGCTCTTCAACATACTAAACAATGGTATTCAGAACTGAACACAATATACCAGATATGTATTTACCAGGACAGAATATGGCAGAATCATTCCTTTATTCCTATGCCTCTCCTAATGGGATCTAAGATTGATTTCTTTTTTTTGCTAGAATTTTACACTGTTGATTCACATGATAAAATACCCATTTCATTTTCATACAACTTTACCAATATATTGGTTCATTACCTGCTACTTATCCCAGATCTCCTTCCCCTTTTCCCATCCCATACTTAAAGAACTCTGGCTTGACACCTGGTATCTCCTTATCATCCTATAGCTCTCTTCCATTTCCCAGATAAACTCCTAGGAAAAAACTGTATATACTTAATGACTCTACTTTCCCTCTTTTTAATTACTTTACAATTCTTTGCTCTGGGAACAGTCATAAAATTATTACTACAATTGTTTTTGGGAAGGATATAGGAATCAATTGACCTATGACTCTATCCATATTTTCTGACTCCTGAGCTGTCTCTGGTTACCAATTGCCTACATACATTGTCTTTCCCCATTAAAATGTAAGCAAGGCTTATCTTAAATTTGCTTGTGTACCTCAGTCACCGATCATGTTCCCACTTCCTAAGAGAGCATACGCTCATTATATATGTTATACTTTTTTGTTAATTGTATGTGTTATACTTAGCATGTCATCATTACAGTTGCTATAGTTATCTTAGAGCCTTACCATTTTTTGGACTGTAAGCCCCTTGACAATAGGAAAAATGTCTAATATAAACTTTATCTCCTCAGCACTTAGCACAGTGTTCTCAGTAGATATTGTTTGCTGTGATATCTGACACCATATTTGACAATGCTTTTTCATGGCATAGAGATCACCCTGTTTGCTTTTTGTTTGTTTTGATTTCTTCACTTTTTTAATGCTATGACAGAGGAACACAAACTCCAGAAGATTCAACTAATCTAGAGATATTTCAAGCATGAGTCTATTAGCAGACTCTAAAACTTCGTAGTCCAAAGAAAGTCTAGAGAAGTTTGGAGAGCCTTATCAACAAGATAACCACAGAGTGGTGATTATTTTCAGCCACAAGCACTCTGGAAAACTATCTACCAAACTGTTAAAAGGACCAACCCTGAAAATGGTGGAATGAAAAACCACATGAATGAAATTCCAGATACTGATAGTATAGAGGTCTTTAGAGTGTCATATCACATTTTACCATGTCATATTGTATTGCATTGCTTTGCATTGCAATGATAAAACATGTATTGGCATCAAAGTAGAACTTCCTGACTGTCCATTATTTTTAAAATTATATTTAAAGTAACATTTTCATAACACTTTTCCTGCTATATTGTCCCACAACTCTTAGTGTGATTTTCTGTTATTAAAAGCATAAAACTGCACTCAGATTTTCAGGACACTTTGTATATATGTATAAATGTTTCAGATATTGTTTCACTGATAGACACACATACTATGTACATACATACATACATACATAAATATGTGTGTATGTGTATATATATTTCTTGCCAAGAAAACTATATGTTACCAAGATAGGGTGATGTCTAGTTTTTAATTTGTAAATTTAGAGATATAATTGTCATATTAGATAATCTCTTGATATCTAAGCCCTTCTAGCTATTAAATTAGGATAATACCTTTTCCTACCTATTCCATTGAGATATTATGAATATTACTTAAAATCTGTGTTTTAAGAGAACCATTCTAGATTACACAGCATATTTTCTTTATTTTGTAATAATAGCTTGTATAGTAATAGAAATTTTATTTCTCACATTACAATTATAATAGGTTTATAATAGTACTCCAATGAAATATCATTAATATAGATTTTGATTATAACTAATTCAGTAAGACAATCTGATGATGCAAATCATGCTAATCTGTTATTTAGGACTATTTTCAATGCTGAAACACTTTATTTCAGTCAATTGATTTAGCTGAAAAAAGATTAGAGCTAAATAATGACCACTAGAAATAGAATCCAGTATGAGGGGTTACATTTAGAAAAGAGAATAACCTCATTTTGAAATTTCTAAACAAAAGTTTCATTTATTTTTCTTGCAACTAAACATGCTAAGTTCCTGTATCCTTCTTTTATACTCTCTCTTTTTATAAATTAATGCCATGATACAGTGCAAAAAGTATTTAGGCTAGAATTATGAAGACCTGGCTCTACTATTTTTCTATCTATATGATCTCAGGCTAATCACTTAGTATCTTGAACTTCAGTTTCATCAGCTGAAAATGGCGGTAACAAGGCTTATATTACCAAGCCAACCAGCCTGTCACGCCTAGCAAGTCAGGTAATTATGTAGAGTACTTTGTAACCACAAAGTACCACTTAAATATCAACTGTTACTATTATAAAGACTAAAATGACATTGTAACATGTGAATGCTAATTATTAATAACAGAACTGCAATGCCTGTAGCTTTCAATGTAATCAGTTACCTGTGGCTCTGTTTCTTGGTTATGCTTCTCAGTCCCAGGTAACGAAACCTTATGCAAAAAGATGATTACCAATTGGTTCAATACCAAGTTGTATTGAGGATTTTGTAATGGTGCTGCAATTGAGCACACAGTCATAATCCTGGAGAAGGAAGCATGGCCAAAAGCTTTTTAGTCTGAATCAAAGAAGGGATTAGGGGAAAACATGTATTTCTTTAACATTCCAACTTTTATTTTCTTATGGATGAAACATAGACTATTAAAGCTGGAAAGAATCTTATAAAATCTATAATGTAATGTTTTTACAGATGGGAAAACTAAATCCAAGAAATATTAAGTAACCTGTCCATAGTCATATAGCAAAGTAATGGCATAATCAGAACAGAGAACCAGGACTTATGTCTCCTAATCCAGAGTATTTTCTCCCATTATGTCATATTGTGTCCAATCAGAACAAATACAAGTTTTTAATGGAAGGCATTTTCTAAATGAGCATTTTAAAGTATTTATACCTCCCTGCAAGTGTTTCAAAGTCTCAAAAAATGGAATAATCCGTATCTTCTTAAGCAATAAACTTTCATGACTCTGAAACTCAAAACTCATTTAAATCTTTAGAGTTGGAGGACTAGCAAAAGTCATTCAATTATTGTGAAAACTAATATTTTAAGATTCCAGTACAATGTAATTGTCAGGTAGAGAATGGCCATAATATATTTTAATTACCAAATAACTTATAAATATATAACATCTATATATATAATATATAAAATAACTAAAAACTAAACACAGTAGCAGATGCCTGTCTCTTTCATTTCTTAGGCACATTTTTTAAACAAAAAATGGAATCCCAGAAACATTAAGTAACCTGTCCATACTCATATAGCAATTACTTATGTGTGATTCTTCTGCTTATATTCTTTGAAGTTTCAGAGTGCTCTTTTATGGTTGTTTAGAGGTGAATATGGCAGAGTTAATGGCAATTTACTGCTTATTCCACCATCTTAGCTCCCAGAAGTGAAAACTTCCTATAATTTTTTTAAGAAACTGAACTTCCAGGTACAAAAGCCTGCATTGCTCCTAACTGAATCAATGCATTTGGTTGGATGCACAGAAGTTGATTATAGAATGTTAACATTAGAGATTTATGCTGTATATACTTCAATAATAAGTTAGTTATCTGTCCTTTCAAGGTAATAATGCTGTCAGTGATGCATGTTTATCAGAAATATATGGCCCAGTCTTATGTGGTTTTGTGTCTGTGCAAAGTTATTCTTTAAAAAAAAAATAAGATTAGGGAATAATGAGCAGCCCAGATTGACTAGATTGTAGAGTCAGCAAAAGGAAGTAAATGCATGAAATAAGACCAGAAAGGTACTTCAGGTTAGGTTTTAATAAGATTATGAAGAAGAGGATATTGAGCTTATATTGTAATTCAGTAATAAGGAGTTATCAAAAGTTTAATAATGGGGGAAGTATTTCATTTAGATTGATGCATCAACAATGTTATTTCAGCATTAATATGGATGATGGATGGTACAAGGAAGAGCTAAAGATAATGAAGTTAATGAATATATAGAACAATTCAGACAACAAGGTAAGAAGAGTCTGAAATATGGTGGTGGCAGCAATTGAGAAGGGTACATGGATATGAGAGATGTTATAGAGATCACATCTATAGGAATTGGCATATTATTAAATGTGGTGCCTAAAGGAGATGAAGTAAGCAGTGATGATTCAAAGGTTTTGAGTATTAGTGACAGAGATTCCATTAACATAAATAGGGAAATCAGGAGGAAGGATAGGTTTATGGATAAAGATTGTAATTTCAATTTAGGACATGTCAAGCTTAATACGCAGATGGAAAATTCATGTATAGATGCTGAGACTATTGAAATTTCAGAAAAGTAGGTCTGAAACATAAGTGATACTTGCATGAATAGCCTTTACTATGGAAGAAAAATAAAATAGATATCCAAATATTTACTTGTAGAAAGAACATAGGCGGAGTGACACCATATCCCCAGAAAAACCAACATGTACAGAATGGGAAAAGCTAGAGTAGCCAGGATAGTAAGAAGACAGGCTATGGAAAGGTTATGGATTGGCAGTTTTCCAATAAAGAAATCCAAACAATTTATAGTCATATGAAAAGATGGTCTAACTCGTTATTGATTAGAGAAATGCAAATTAAAACATTTTAATATCATTTTATGTCTACCAGATTGTCTAAAATGATTGAAGGGGAAAGAGACAAATGTTGGAGGGAATGTGGAAAAATTGGGAAACTAATTCATTATAGGTGGAGAAATCTGGAATTATGTCCAAAGAGAAGCAGGCATTTTAAGAAGAATATCTTACATGAAGGGTACTGCTCTTCTGGACCTGAGACCGATGAAGAAGAAATGGCTGGTGAAGCAGACAGAAAACCTAAGGAAGTAGTGGGACACCATCTAAATGCTGGCCAAAAAAATTCTTTCCACAAAGCCATTGACATGAATGAATACTTAGATAATATGCTTGCTAAATCTGTAGATGACCCAACATTTGGAGAGACAACTAACACATTGGAAGATAGAATTGAGATTCAAAGAGATCTCAACAGACTGAAATAATGGCGTGATGAAGAAAAGAAGAAATAGAATACAGATAAATCTATAGTTCTACACTGACTTAACAAAAAGCAAGTTCAGGCTATAGAAAATGTGTCCATATGTGCAGAGACTATAGCCATTCTAATGGGCTTCAAACTCAATTTGTGACAACAGGATGATGTGGAAGCTGAAAGATGCAAAGAGATCTTAAGATATACTAACAGGATGCATCCTAAGTAAAGAGACTGAGAATTCCTTTGTACCATGCCATAATCATACCTCATCTAAAGTATCATATGAACATTACATTTTCAAAAAGACATTAAGAAACTGGAGTGATTCCAGAAGTTAGTGTCCAGGAGTATCAGGGGATTAAAAACTAAGCCAATTCAGAACCAATTCATAGAATTAGAAATGCTTAGTGCAAAAACAAGGCTTAAGAAATAGGGAGTTACAGGAAAATAGATTTTACCTTGAATGAATAGAAATACTTCCCAACAATTTATGCTGCCTCCAAAAATGGAATGGCCATCCTCAGGTTATAGTGAATTCCTCATTGCAATAGGTCTTTAAGTAGAGGTTAGATAACCATTTATTAGTCATGTTGTAGGTATAGTCATTATCTGGGTAGGGATTATACTGACATCTGAGTCTAAAATTTGATAATTCTATGAAGCTGAGCAAGTTTATATCTAATGACTTGGTATTCTCAGTAAAGTAGAAGGCTAGTTCATTTGCAGGATGAGGCAGAGAGCCATAAAATTAAGGATTTGAGAAGACTGGAGAAAGTGTGAAACATCCATTGTGAGCAATTTGATAGTAATTCAACTAAAATTAATTTTAAAAAAAAGAATTTCTGAACATCATTTAAGACCCAAATGAGACAGTATTAATCTTTTGTAGAGTCATTTGATCTAATTTTATGACATACTTCTGCATCACTTAGCAACCTCTTCACTAATGTATTGGTCAGGGGAAAAAGAAATAGTTTCTAAGAGGTTCTGTAACAGTGGTCCCTATAACACCGATAAAGAGTAATTCAAAGTAATTCAAAACTAAAGGTTTACATTCCAAGTTTGCTATACGAACTCCATTCTCACAGAACCCCACCTAGATGCTTCAGTTGTCCTTTGATATCAACTATTGATATCTACAAAATCCAATCTTTAGGGTTTATACATTTAGAATCATATGCGTATATGTATACTGAAAGTATGTTATTACAAAATTCTCACATATTCAGACATATAATTTGAAACACAAGTAAAATGATTTCATGTGCATAAATATATTTACTGAGTAAAGTTTTTTTTTTCCCAGAAAGCTGCTCCCCATGAGCATTTTTAGAAATTCTCAGAGTTGCTTTATATCTCTCAAGATGCCATCCAATATAAAAGTTTACTATATTGGATTCCATTAGTCGAAAATAACCTAATGGAGTTCCTAGAAGTTCAAATTCACAGACAACAGATAGCTTGTACATTTGTAAAATCTGGTATGATAAATATTATTTGATTAAGATAAATTATTTGGAAATCCCCTCTTAATCACTCCAATACTTCTGGACACTAGAAGAATTAATTCATTTGTAGAGGAGTCAGTTCAAAAAAGGTTTAACATCTGAGATGTTATTGAGTAACATAGAATTTTTTAAATTGCTGAAGATTGAATTAGTCTCCAAGGTTCCTTCTAAATTTGAAATTTTCATATTGTTTTTAATCACCTCCAGAAGAAACTTGTTCAACACTTGAAGCAACTCTAAAATTATCAGTTCAGAATTCTCAAGTACAGGATAGATGACAGTCATTTACTTATCTTATTAAAACAGTGAAAATAAAAAATTTGGGATCCTATCCAATTCTAATATTTACTTTTCTAAAGAGACACATGGAATTAGAAGAGAAACTGTAGTGTAGAAAAGGATATTTGTATCATATATCACTGATAAAAAGCCTGATATCCAAAATACATAGGCATTTACACAACTGTATAGCACCAAGAAACATTCCTAATAGATAAGAAGTTAATAGATATGAACAAGTAATTTTAAAAGAGAATTGTAAATTTAAAATCACCACATAGAAACATGTCCCACAACACTAATCATGAACTATATACCAATAAAACACTGAGATTTCACCTCATACCATGTAAATTGGCAAAAATGACAAAAACAGCAATAATCTATCTTACAGAGGATACGAAAGGAGAGTGGCATTCCATGATATTTGAAAGTAATAGAATATTATTGTGTGCTGAGATAATAATTACAAGAAATTTAGAGAAATATAGGAAGAGGTATATGAACTGATAAGATATAATAAAATAGGCAAACCAAAATGTATGTATATAATACATATGTATAATATATGTTATTATATTGTAACTATTATTTTATATTATATTATCATCACAGATATATAGCATTATGATAATGTAATATTTATATATATATATGTGTGTATATATATAATAAAAACAAAGTAAACTAAAGGCCATTTATAGGAAGTTGAAAAAGGAGAAACTGAAGCCCTCATAAAATACCTAAGAAGACATACCTTCCTTCTACCAAAGGAGAATGTTTTCTATAAGGTAAATTTGATCACTGTATGAGATGATTTAGCTTGACCAGAAAGGAAGAAAATTATTATTTCTAGTTTGGGGTGTGTTGTTTCCTTGTGGAGGGGATATATCTTTTCCCCTCAGAAATCATTGCAATATAATTTTAAAAGGGATCAATTAAACATTTTAAAAGAAGACACATGAATCCTCAACATTGAAGTTATCTGATATTAAAGGATTCTCAGAATTTCATTGTTTGACTTTATTTTCCAACAAACAAAGATGAGTAAACCACTATTCAGAGGCATACCTTCTTTTTCAAAGTATTCCACAGAGTAATGGTATATTAATCCTAGCTTCTTGTCAAATGATGCTTTTAATACCATGGTACTTAAATGCATCTATGACCTCATCAATGTGATCTCACCGTCTAATGGTTCAGAGAGGAATATATCCACACCTTTTCATCCTAACATACAGGAGGCTTTTCTCTAGGTATTTTAATATTCTGTGGAACTAGTGCAACACTCAAACTGTTCATCTAAATCTGTTGCTGTCATTATGTAACTCTTTTTCTCATATACTTTTCCTGGATGATATTTCTTATGTCACCACTTATAAAGAAATCATCATTGGTAGTGTTTTGCAGCTCACTTAAACCCTCTCTCCACTGTCCTTTGGATCACCAAATATTTTGATCCTTCAGAGAACAGAGCCATATTAGAACAATATTTGTGTTAAATGACGGTATTTTTGCTTAGGAAGAATTTTTTAATTTCTACATAATTTCTCAAATGCAAACTAGCTGGTTCTCTTCCTCTTGTGCAATTCTTGGTCCAGTTTATTATGCATCTGAAGTATCTTTCAAATATGTAATTTATTTACTTACTCAGTTGACTGCTTATTCAAACAATCATTTTTCCCCTATGTGAACTGAAGGTCCTTCTGTTGTGAGTAGTAATGGATTTCATTGCACTGACCGTGTAATATTCTTAGATTTGATGCATCAGTTCAGTGTCATTGATAAAATCAAATTTTGAGAACCTCATTCCTTCTATGGAAGAAGTAAGGAATTCCTCTTCCATTGGGCCTCTGCAAAGGACATCCTCTGTAACAGTGAAGCTATCACTGTTAAACACATATCCCTGTTTGGGGGCAGGTAGGTGGCGCAGTGGATAGAGCACTGGCCCTGAAGTCAGGAGTTCAAATCTGGCTTCAGACCAAACACTTGACACTTATTAGCTGTGTGACCCTGGGCAAGTCACTTAACCTCAATTGCCTAAAAAAACAAACAAACACATATCCCTGTTTTATGCCTTTCTTGATATCAATAATCAAAAGCTTATTGAAGAAAATTAGCCCTGCTTTCATCTAACTGCATTTGGTATAATTTTAACATGTGTATGGGTGATAACATTTGTCAAGGAAATCTTTTAGAATGGCTGTGTTCTGCTCTAGTTATTCAAATGTTTTCAGAAACAAGAAACAATGAATATACTGTAATTTGGTATTATCCACCACTTTCAATCAATTGCAGGATCCTGATGGTATAGATTACTATATAAAATGTCTGCTAAAGATATAGTCAATTTCATTTTCACAATGTTATTCAAAGTTTACCATGAACAGAACTTTGAACAATTGTATTCTTGAAGTATTCATTATGTACAAATTTATTTGTGATTCTTTCACTTCCTAAACCCGAATTAAGTTATCTAATATATTTTTCCTCCTTAGTCTTTTCCTGGACCCATCTTCACACTGATGTCATTAAGTGGCAAAGTTTATGTTGACTTGGTCTGGTGAATCTTGTCAAGTTCTTCAAAGAACTTCTCCACCTCTTCAAATGTTGTTATATAAAAAATGTTGTTATATAAATGTTGTTATATAAAAAATTAGTATCTTCATGATGGTAATTTTCCTTATGCTCAACATGAGTACTGAAAAGAGAGGTGACAAAAAATGTCCTAGGAAATGATGTTTCTAATTGTTTTGTGGGCACACAGTGAAACTCATGCGACAAACTCCTTGGTTTGCCTTTCCAAAGAGAACTTGCAAGACATTCTCTAATTTAAATGCAACTTACTTATGGCTACTAGTTAATTTAGTGCAGGAATTTTACAGATTTTGTGTGTGTCATGGACCCTTTGGTCATCTTGGGAAGCCTATGGACTCCTCATCATAATGTTTTTAAATATGAAAATAAATTACATAGGATTACTAAGTTAACTAATCATTTTGAAAGTTATCTACATTTTAGAAAAAAAACTTAAAAACAAGTCCATGGACCCAGGTTGAGAACTTTTGATTTAGAGCATGAATATTATTAGTGATATGGTTCATTTCTTCCACTTTTCTCAGTCACTGAATGAAGATCTCACAAGTGAAATGTCAATAGTTATATCGATGTGCATAGATAATCTAGAAACACTTTGATATTTAGCACATACTGTTCATTTTATGCCAATATCATTGAAGAAATAGGTATACTTTCAGTCTACAAGACTGAAAGTAGTTTTGTATGTGTCTTTATTTCATGGGTTTCTCTGGCCCATTAATTCATCATGAGTATCAAAATTGCTGGTGACTACCCTCTTCAGCAAACAGGATTTAGTGCCAGGATTATACTTAGAGCTATTCAGCTTGATAGGAACTGTCAGAGCTTGAACTCTTCTGCCATAGCCTTTAATAGCAGTATTCGCCTCATAAGTCCTTAGGGTAGAACTTTTGTGGAAGAACTCAACATCTTGAATCCTAAAATATCCCCTTTTCTTAACTTCCATATTTATATTGAAGACATTGACATTTTCCTAGTCACTCAGCTTTATAAACTTGGACTTATCTATGACTCTCCCTTCTTCCTCACTTTCCATAGTCAAACATTTTTCAAGCCTTAACAATTCCACATCTCTTGCCTTTACACTCTTGTCTCTACTCATATGTCTACCACCTGAGTTCCAACTTTCTAAATTCTCATTCAGAATACTGTAATAACTTCTTAATTGATCTCTCTGCTTCTCTTCTCTACTATCTCCAATCTGTTTTTTATCCAGGTATGCAAATAAACTTCCTTAAGCATAAATAGTTCAGACTACATCATTCTCCTACTTCTTATTGTCTCAGAATTAAAATACAAACTCCTTAGCATTCTGGGCCTTCCACAATCTAGATACAAACTATTTACTCAGCCTTATTTGACATTATTCCCCCTTTGCATTCTAGCTATACTGATATACCAGCTGTTCCCTAAACTCAATATTCTATTTAATATTTCTCTTTATCTGCATAAGCTGTCCCCTATGTCTGAAATATATTGACTCTTCTTCTCCACCTTTCAAAATTCTTATCATCATTTAAAGCTTTTTAAAGGTTTCCTCAAGCTAACATGCCCCCTCTTCTATAAAGTACTTCCAGATCCCCCGGATTTCCAGTGTTTTCTTATTCTTCAATCTATCTAGTATAATTATATCTTAGGATCACAGAAGTAAAGCAAAAAAGAACCAAGAGGCCAACTTGCCCAATTCTCCAATTTTAAAATTGAGGAGGCTGAGGCCCAAAGAGGTTAAGTAACACATTTAAGGATCATACAGGCATAAAGGGCAGGTCCTCTGACTCCAGAATCAGTATTTGTTCTACTGTCCTTTGTTGTTTTTTACATGTTGTCTCCCCCTAATAGAATGTAAACTCCTTGGGGACAGGGACTATTTTATTTTTGTCTTTGTATTCCCAGAACCTAATAGGGTCTTCTGCATAGTGTAAACTTAATAAATCTTATTAAATAAATTTTAATGTTAAATTATTCTCTTTTATGCTGGCTAACACTTACCCATTTATGATATATATTTTATCTTATAATGATTCATGTGTCTTAATTGGAATAATAGAATGTTGGGGATGAAAATCACCTCAGAATTTCTACTTCTCTTATCTTAAAACAAAAAGTGTTAGAAAAATATCCAAAGTCTAAGACTAAAACTTTACTTGATAGTTCTAACCTGGGATTTTTTGAAGTTGGTTCCATTATTGGGCAAATTCTTCCAAAAGTTCTTATTTTCTCTTGGTTTCCTCACTTCTTTATACATTAGTGTCTGTGGACTGGAGCTGAACTCCTGATGTAAACAAGAAGATTTACCCTAGCACCATGCTCAGGTCTACTAGCATACAGCAACAGTCTAGTCACCCAGGAATTTGGGGTGCAGAACAAGTGTCATAATGAGCTCATGCATTCCTATTTCCTTTCTCCTTGGAATGTCTGAGACATCCAATAAGGCAAATGGATATCATAAAGGCAAAGAAATACTTTTAGAAGGCTGTATTGAAGCAGTGCCATTAAATCTGAAGGACAATTGGTGATTCCTAGCAAAAGATGTGATATTGAAGGTTTTACTACTGGCCATTGAATTTTCACTGCAAATCAGCGCTAAGTTATTTAAAGTGTAGGTACTTCTATTTACTAGTGTTAGTTTTGGGGGAGCACATTCTCTTATGCACCTGAAAAATGTGGAGATCAGATTTCAAAGGCTCTACAGAAAGCCTAAGTCTAGTCCTACAAACTAAAATTCTGTAAGGGAAGTCATCTGAGAAGGGATGAAAAGCTTTCAAGAAGGACATTTTGAAACAGAAAGAGTAAGCATCTAGATGATGAATGTAGCCGTATATTTTTAAAAAGGTCATAAGATGGAGGGTCCACAGGAGAGGAAGACAGAATCAGAATGATAAAGGACCTGGAAATCCTGCAATACCGAGAATGTTTAATTTGGAGAAGACCAGGGAAGATATTGTATCTATAGTCACATATTTGAAGGGCTATTGCATTTAAGAGGTATTATCAGACTCATTTTGCTTGGACCTAGAGGGAAGTACTATGAGAAATAGGTAAAAGTTACAGAAAGGCAGGTATTAGCCCTATATAATGAAAAAATTGCTTAACATTTATTTTAATTAAATTTTATTTTTTAATTTCCTTTTATCCTCTCTCCGCCTCAAACTTTCCTCTTGTGGGAGGGGAGGCAGGGAAAGAAAACCAAAACCCTTATATAGATAAGTATAAACAAGCAAAACAAATTGCTATGTTGACCATGTCCAAAAATGTGTATCTCATTCTGCATATTAGCACCTTTACCTCTCTGTCAGGAGGTAAGGAGTGTGCTGCATCATCAGTCGTTTGCTTCCTAACATTTTACAGATTTACAAAAAATGAAATGAATTGCCTCAGTAAAGGGTTTCTGCTTTCCAAAGGTCTTTAAACAAAGTTGAACGACTACATTTTGGGCATGTTCTAAACGGTCTTCTTGTTCAATTACAAATTGAATCTGAGATCTCTTCCAACTCTGACATTGTATGATTTTGCAAAAATGGCTGAGTATTGAACAAGTCCAATACACAAGGCACTTAACTACTAAATTCGATTTTAGAAAGACATGCATAAAATGAAGCAAGAGTAGGTAACAAGAGGGAGAACAAAATAATCATGTCATGGTCCTATCTGAAGAGTGTCAACAGTGCTAAAGATTGGCATGAGCTAAAGACAGCAAGGAATGCTAAGGACAACAACAGCAATGTCTGGCTTTTTGGTCAGTTTGTTTGCTTTATCTGTAGTGGGGATAAGAGGAAGATCAAAGGAGGCATACGGCCACTACTCAGGGTGGATAGGATGATGATAACAAATGATGAAAAAAAAGCAGACCTGATCAAATCTTACTTTGCTTCTGTTTTCTTCTGTCAAGAAGAATGGCCTTAAATCAGGAAAATACAGACCAAAAGTGGCTAATAGGTCCTTGAACCCAAAATAATGAAGGAGATAGTAAAACAATATCTAGTTGCTTTTTTTTGAGTTTGTACCAGGCCCAGATAAAATACATGCCAGTCTACAAAATAAACTGTCAGGTGTGATTGCTAATCTACTGTAAGTGGTTTTTGAAAGATGATGGAGAACAGAATAGGTGATGCACACCAAAGAGAAAATACTAAGTATATGCTTAAAGGAAGTGATATTGACTTCCAGTCTTTGAAAAACAATAAAACATATTATTTAAGAATATTTAACAAATATCTAGGAAAGGAATCAGTGATTACTAAGAGTTAGTAGGGGCAGCTAGATGGCTCAGTGGATACAGCAGTGGGCCTAGAGTCAGGAAGACCTGAGTTCAAATCTGACCTCAGACATTTACTAGTGGTGTGCTCTTGGGGAAGTCACTTAATGGTTGATTGCCTAAGAGGCCACTAGGTGGTTCAGTGGATAGAGCACTGGGCTAGCATCAGAAAGACCTGAGTTTAAATCTGACCTCAGACACTTCCTAGCTGTGTGATCCTGGTCAAGTCACTTAACTTCTTTTTGCCTTAATCTACTGGAGAAGGAAATGGCAAGCCACTCTAGTATCCTTGCCAAGAAAACCCCATTGACAGTAGAGCACATGGGATCACAAAGAGTCAGACGCAACTGAACAGCTGAATAAGAACAGGCGCTACCAAGGCTTCAGAATACTGGCAATTACAACACAAATTGAGTTGTTTTCTGATATAAAATGGTTTGGGGGAAGTATAAGAGATGCCAAACTAAACTGATTTCTGTTTTTGACAAGGTATATTACAGGATTTTTTTTTTTTGCCAGACCTGTGATTTCTTTGATGTATATGATGGCCCAAGTGAGGAACTGACTCTACCAATGTAGGTTGGCATTTTCTCTGCAGCGTATGCTGTCCACTATGCTATGCTGCCTCTCTGGGCAATTCCAGCAGTAGAAAGAGAATGCTGTAGAGATAGTTTACCGAATTCTTTTTGTAGCATTCGACAAAGTCTCCTGTAGACCAGATGGTGAGACCCACACAATAGTAGCTGATTGGTTTTGGAACTACTTGCTTGGCTGCAGCCAAAGAGTAATGAACTGGACATCAATTTGGAAAGAGGTCTTTTTATAAAGTTCCCAGGAATCACTGTTTGCTCTCATGCTGTTTAACATTTTTAACTTGTCGGGGCAACTAAGTGGCACAGTGGATAGAGCACCTGCCCTGGATTCAGGAGGACCTGAGTTCAAATCCGGCCTCAGACACATAACACTTACTATGTGACCCTGGGCAAGTTACTTAACCCCATTGTGTAGCCAAAAAAAAAAAAATTAACCTGTCCTAGACTGGCTGACTATCTAATCCCAGTTTAATACCTTTACCACTCTACAATAGTGAATACATCATGTAAACATCATAAATTTATGCCATACCTCCTCATGGAGGATAATGGAAAGAGCACTGAATTTAGAGTCAGGGTCCTCAGGTAATATTCTAGCTAAGTAGCTTAATGGCTAGTTATAGAATCAAGAAGATCTAAGTTCAAACCCAGCCTCAGATGCTTATTAGCTGTGTGACCCTTGGCAAAGTAACTTAATCTCTGCCTGCCTCAGATTCCTCATGATTAAAATGCAAATAATGAAAGCACTCCCCTGATAGGGTTTGTTCTGAGGAAAATGTGAAAATCTCACAATGATATAGAAATGGTAGGTATTATCATTCTGTTACCTACTACCTTAACATCTTTGGAAAAGACATTTCATTTCTCTGGGCCTCAGTCTCACCATCTGTAAAATCCAAAAGGTGGATTAAATAAGTTTGAAACTCCCTTCCAATGTTAGATCCTATAAGTTGGCTTGAATCTTTCAACAATACTGCCTTGAGTCAACATGGTTATTTTGACTGTTGTGCAGTATCTTTTTCTTTTTATCTCTTTTATTCTTAGCCAAATATTTCTGAGATTCTTACTGTCTCTATTTTAATGCTTGAAATCTCCTCTCTGATAAACAAAGAATATCCTCATTTTCTTGCTTTCTTTCTAAATGCTGCAAATTAGCTAATTCCACACAAATGTTTCCATCTCATGAAGACCACAACAAAGGTTAAAATGCAAAGTTAAGAATGAACAATTATACATATTTGTGTTTAATGGTAGTCTCTAGGGCAGGGTGGAAGAAGAGGAAGGAAAGGAAAAAAAGAAATTTACATGATAACTTTATTATATGCTTAAAAAGAATAGCAAGTTGGACATGACATTTACAATTTCATGTGCAATCTTTTTTATTACATATTATATTGTTATATTTTATTACATATTATACAATGCTTGTTTTATTCTATGCATTAAAAATTAAATAAATTTTTTAAAGAATGAGATGAATATTCTTTGACTGCTCCTTCTCTTTTGCCAGTCAATAAATATGTTTACAGCCAGGGGACTAGTCAATGGGGATATAATCTTTAGACCATATGCTCTGGGTGCTGACAACTCACAGAAGGGCTTGGTGAGCTTGCTTCTGGAAATGTGTTCCTAGAGAGGCTCTGCTCCAATTCAGAGTACACACAGATATCATCTAACTGTTTCTTTTGGCTTATGTCACGATGAAAAAAAACTTTTAATTGGCTGCTGAGCCAGAACTAAATGTCAGAGATTGGAGTACATATATATTATATGTTGTTAAGGTAAAATCAACAGGACTTAAAAATAGCCTGGATAAAGTTGGGGGGGGGGGGGGTTGAAAGAGAATGAATGTTGCCAATGATGCCTAAATTGTAAGCTTAGGTGACTAGGAGAATTGTTATTCTCTGGATAGTAACAGGAAGTTAAGAAGAGGTAAATTAGAGAGTTTGGAATTAATGATAATAATTCAGTTTCTGGACATGTTAAGTTCACGATGTCTACAGGAGAAAAAAAAAAGATGTCTACAGGACACATGCTTCAGCATAGCCAGGGGAACAGGTGGACTCCAGCTCCAGGAACTGCCATGTGCTTCGGTGTCGCTTTGGGGAAATGCAGAAACATCTCACCAGGCCTAAATACATACCAGACACCAGCACTAGGACCTTGGCACAGAACCAGGTAAGCTGACAGAGCCCCTACAGCCCCAGGGTAGCACCAGACACAAGGGTCCACTGTGGGCCTCAGGGCAACATCAGTAAGCACCAGGTAAATAATCAGGGCCTGTAGCCCTGGGCACAAGAAGCCTGAGACAGTGCCGCTTCTACCCTGGAAGCAGAGCTAAAATTTAAAAGACAGGGAAAAAGACCAAAAAAGATGAGCAAAAAAGAGAAAGAATCTGACCAGAGAAAGTTATTATGGTAACAGGGAAGACCAAGACCTAAGATCAGAAGAGGACAACAATATCAAAATACCTATGGGTAAAACCCCAAAGAAAAATGAGAAGTGGTCTCAAGCCCAGAAAGAACTCATAGAAGAGCTCAAAAATGAGTTTAAAAATATTATAAGAGACATAGAAGACAAATTGGGAAAAGAAATGAGGATTTCAGGCTTTCATAAGGAGAAGACCAGAACTAAACCAAAAATTTGACCTCCAATATTAAGACCCAAGAGAAGCATACACAGGTGAAAAGGGAAAAGAAGACATAAGGGATTCAATAGAGCTAAACTATTTGCATCTCTACATAGGAAGATGATACTTGTAATTCTTAAAAATTGTGTCACTAATAGTACAACTAGAAGGAATATACCTAGACAGAGGGTATCAGTATAAGTTGAATTTGAGGGAATGACAAAAAAAATTAAGGGATGAGAAAGAGGAGTAGAATGGGTACAAAAAGATAGGAGAGGTAGAATGGGGTAAATTATTTCACATGAAAAGGTATGGAAAACCTATTAGAGTGGAGGGAAAGATGGGAGAGTGGGTGATGAACATCATGTGAAATTTATTCTCATTAGTATTTGCTCAAAGAGGGAATCATATACTCAGTCAGTTGAACATAGAAGTCTATTTTACCATTACAGGGAAGTAGGAAGGGAAGAGATTAAATAAAGGGGGGAAGGAGAGGGACTGACAGAAGAAAGAGCAGATCTGGAGAGGCAGCAGACAGAAGCAAAACACTGGCAAGGAGAGAAAAGGTGAAAGAGAGAAAGGACAAAGAGTGGGAAAGATAGGATGGAGGGAAATATATAGTAAACATAACTGTGAATGTGAGTAGGATGAACTCTTCCATGAAATGGAACCATATAGCGAAGTATCAAAAAGCAGAATCCTATAATGTGTTGTTAATAAGAAACACACTTGAAGCAAACACACACACTCACAGAGAGAGAGAGAGAGAGAGAGAGAGAGAGAGAGAGAGAGAGTAAAGGTAAGGGGCCGGAGCAGAATCTATTATGCTTCAGCTAGAGCAAAGACAAAAGCTACCAGATCTAAAACTATAGACTACAAGGCAGCAATCATCAAAACTATTTGGTACTGGCTAAGAAACAGTGTGGTGGATCAGTGGATTAGGTTAGGTACACACAGCAGTAAATAACCATAGTAACATAGTATCTGATGAATCCAAAGACTCCAGCCTTTGGGATAAGAACTCACCATTTGACAAAAATTTCTGGGAAGACGGGAAAATAATAGGGCACAAATTAGGTATAGACAAACATCTCACACCATATAACAAGATAAGGTCAAAATGAGTACATGATTTAGACATAAAGGGTGACACCATAAGTATATTAGAAAAGCAAAGAATAGTTTACCTGTCAGAACTATGGAGAAAAGAAGAATTCATGACCAAACAAGAAATAAAGAGTAAATGTACAGTACAAAATGTAAAATAGATCATTTCAATTATATTAGATTAAAAAGCTTTTGCACAAACATGACCAATGCAACCAAGATCAGAAGGAAAGCAGAAAGATGGGAAACAATCTTTACAGCAAATGTCCCTGATAAAGGACTCATTTCTCAAACACATAGAGAACTGAGTCAAATTTGTAAGAATACAAGCCATTACCCAATTGATAAATGGCCAAAGTATATGAACAGGAAGTTTTCAGATGAAGAAATCAAAGCTCTCCATCGGTATATGAAGAAGTGCTCTAAATCACTACTGATTAGAGAAATGCAAATTAAAACAACTCTGAGGTACCACCTCACACCTATCAGATTGGCTAATATGACAAAAAAAGAAAATGATAAATGTTGGAGAGGACATGAGAAAATTGGGATGCTAATGCACTGTTGGTGGAGTTGTAAATTGATCCAAGCATTCTGGAGAAAAAACATGGAACTATGCCCAAAGGGCAACCAAACAGTGCATACCCTTTGATCCAGCAATATTACAACTACTACCAGCAATATTATTACTTTGGGTCTGTATCCCAAAGAGATCAGAGAAAAGGAAACAGAACCTACTGTGCAAAAATATTTATAGCAGCCCTTTTTGTGGCAGCAAAATATTGGAAATTGAGGGAATGCTCATCATTTGGGGAATGGCTGAACAAGCTATGGTATATGAATGTAATGGATACTATGTGCAATAAGAAATGATGAGCACACAGATTTTAGAAAAAAAACTGGAAAGACTTATATGAACCTACTGATGCAAAGTGAAATGAGCAGAATCAAGAAAACATTGTACACAATATCAGCAACATTGTCAGATGATCAACTATGGATGACTCAGCTCTTCTCAACAACGTAATGATCCAAGACAAATACAAAGAAAGGATTCATGAAGGAAAACGTTATCCACATCAGATAAAGAATTGATGGACTCTCAATGCAAGATCAGAGCATACTTTTTTACTTACTTCATTCTTTTTTGTGTTTTTTTTTCTTTTTGATCTGTTTCTTCTTTCACAACTGTGATTAATATGGAAATATGTTTTGCATGATAGAACATGTATAACCTATATCAAATTGCCTACCATTTTAGGAAGAGGGGAGGGGAAGGAGGGAGAAAAATTTGGAACACAAACTCTTGTAAAAAATAAATGCTAAAAATTGTCCTGACATGTAATTGGTGGAGATTGGTGGGGATATTCTATTAAAAATGATTCTGGAATGGTTTGCCATTTCCTTCTCCAGCTAATTTTACAGATGAGGTAACTGAGGCAAAGAAAGTTAGTGCCTTGCCCAGGGTCACACACTTAGCAAATTTCTGAGGGCATATTTGAACTCAGGTCCTCCTGACTTCAAAGCACTGTATCCACTATGCCATCTGGCTGTCCTAAAAGGGACCTTAGAGGTAATCAAGTACAATATACTTTTACAGATGAGGAAATTCCCCTCACTATTAGCTTCACAGAAAAGGTCTTCCATTAGGCATTAAAGATAAAGACATGGACTTACCATAATCCCTGCTCTCATAAGGGGAGAGACAAGACACAAATACAAATAACTCTGAAAGGAAGAGTAAGAGAAATTCAAAGTTAGATGTTCTGACAAAGTGCTATGAGAAATTTGAGGAGAATCACTTTCAGCTATCCTGGGTGGGGTGAATTGGGAGGGAACATGGAAAGCTTCAAATGTCTTTAACATTCTCTTCTTACTTTCTGTCCCTAGTTCAACCATCCTTTTCAACCTACATGTGGGCTACTGTGATGCTTACTTCACATTTCTATTACCTACAGGCTCACCTTCCTCTCATACATGGTATATTATTACACTTCTAGATTAAGTTTCTAATACTTCCCCACAAGACTATTCCCCACTATTCATCTTTATTTCCCTATACAAAATCTTCAGTGGTTCTTTTACTATCTACCAAATAAAGTTCAAACCTTACAATTTCTTTGAGGAGAGGGACTATATACTAAACTGAGTTAACCAAAGTATGCAGAACAATGGCTTAACTATATGTGTGTAATGAATATTCATTGATTAATTACTCTCAATTAAGAAATCCTTGAGACAAATTTCCCTCCTGCTACCACCTCATGACATAAAGATTTCATTGCCTCTGGTTCTGCCACTCCTAATCTTTCCAAATCTGGCCTTTCTTCTCTAAAAGATTTGCTATGTGGCTCTAAGTTCTGAGCTTCAGGACCTTCCCCCAAACCAAAATAGCTTTTAAGCTCAATGTTTGCCCTTTTGGCATAATACAGGAAGTGTTCTGGCTCTTGTCATTCCTGAAGTCATCATCCTTTTCTACATCAGCATCTTTCTCCTTGCTCTTACCACCACTTTTACTACTCTGGTAAAATAAGTACGAGTATGCATCTTGGGAGATGGAATGGTTCTGGTACTATAGGGAAGAAACAGAGAGGTGGGGGAAGAAAATGAAAGTGCATATAGTATTTATTTGTTTGTTTAGTTATTTATTTCAAATTGCTTTATCATGTTTGTCACTCCAATCTGATTGAAAGTTCTTTGCAGACAGGGGAAAATTTATTACACATTTCATCTAAGTGCCTAGCATGGTGCTGTCGGGACATACACATGCTGTAATTAGTAGAGAGAGAGAGAAATGAAAAATAATTTAGGAAGGGAGGGATGAAAGGAATAAGAAAAAAGATCTGCCAGGAGGTTCACATTTAGGTCCAGAAGGATAACCTTTAGGACTGACAAAACAGAGATTCACAAAAGAAGAGCAAGAAAAGAAGTAAGAAAAGGTGAACATTTGAAGAAAGAGCATGGGAATTAGGAAGTCAATAAGAAAAAAAAAGAGCTATTTTCTGGCCATACTTCTATTTTCTTATTTGAAAATAATACTAGTTCATATTCAAATCTAGGATATCTCCCCATGTACCTAATAAAAATATTCCATGTCTCAACATAGCATTTAATCCTGGCCAAATAATACAGATTCGCAGAATTTTAAAGTTGAAGAAGGCTTCAGCAGTTATTGAGTTCAGCCCATACCACCAAAGGAATCCTTACTATATGATACCTGACATCTTTGTTTGAAGATCATCAATAAGTAGTAATCTACCACCTACTGAAGCAACCCTTTTCACTTTTTGACTGCTCCAATTTTTAGAAAGCTCTTCTTGACATCAAGCCTAACTCTAACTTCGCAGTTTCTACTCATTGCCTGTGATTTTACCCTCTGGAACCAAACAGAACAAGAGTAATTCTTTTTTCATATCACAGAACTTCAAATATTTGAACATAGCAATCATGCCCTCCAAAACTTCTCTTCTCTACATTAAATATTCCTATTTCCTTCAACCAATCCTATCTCATATGACATGTACTCAACAACTTCAATATTTATTTTAAAAATTTAAAGATGATAATTCTCATAAAGAAGAAAGTACAATTTTAGAAGTTAGGGAAAGTATCTGCATCTACATTGTTTGTGACCAGGCCAATGGTTTTTATTGGTATGTGGAGATACCAGTGAGAAATGTCCTCTACACATTTTGATAGGCACCACTCTTCAACTTAGAGACATAGAGATATGAAATTTATAGTGACTAAGAGATTAAGTCTCCTGCCCCAGGTCATTCAGTCAGTATAAATCAGAGGTAGAAATTTAGGCAAATAGATGGATAGATAGATAGATAGATAGATAGATAGATAGATAGATAGATAGAT
>NW_020954590.1:68772671-68812297 GCF_900497805.2 Vombatus ursinus | reverse complement strand
GATAGATAGATAGATAGATAGATAGATAGATAGATAGATAGATAGATAGAAGGAATAAGATAGATAAGATAGGGACTTAGTTTAGTGGGAAGGAAGGAAATAAGCATTTATTAAGGACTTACCATGTGTCAGATGTGCTAAGAGTTTTATAAATATTATCTCATTTGAACTTCACAACAACCCTTGGAGGTAGGTGCTATTATTGTCTCTATTTTACAGTTGAGGAAACCAGAGCAGACAGAGATAAAGGGATTTCCTCAAGATCACATAACTAGTACATATCTAAGACAGGATTTAAACAGGTCTTCCTGACTCCAGACCCAGTGCCCCATCTATTCTGATACCTAGTGGCCTCAGAAAGAGAATACTACTGGCAGAGATTTCTTTTATGTGGTTTTTATTCCTCCCCCTACCCAGCAGGGCCTATTACATAGTAGTCTTTGCACACCATAGATATTCAACAAAAATGGAATATTCTCTAAGAGAAAAAAAATACAATAACAACTGTGAATCTGTACTTTGTGGCAGCCAAGTTTAATTCAGAATTTCTGAGTTCTAGCTAATATTGGAATCTACCACTTTCCAGGAAAGTTGGAGAATAGAATTCCTAATTTCCCTTTCCTTAAAAATTATTGTAGTTTCATATTTGTGTGGTTTTACAATAGATAGATATACATCATTTAGTTACTAAGTGTTTAATGTCTATGATATGTTCAAAGATATGCCAGGCAGTAATCAAATGAAGTGGTGTGATCTCTGTCCTCAAGAAACTTAGGGTTTAGTTGCAAAGGTAAAAATAACATACATGAAAAATAATCAAACTCAACGAAGTGTGATAAGAAAAATCAGTGTATGGTGGAACAACTACCAAAAACTTAATGGAGAAGGTGGGACTGTGGTAAGCTTTGAAGGGTAGATACACTTTGGATTAGAAGGGGGTGGAAAGGAAATGGCTTTCTAAGTGGTGAGCTGTATAAGTACAGCTTCAGAAGTAAGTATGTTCATGACCTTCTATAGCTATAGAATTTGAATGATATAAAGATGTATGAGAAATAATAGAACTTTTCCCATTTTTCTGCTCTCCTTCCAATTCTGGCTGCATTGATTTTGTTTGTGCAAAACCTTTTTAATGTCATGTAATCAAAATTATATATTTTACCTCCTATTACCTCTCTATCCCTTGTTTGGTCACAAAATCTTCTCTCATCCATAGACCTGACAGGTAATTTTTTCCCTTACTTTTCTAATTTGCTTATGATATCACCCTTTATATCTAAATCATGTATCCATTCTGATCTTATCTTGGAATAGGGTGTGAGATGATGGTCTATGCCAGTTTCTGCTTGGGCTTTATGGGGTATTCAGAGAGAATTAGCACCTCTGGTTTGAGGGCTTGCTAAGCCCTTTCCAGGGCTGCTCATCTGCTTTTGGTGTCCTCATTCACCGAATTCTCACTGTGGCTCCAAGAAGCTGTAGCATGTGCAGTAGCCACACCCTGGTACAAATAGGTTAAACCAGATTGAAGGTAACCAACAGGCCTCAAACCCAATGATGATTTGGGGAATATTTACCCCAAGCATATTAAGACTTCCCCTAGAAAAATGGGTAGATGAGAACAATTTGTTCCAATGGCCACAAAGGCGACTGAAAAAGGTGCTGTGGAGCACTTAGAGCTTGGTCAGACATTGAAGACACCAAGGTCATCCGCTGCATCCCAGACCATCACAAGTCAACCAGATTTTTGTCTTGCCACTGGACTCTGATGACTCTGGAAGACAGAATGAGGCTGACAATTTTGTGCAACTCTGCCTCACTTAAATCCAATTCACCTGCAAGTCAAGACATCACTCCATGATGTCATTGGTTCTCTTTGAAAACAAAGAAGAAACAACAAGTTTCTGCTTACTGAAGGATTTTTCATTCATGCATTCATTCCTTCTTGCAACAGCAAAAACATATAAAACAAATAATAGGAAGATACCCCCATCAATAATGAAATACAATTATTGAATATGTATGTATAAATATATATACATATATATACAAATATATACACATATATACCCACACAGATATATATTTCATAGATCCCAGATTAAGAGCTGTGTGTGTGTGTTTGTGTGTTTATATATATAGTTCACAGATCCCAGATCAAGAGCCCCTCACTTAATCCAACCCTCACAATTTTTCAGATGAAGAAAATGAGGTCCTGAGATGTTTAGCAATCTGTTATTGTTTCCTGTATAGTAAGTAGAATAATTGGGATACAAATGAAAATCTTCTGACTAAATCTAGTGCTCTTTTCATTCCCTCAAGCTGTATCCTTATTTTAACCTGCTGCCTCCACAGCTTACCTCACTTAATGACTTCTTTTAAGTCATATTTCAGGCATTAATATCTATGAAGATGAAGGAATTAACGTCTTTAAAATCCTAGTAAACTAAGTTGAAAAGACTGATTCATAAGAAAGACTCAGAATTAGACCTACAAATTGGGCAGGAGAATATGGTTTCAGTTCCCATTATCAGACCATTTGACCACAGTGTTCCCCTTCATAAGGCAAAACATGCCAAAGTGCCTTTTTTCCAGAAAAGTTCTACTTGTCATAGACCTTGGTCCAAGACCTTGAGTGACCTAAGCTCTCAGAATTTCTGCTGATGAACAGATTAACAGACAGAGGAATGGGTGGGTGAAAAGTTGGATGAGAGGACTTGATATACGATAAGTCAACGTAGAGCTAGAGGAGAATTTTGAGGTCATCTTGTCCAACTCTTTCATTATACAAATGGGAAAAGTGAGGCCTAGAGAGAAGAAATGACATGTCTAATGCTGCAAAACAACAGTCCAGGCCCTTTGACTCCAATGTTTTTTTTCCAGTACATTGTGTTACTTACCTTTGTATGTCATTCACATAAGTCAGGTAAGTGCTTTAGCAGTCCGACTCCATTTAACCTGCTTTTTACAATACCCTCTCCTGAACATAAAAGCTTAGATGCCACAAAAATGGCCTGTTCACACTGGCTATCCCTCAGCTGCTAGAGAATGCCTTCAGTTGTTAAATCTAGCAAAGAAGAGAGGAATTTTTACAAGTGAGTAAGGGAAAGCAGAATTCTTGTAGCTGGAAAAAAAAATAGGTTTACCTACTGAGTTATTTGACTTTTTTTTTCCATTTGTGTCAAAGTCTTGCAATATGTAATTATAAGCTGGATCATATTTAAATATCTCTTTTGTACTTGCTAAGTCCTAAATTGCTGGGGGTTGTAGTAGTCAGTTTGGCAGCTTTAAACCCAAAAGACAGGATTGAAGTTTTTTCCTCTAACTCATCAACAAACCTTGGTCACCTTTAATCATCAGGCATACTCAGGTCAAATGCCACTGTTTCCTATTTGATGTCATCCAAACTAACATTTTACCAGCTGCAGTTTGTACCAGAAAACTACTGCAACCTCTAGAGAAAAATATGTGTTACAGTTCCACTTGACAGAACGATTAAGGAGTCTTACAGTGTTTCAGCCTGTGGTCAGGGCTCTGTTTAGCTTGGCATAGGAAATCTCAGCCTCAGCTGGCATTTCCTTAAGAGGTAGCATATTCCCTACCCACATAAAGACAGTCGGACAAACGACTCCCCCCAGTTAACATGTTCAACACTCCAGCCACCTGCCAAAGCTGAACACCATCACATGGCACTTACCTGAAAGGATGATGTCATTATCATGTGTTAGAAAAGTCCCTAGCAAAGGTTCACAGATTGAAACAGAATTCATTAAGCCTGCCCCAAATTGTGCCTCCATTTAATGGAATTCAAGAATCAAAAAGGGTTCAAACACCAGGGAACATCTGGCCAATATTTACATCTTCTGTTTAATTTGGATGCTTAAGTTTAGTTTTCAAGATGGCAGTGTATAGTAACAAATTAAGACCATCACTCTGCTGCAGTTTAGAAAACTACATTTTGTTTATAGTTTCTCATATTAATACCTCATCCACTTGGGCAATGTTCCATGTGAAAAATATACCTAAAACATTACTCTTTTTAAACTTAGAAATATGCTAGACTAAAAGAAAGAGTTCTTTTTCAATGTGTGATGAAGATGTTCAGCTGACAGAAATTTAAAATTAACTGGATTGGGGTTTGAATATTCATTTTTCGGCCATTTCAAAGAGAAAATGAACATTTAAAAATCATTTTCTTTGGAAAAGATATTTTCTCTAAGATTAGTGTTACCTTGGGGGAGAGAGGAGTTTGCTCTGATGAACATTTTTTAACCCAAAATATTTAACTCAAAGAGCACATTAGCAATATAAGCAACCACATACTGCTGAATGCTGAGTTTCATTAAATGTTACTTGGGAAGCGAAACTGGCCAGGTGACAGTGTACTGAGTTACCAATAAGAAACACTTTTGTTTATATACAGATAGAGAGCTCTCAAAATATTATGGATAGTTTGGTTAGAATTTGACACTAAAGCCATAGAAACACTCTTTATTTTGGTACCAACTCAAATTTACCTCATCAAAAAATCCCAATTTTTGTCTACACGTATATATTGATATTATAGGTTTTTACAATTGTCACTACTCCCAAACTATCAAAAGGCTTCTAGGACTATTACTGAACCTATAAGAAGAAGTACAGATATGAATCAAATGCCACCATGTCAAAATGTATGTTAATCAAATGAATAGTATAGTGGCTTTCCATTTCTGGTCAGTTAAAACTATGTCAAAATGATTTGAAATATTTAGTTACATCCTTTGTTTTTCTGAATTTAGCAGCTATTGCATTTTACACACTCTACAATTCATCTGAAACAATCACTTCAGCCATTGGTTTAGAAAAAGTATGTAAATTGTTCCTTTGAGTGTCAAGGACTTTTCCAATACAGCCCTAGTACAATACCTCTAAGTATTTCCTGACTTTTGTTTTAGCCATCAGGGACTTCTTAAGCCTTCCTGGATGGAGGACCTTGAATAATCTGTTCTCCTTGTTCTCCTTGTTGGATCTCTCTTCAACCATTAATACTGTGCCTAGATTCACTCCTCAATGGTTACAATGATTTTACACCTGTTTGTTGATATACAAACCCCAATCTCCATCTCCAACTACTGACTTCCTTACTCCAATTTCTCTCAATCCTACCTCTACAATGTCTACCCCAACCCTTCCACTGTGTCCTCTGGATGCCAGTTTCATAATTAACACTTTCTTTCATCTCAAACCTCTTTCTTTCTCACTCCTTCCAGCTTCTGGCACTCACTAAGATCTGACTTCCTCCTAATAATACTGCTTCCTTTTCCATACTTCCCAGCTTGGATTATCTGCGTAATCTTTTATCAAGACAATTTTCCTCATTCCTTACAACCCCTCACCTATTATGTGCCCTCCTTATAACCTCAATTCCCTCCACCCTTCAGTTCCTTCCCAAGTCATCACTTATTCTTCCCAAGCTATACTCACCTTCCTTCTGGATCATGATCCCTTAGTGAGCCATTTTAACTCTACAGTATTCTCTAGTCTTGAATTCCTTGTACCTTTGTCATATGGCTGATAATTCCTTGCCAAACCCTGGCCCAGAAATACTCTCACAATCTGTTTCTTTCTCTCACATTTCATGATGCTTAATGGCACTAGAGAAATCACAAAACCTTACTGATTGTATCTGAAAGAAATGCATTTTATCTAATGTCAATTGACTCCTTACTAAATCAAGCCATCATTTTCCTCCCCCCTTTTCAAATGACTATCTCACTTTCCACAGCTGTTCCAAAACTTTTCATCTTTTTTTTCAAGCTTCGCACAGAACCTACTTCCTCATCCCCATATTCTCTGCTAAGGACCTCACCTTATATTTCCCTGAAAAACTGAAAGCCATTTACTAAAACCTTTTTCTTTCCCATCCTGTTTATCTCACATTGCTCAGACACCTTTCCTATTTCCTCCTTCATTCTTCTATAACTTCAATCCCACCTTCTGCAAAGAAGCCTTTCCTGGTTTTGCCAAGTGGATAGTGCCTTCTTCTCAGAGATTAACTTTCATCTACTGTTTCCATTTTAAATGTACCTATTTATTTCCATGTTTGCCTCCCTCCAATAGAATGTGAGCTCCTTGAAGAACTGTTTTTTATCTTTCTTTGCATCTCAATGCTTAGCAGAGTGCTTGAAACATAGTAAGAGCCTATTAAATACTTCTTCATTAACTGATTGATTGGAAAAAAAACACAAAGGTGTCAAAAATATATTGTGAAAGTTGTGTTGCTTAAGTCTTCTCTAAAGACACCGTTGGTCAGGCTTCCTTTGTCTATTAAGTTAATGTAAAAGGAAGCTTCTCAAACTTCTCAGTCCAGAGAAATAAAGTCCAGATTAAGGCAGTGAGTGTCAGTAGGCCACTTTTAACAAAAAGTGTTAAAATTTGAAATGATGTAGAATTGCTCCTTTTCCCCAAGATGACTTACCTTTAGACCAGAATCATTAAACCTCTTTTAACAGATAAAAAAGGTCTACAGGATACAAAATAGCTTCAATCTGCTATGATAAGCACTAAAGGCAAATTTTCCTTGACAATAATTTGGTTCAATTGATTCTGAGGAAGAAAATTTACCACCAGGAATAATTTTCAGACTAATCCCTCATGCCTGAAAATCTGTTCTGTCACTGACTAGTCCTTGACATTTCCATTCAAAGGAAGCAATTTAATTTAGGAACAAAGTATTATTTTTTTCAATAAGAATGAAGGTCTGAACAGCTTAAGGCCATCAATAAGTTTCATTCCATATACCTTTTCCCAAAGGATGTGCCTCAAAACACAATGGATACTGGTCCAAGATTTTGTGTTACTTTTAAAGGAAAAACAAGCAGCTGGACTTTGTCTTTACTACATCTAGCATTTAGATTTTCAAATTTATCTCAATCCTGTAACAACAACAAAAAAAAACTGAAGAGACCAATATGTTCTTTCAGTGATCATTGCATGTATTTGGGTGATAGCTACATGATTTTAAACTAGTCATCGCTGAACAGATCCAAATCGAGACCTTCATTTGGATTTGGGTCCCAGACTTTCCCTTCCTCTCCTAACAGTTATTATGTTATTGCTTTATGAGCACTGTAGTACTGAGTATGTGACTCAAACAGTGATTTTTCAATGCTTTAAAATGTCAGGGGAGAGTAGAGAATCTGAAACAGCATTTATATTAAGGTCTGTAATGTTAGTATTATATACTTTGTTATGCCCTGATTCAGTGATGCTGCTGTTGCCAGGACCCTGATTCATTTGACACAATGAATTCTGACCTTGAAGATAAAAGAGAGTATAGTTCTATCTGCTCCAAGTCAGTTTCTTTTTGGGGTCTATAGGTGTTTTCTTTAATAATGGGCACATAGCAATGCCATTGCAAATCAACTAGCCTGTGTTACAAGAAATGGATCCTCTGCTTTTATTCTCTTGACCTGGCCTATCATCCAGATAGTCAACAAGCCTTTATTTTGCCCTTATTATATGCTAGGCACTGTGCTAAGCTCTGAGGGTACAAAGGATGGCCAAAAACAAAAGTCGTTAGACCTTAACTAGTGTACATTCCAATTCAAGAAATAAAAACATAAGTAACTATGTTAATAGATGATATATACAGGATAGGTGGGAAGTATTTTTAAAGGAGGTCTTTAAAACAGGGGACCAGAAAAAGAACTGAAGAAGGTGAGATTTTGAGCCTTGAGGAAAGTCATATGAACTAAGAGGTAGAGGAGGTGAGAGAGAGCATTCCAGGCATGGGGATAGTCAGTGGAAAGACGTGTAGATGGGAGATAGAGTATCATGTTGAAGAAACAGCAAGTGGGCAATTGTAGATGAATTCTAATTGGAGGTGGTAAAATATAAGAGTAGAAAAAATAAGAAGGACCCAGATTATAAAGAGCTTTAAATGCCAAAGAGAGAGTTTATATTTTATCCTAGAGGCGATTAAGATCAGGACCACTGGAGCTCCTTAAGCCAAGAAATATCATGGTCAGACCTTTGCTTTAGAAAAATCACCTCAAAAGCTGATGGACAATGGATTGGAGTAGAGAGAGACTTGAAGCAGGAAGTGTAATTAGGCACCTACTGAAGTTGTCTAGATAAGAGGTGAGGAAAAACTGAATTGGGATTTTGGCTAAATGGAGAAAAGGGAATGAAAGTTGGAGTGACAAGATTTGGCACTTAGATTAGATAAGGAGTGAATGAGAGTGAAAAGTTGAGGAAGCACAGAGATTGTGGACCTGGACAACTGAGAGGAAGGAGCTACTCTCAACAGCAATAGGGAAATTTGGAAATAGGGAGGCTTAGGGAACAAAGAAAATGAGATTTTTATTGGACATACTGAGTTTTTGATGCCTACAGGATATTTACATAAAGATGTCCAAGAAGTGTTTGGATATCTATGACTAAGTTTAGTATACAGGCTAGGGCTGGAGAAACACACACACATTATATCTATATTTATAGTTATATCAATAGATATAGGGAATGAATATATATATGTACATAAACATATATATGTATATAGATATAAATGTAAATTTTCTGCATACATGTTGATAATTGAACCCCTCGGAGCTAATGAGATTACCAGGTGAGAGAGTACTCAGCAAAAAGGGAATATAGCATTTTACATCTAAAAAGGACTTAAACCAGTATTTATTAAATGGACTTCAACTTGTATAGTTTTCTGATATCCTTTACTCCCTTTTAGGCTTATTAGAGTCAGAAACTCTTCCATTATATATTTTGTATTTGCCATAGTGTCTTTTTTTTTAAATCTTCATTTCTGTGGTTTTATTGTATTCACAGAGAAGAAAGGCTGGTTTTTTCCCCAAGTAGCAAACAGAAACTTTTAAGACACTTTGCATAAACCCTTACAATTCTTTTAGGTACAACTGGATATATCCAATGTTTCTATTTTTTTGCTGATCAAACTAACAAGATAAAGCTTCAATCTATGTTTCAAATAATTTCTTTTTTTAATAGTAGGCAATGTAGTTTATTTTTTATTTTAATTTTTAAACTTATTTTATTTTCAATTCACTGTATAAAACAAGCATTTCCATAACACAGTAAAATAAAAAAGATGATTGCACATGAAACTGCAGATCTTCCATGTACAACTTGCTATTTCCTTCCCTCCTTCCTATTGAAATAATAACCTATATATCCACTTCATTTGTAATGAAACTTTACTATATATGCATAATCACAAAAGACTTCAAGGCCTCAGATCTAAAATAGAGTATCTACGTCTATCCACCCCTTAAGACCACATTACATCTTTAGCCTTTGCCACAACCAGCAAACATAGATACCTGGTATTGGCCTTAGGCAAACTTATAAAGAACCAGTGTTTGTCATCAGTACAGAACAATTATCACCCCTCTCCTACTCTCTTCTCCTTTTCCCTCTATTCAGCTAGGCACCCAGAATGTAGCTACATATTACACATTATGAATACTCAGTCAGTAACAAGCCACTGTCCTTATCACAGAAAGCTCAACTTCAGGTAGGTTAAGACATCTACATATCGTTTCCCTAAAACGTTTTTCTCCTTATCAATAAATGAGATGGTTCAACAGACCAATATTGTTGTTATTGTTCAATTGTTTCAGTCGTGTCTGGCTCTTTCTGACCCCACTTGGGACCTCATTTCTTGGTAAAGATACTGGAGTGGCTTACCATTTCCTTCTCCAGCTCATTTTACAGACAAAGAAATTGAGGTTTGCCATTTCCTTCACCAATCCATTTTGCAGATTAGGAATGGAGGCAAACGGGGTTAAGTGACTTGCCCAGGGTCACACCGCTAGTAAGTGTCTGAGGTCAGATTTGAACTCAGGAAGATGAGTCTTCTTGATTCCAAGCCCAACACTCTATCTACTGCACCACCTAGCTGTCCCTAGAGCAAGATATATCAATGTAATAGAGTACACTATGAAACAGAATATTTCTTGAATGACTCGCTGTGAGCCATATATGTAATTACTTGTGTTTTTGTTTCTTGATGGTTTGTACCAGGATGATGGCAGTGTCAGAGGAGAGAAGAGGGATATCCATGAGATGTTGTGAAGGACTTGGCAGTTGATTAGATAAAAAGGGTCATGAAGAGTGAGGGGTAGAAAATGACACCTAGATTGTGAGGCTGGGTGACTTGGAGGACGGTGGTACTCTCAATAGTAATAGGAAAGTAAGAAAGAGAGGAGAGCTGGGGGCAGGGGAGAAGTTAATGAATTGAATTTTGGACATGTTGAGTTTAAGTCTAGGAGCCATTCAGGTCAAGATTTCCAATAGGCAATGGAAGGATAGATAAGTATATTTGAGAATCATCAGCATTGAGATAATAGTTTAATCCTTGGGAGCTGATGATCACTTAGGATAACCAAATAAAACAATATAGAGGGAAAAGGAAAAGGTAGGACAGATTTCTGGCTGATATCATTAGCAGGCATGATCTGGGCAAATATCTAGCAAAGACTAAGAAGGAGCTGTCAGATAGGTAGGTAGAGAACCAGCATATAATAATGGCATGAAAACCTGGAGAGAAGATAGTATCAAGGAAAAGAGGATGATTATCCATGTCAAAGGCTGCAGAGTGGTCAAGGAAAATGAGGATTGAGAAAAGGCCATTGGATATGACAATCAAGTGTTTCAGTTGATTAATGAGATGAGAAGCTAGACTGTAGGGAGTTAAGAAGAGAGTTGAAGAAAAGGATGTGTAGACATCCATTGTAGTTAGCCTTTTTAAAGAGTTTAAACACAAAAGGGAAGAGAGGTATAGCATTACAGCTAGTGGGAATGGAAGGACCAAGTGAGGGTCTTTCGAAGATGAGGGAGACATGGGCATTTTTATAGGCAGTAGGGAAGCAGCCATTAGACAAGGAAAGATTGAGGATAAGTGAGAGAGTGAGAATAGAGGAAGCAACCTGTTGGAGAAGAAACGATAGAATGGGATCACTTGCATGTAGAGGGGTCTACCTTGGCAGGGAGAAAGATCTTTTTTTTCATGTGAAACCAGGGTAAAGGCAAAGATAATGGCAGAAGGAATCTGATCTATATGAGATATAAGATGTAATGTAAAGTATATAAGTTTGAAGTGCATAAATAAGGAATGAAGGAGAAACTTCAAAGTGTAGCCACTCAGATAATCCAAGTTCAAGTCTTCCCTTGGATACAGTCTGAGTTATGAACATGGACAAATCACTTCATTTCTCAGGGTCCAGCCCATCTACATAGGTAAAGAGAGTTTCCTCACTGAAGAGCTCCCCTTCTCTTATGAAATCCTAGGTCTTGTCTATACAGAAAAAAAGAATGATCTAAGGTTTTGAACACAAGCAGCATGCAGCATTTTGATGCAGTCAAGTTACGAGGGGTAACTGATATAGACCCTGGGGAAGGGGGTCTTGTGAATTCGATTTTCTCCATATTAGATTTTAGGTAAAGGCAAATGTACTTTATTTACTTTATCCATCCAATTTAATAATTATTAACACACTTTAGACTGGCTTGGTCTCCCTACTTCTGAGATTATCTCGATTTTGACATGCAGTAGGAGATAAAGAGTGAACAGAAGACAATCAGGATTGCCTGATGGAGTAAGAACAAACCAAAAACAGTTGTGTTGATCCTTATCTATGAACATAGTAATTTTCTTTAAAGTATGGAAGGATTTTTTCCAGAGAGTAATAGTAATAAAATGGTGCAATAATGAGTTACCATATTTCCAAACCTCTTTCTAAAACCCTTCATCACACGTTAATTGACTTCCATTTGTGATTTACCATGCTATGCCACACCATCCTCCGTCAAAGGAGAGGAGGTGAAAACAGAGCATCTACTGACATGTATAAAGAGCTACCCTCTCACTTGCCAGCCAAAAATAAAGACTTACTTTTCTGGGATGGAAAAGGAGTCTGGTCCCTGAAAAAAGCCTCTTTAGTTAGGTTGCTTGGCTCATCATAAATTCAGGAGCTAAAGATTCTCTTCATTTTTTGAAGTAGTTTGGCAAGTAATCATGGCTGAGATTTAGTGTCTGTCCTTATCAGGAAACAACTCCCTCAGTTCTTTGCAGCCTCTGTCAGTAATGGAAAGGTCAGTCAGACATGTAGTAGCTTATACCCATCTCTCATACTGTCCTATATCAAAAAACCATCTCAGTATTTCACGGATACTCACAGATGTGGTATGAAGTCATGTATACTACTTTGTTCACAAATATCCACTGCAATGAGAAATATATGGTATATCTTCTCTACCTGTCCCCAAGCCAGAACCCATTTGATTGTGGGAATGTAAGGAATACACATACTTTCTATGTATGTCCAAAAACACATGTAAGACTATAATCAAGCATGATCAGAAAGTGGACTTGGTCTAGATGCAATATTTTCAAAATTAAACTAAAATGATCATTTTATTCTTGACAGAACAAAAACAAGGCCCTGGGATCAAATTCTACCCCTGACAATTACTACCTGTGTGATCTTAAGCATATCATTAACCTCTCTCAGCCTCAGTTTCCTCCTCTGCTAAAATAAGGGGGTTGAACTATATCACATCTGAGGTCTCTTGCAGCTCTCAATGGTGATCCTATGCATCTCACTCCCACTCTTCTTAAAAAGAAAAAGAACATCCTCTGTTTAAGAATAGTCTTCTTGAGGTGTGGTGGTGGGGGGGGATGCATTTAGGGATTTCTGTCCATTAACATAAACACCTAGGTAAGTGGATGAATCTAAATTTTGTGGCGCATAACCTATAGCTATGCTACCTAAGTATTTTGCATCAAATGTGCAGTTGATGTGAGGAGGAAAATCATTAATGGAAGAACTGCCAGATTATTTGTTTTGGAAACAGAATGACACATAGCTAAATACTCTGGGTTGAGGCTCAGGGAGACACTGGCGCTCTTTATTTACCTGTTGCTCTAACAGCGAGGCAAGGTGTTGCACACGTTATGATAAAATGACTAACGAGGCTTCCTGCCTGGACTTGAAAAACCATACCTGTTTTCATTTCTGCACATACTTTGTGTGTGTCCCCCTCAACTACCCAAACCCCCACATTAGGGTATTCTGAGCCATATTCTATGGAAACAGGACGCTCATTGGCCAAGCAAGAGGAAACAAAGCCTCCTCAGAGACGATAGCAGCCTCAGGCCAGTCTAATTACAAGTCCCTGCACCGCTTGAAGTTACTCAGCTGACATGCCTGAACTATGCAGAGACCTTCAAGTGAACTATTATACAAAGCCCAATGTATCACATGGCTGTGAAGCAGCTGCTAAGTCTCACAGTAAATGAGGCAAGGAGATGATAAGTCCCATACCCTCATATACAACATGTTTAACAAAAAAAAAAAAAAAAAGCCCCCTATAGATTCTAATGCCTGAGGCTAGGATAAAATTGGGAGGTTAAAGCGAAGTAGAGGGAAGGATGTGAAAAGAAGTTTTAATTGAAGATGCTAAAGCCTAAGTTCAGGATTTATTGAGCTTCAGTAGCCTTGGCAAGTGGTTCAGAGCTGGCATTTAAATTTTTCTTCATTAACCAAAGAGTGCAAATCAGAATCCCCCAAAGTAATTGTTTTTAAACATTCATTGTTACTCTAGCCAAATCCCCCTCATTTTTTCTAATCGCCCTTTGCATACATCTAGGTGTACGTTCTTTTACAGGGTAGAGACACAGGTCCATTTAAATAAAGTTTCTTATTAAGAATAGAGGGCCCAAAGAACACAAATTTACTCCCATTCTCCTTACCCTCTACACACTTTTTTTTCTGCAGTTCTCCTGTAAGCATGCTGAGAAAAACACAAGTATATACATATATCAATATATATAAATAATGTATATATATATATTAATATTTCAAGTCCTCATTCCCTCCACCTCCATTTGGAAACTCAAGTATAAAAAAGTGTTTTCTGAAATCAGGACCTGAGTTCAAATGGCATATATCGATTTTGAATTACTGACAAGTTAGAAAAGGAATCATCATTAGGGCACAGTTTTTTCTCAAATGACAAAAGTTAAGGACCCGGGCAGGTAGGTGGCTCAGTGGATAAAGCTCTGGCCTTGGAGTCAGGAGGACCTGAGTTCAAATCCGATCTCAGACACTTGATACTTACTAGCTGTGTGACTCTGGACAAGTCACTTAACTCTGATTGCCTCACAAAAAAAAAAGTTAATAACCTATGTGGCTGAATAAATTAAAGATGTTACTTCAAACATTTTCAGAAACAACAAGAGTTCAGCTTTGAGGAAAAAAGCATTATCTGCTACTGTCTCTGAGTAGATGTTGAGATTAATTATCATATAAATTAATTTAGATCTCTGTTGGACAAATAGCTGGAGGATTTATTTAGTATTATCTCCATTTTACAAACGGGGAAATTGAGGCACAAAGAATTTAAACTATGAGTCACTACATCCACATATAGCATGAAGACAGTGTAGCAAGTAGGAATAGAGCACCCTTAGTTGCTTACCATTGCTCTATCTAGGACAGGGTTGGGGAACCTGCAGCCTCAAGGCCACATGAGGCCGTCTAGGTCCTCAAATGCAGCTTTTTGACTGAACCCAAATTTCACAGAACAAATCTGCTTAATAAAAGGATTTGTTCTGTAAAACTTGGACTCAATCAAAAGGCCATACCCAAGGACCTAGAAGACCACACATGGCCTCAAGGCTGCAGGTTCCCCAGCCCTACTCTAAGAACTTTAAAGGATATCATAGAGATTTTCTGACCACAAAAAATTTTCACTAAAAATCCTATTGCACAAAGCTAACCTGAAAGAGTACTAAATTACTATCAAGTAAAATCTAGACAATGATGCCATGTAGTATGGACAGCTAATGCAGATACAAGTAGGCTCCTACTGAAGTTCATGACTTGTGAATGACCTATATGGATAAATAACCTGGGAACTGCTCGTATTACAGTAACCAGAGCTGCTATCCAGCCCCCACAAAGATCCTACCCGCTGCCAGAGTGGCATAGTATGGTGGGTAGAGCCCTGGACTTGGAATCAAGTACAACTGATTCATGTCCCACCTTAGACACTTATTAACTGTGTGACCCTGGGCAAGTCATTAAACTCTTTGGATTCTCAGTTTCTTCATCTGTAAAATGAGGATGATGGACTCAAAGACCACCAAGTACCTTTCAGCTCCATATCTATGATCCTACAAACCACAAAAGCCATGCTTCTATTCTTTACCCTTACCCTGAAGATTATCCACTCCCTTGTTACAAAACTTTCCTTCCCTTAATCCCCTGCCTCTGAAAAGACCAATTCCCTAGAGTTTCTGCATAATTCTGCCCCAACTGCCAGAGTCCCTAACTCCAAAGACAGGCATATAATGTAATGGATAAGCATGATGGATTCTTCCTTTCCTCTGATCATTTAACAGGGGGAGATAAATCAAACATTTATGTAAAGAATCTAAAAAGCACTGTTATGAGGAATCAAGAGGACTAGGTCCTGGTCTTCGTTTTGCCAGTCACTAGCTGTGTGAATTAGATGGTGAGGGCAGCTAGGTGACACAATGGATAGAGAGCCAAGCCTGAAGTCAAGAAGGCTCATCTGGCCTCAGACACTTATTAGCTGTGTGACCCTGGGCAGGTCACTTAACCCTGTTTGCTTCAGTTTCCTCATCAGTAAAATGAGCTGGAGTAGGAAATGGCCAACTACTCCAGTATCTTTGCCAAGAAAACCCCAAATGGGGTCACAAAGAGTCGGACACAACTGAACACTCACAAGCTGTGTGAGGTTCACATCATTCCTCTGAACTTCATTCTCCTCATCTGAAAAATAAGGTTATTTCACATTTTCGGAACTGGAAGAATACACTGTATCCTTGTTATGTAATACAGGTGTTGGAGGTAAAAGATACACAAATCATTTATTGGGGAGTAAAAAAAAAAGGTGAAAAGGTATGGTCTATCAGGAATAAACTCAGGAACCTTACATTTTCAAAGACCCACTTCGGGAAGTTCAATTTTTTATTTTTATTTTTTAATTTTATTTTATTATTTTTTAAAGATTGCTATTGTAATGTAAGGTATTGTACATCATGATAAGAAAAATTAAAAGTAAAGAGGAAAGGAGTAGGTTTTTAGAGACTTACCAAGGTTTTCACTCTCATAAATTTTAAGGAAGCCAGGGAAGATCTGGGTTAAAATCTCACCTCTGATGCAAACTGAACAAATTACTGACTTCTCAGTGCCCCAGGCAATGCTGTGTGATTAAATGTTAAAGAAAAAGTATAGACTTGCCTAGGAAGAAGAAGCTTCCTCACAAGAACTCCTTCCTTCAATGAAATCTCAGCACCAATTTTTTTAAGGGAAAAATGAGTTTTAAGGGGAATTATGACATCCTGATTTGAATTGGTCAGTATTAGTCTTAGAGTTGGAAAGGTCAGCATATCTACTACACTCTCAGACACAAAATTCCAGTGGCTGTTTTAACCAGCACTGCTACCAATCCTCACACTTCATCTGGCTCAGGCACCCTTCCATGTCACCTAAAACTAAAATGTATCTTTCCCATGGAGGAAGCCAATGGAGTCTTTAATCATCTCACTCTTTGAGGAGGGCTTCATTTCAGCACACAACTTTATCTTTATGAACTCCCTATTTAGAAAAGAATTTTCCAGCAACATATGGAAGCAGCTGTTTTTGTTTGGATAGAGTTTTGAGCTTGAAGTGAGTTACTTCTTCCTTTAAAAGGGACAACTTTCTACTCTTCTGCTAAAATACAAGTCGGCTAAGTACAAATTGATAATAAACATGTCTGGAATTTTCTCTCCAACTTAAACTAAGAATTACTGTTCATGAACTCTGTCTATTTGATCTCTTCTTTTTCTTTTTCTTTCTTTTTTTCCTTCTTTCTTTTTTGGAGAGAATACTCATATTCTATAGCATGATTTTAATGCACAAACATTTTAGGTTTCAATACTCTTTGTTTGAATTTGACAAATAATAATAATAACTATAATAAGGTGCTGCTATCCAGCCCCCACCAAGATCCTACCTATTACTAGAGTGGCACAGCATAGTGATGATATAGTGATGTGGATAGAGACCTGGACTTGGGAAATTAAGTACATCTAAGTTCATATCCTAACTCAGACACCTATTATATAGCATTTTAAGATAACATTTTACAAATATCTCATTTTATCCTCAAAACAACCCTGAGGGATAAGTGTTATTATTTACAGATCAGGAAACAGAGATAACTAGAGATTACATGACTTGTCAGTCACGCAGCTACTAAGTGTCTGAGGCCAAATTTGAACTCAGGTCTTCCTGACTCCAGATCCAGCATTCCTTCTGCACCACCTTGTTACCTCAACACAGGCACAAAAACATTGGAACAGTTTTTCTACTGCAGACCACAAAAGAGGGAATCACTGACATATTGCTGGTTGACTATGTACAACCCAGCTAAGGATAAAAAATTCCATGATTCATGTCTATGAATATTGGTGTGTTGTAGAAACAGGTGGTTGTTTGACATCTTCAGAGCCGGCAGGATATGCATCATATCCCTATTTAACATATGATACTTAGAAAAATGAAAGGGATGAGATTTTGAGTGAGACAAAACCAAGAACACCAGAAAGAAAAGGAAAAAAAGGAGGGAGGATTCGGTCAGTAAATATTTATGGAACATGTAATGCAATATTTAGATGACATTTCAAAAGATAATAGTGGAGACAGCAAAAGTCAGAAAATTTAGAGGAAAGAGAACTCACTTTAGACCAGGATAGCCAGAGGTGGCTTTAAGGAAGAAGTGAATGAGGAGGAGGAAGAGGAAAAGAAAGATGAAGATAAGTGACATGCATATAAGGGCTTTACAAATTTTATAAATCATTCTATATCCATTACCTCATTTGAGCTTCACAACAAACCTAAAAGGAATATTATTACCTGAGCCCCAGAGCAGGATAGGATTTTGTGCTTGGAAAGGAACAATTAAGGTACTTTTCTGGGATAGTGAATAACCTAGGAGGACTAAAGTAGATGTCAAGAATACAATAATCTGGAAAGGTAGACTGAGGCCAGGTTATGAAGGGTCTTGAATGCCCTGCTAAGGTGATTGGACTTTATCTTGCAACCAATGGAGGGCCAATGAGAAATACATCTGTGATGTTACAACAGCTAGTTGCTTTATGCCAAATAAGTTTACATTGCTCTTAACATATAAGAAGGGACTAAATTTCTGATTGTTTACTTTCTCATACTTAACAAGTGAAATTTTTAATAAAAAGTCTATTTTTAAATAGACTTATAGTCTTCTTTACTTTTCTACCTCGTTTTTATTTTGATCTATCCCTCTCTACTCACTCAATATTTCTGTATCTCATTTCCTCCACTTGTAGAAATTTCTCATGCCTTTTTCCACACTGGCCTACAAATGTTCCAATAATGGAATTATCTCCTCACAATTACTCAGGTAAATAAGACAAAAAGAATTCCACCTACTTTGGATAGAATTGTTCAAGCTAAAAACCAAAATGACAGATTGTCTTGGCATAAAGTACCAGGACAATCACAATAATGATGTTAATCTAGCCACTGTGTGACCATCTGCAGTTTTTAATCTCTCCTGATTCTAGACCTTCTCTCTAAGTATAATGTAAATACAAAACATTACTATTAGCATCCTTACCAAATCACTTATCACAAATAGAAGTGCTGTAAGGATTAATGTGTTAAGTCACTAACCTTTACAAAGATCTTGGAAATTGTCAGATAAAATGGGTCCCTGAACTACCAGGAGGTATTTTTATAGCTCAAGACTTACAAATTGGATACATTTTATAATATAAAATTTGCTTACGCTTGTTGACTGGTAAAACAAATGTCCATGAAAGGTAATTGGTCTGTAACTTTAACTGGCACAGTGGATATAAGGCTGGGACTGCAGTCAGGAAAATCTGAGTTCAAATCCAACCTCAGACAACTTTGTAACCCTGGACAAGTCAATTAACTATTCTCTGCCTCTATTTCCTTGATTGTAAAATGAGAATAATAACAACACCTACCTTGCTGGGTAGGTTGTGAAGATGAAATGAGACAGTGACTGGCATATAGTAGATATAAATACTTATTTCCTTCCCAGAAGTGTTAAATGGCTGTCGAAGCATGCGCGCGCACGCACACGCACACGCGCACACACACACACTCTTTTTTTTTTAAGTAGAAACTAACCAAATTTCCTTTTAAGCTCTTGAATCTGCCACTTGCATTAAAGCAGTGCAAGCGAGAGAGAGCAAAGCCCCGCCTAAACAGCTGCCTTCCTTCAGCAGCAACAACAGCAGCAGGGTTAATTCTACGCTCTAATTCAGGAATAAGGAAACTTTTTTTTTCCACCAGTGGGGTGGATTTAATACTTCTATAAGCCACATTTCCATCGCTCCTCCAAACCTCTCACTTTTTTTTTTTTTTTTTTTTTTGTAGAAAATGAAAGAAAAGATGCTGTCTGTGGCTGGGTGCTGATGATGTGAGGAAGCATTCAGGAATGCAGACACCTGTAACAGCAGGACTACAAAATAGCAATCACCTGTCTAACCTTATCCACCCAGGTGGAAAGGGTGTGTTTGGTCATGATTCTGAGCTTGGCGTTAGCTTCTGGAACAAAGAAGGAGGGGGAGCTGGCACCTGCGGGTATGGAATGCAGCCGCTGCAGTCTGCAGTCAGCCCTGCTGCACCGTCCTTCAACTGCCCAGCTCTTCTGCCAGTCAGTGATGGAAACAAACTGCATCTGAAAACCTCTACTGTTGGGTATCTTAAACTGGGGTCCATAGATTTCAGGGGTCTGTGAACTTAGATGGAAAAAAAAAATTATTTTCTTCTATTACATGTGGAGGCAACAAACCAAAGCAGTATTAGAAGTACTTGTCACAGAAATTTTGGCAGCATATTAAAGTTGTTGCAATTATCTTTAAACATCATTTATGTCCATTACTATTTGGAAATCACTATAGTTATTAAAACTTTTGCTAGATTGTTATGCCACCAGTGTTTTTTTTTAACATGTTGGTAATTGTATACCTGGTTTTCTTGGTAAACCTAGGTGTTTTATTCTATGCATTTAAAAACATTCTTCTGAGAAGTGGACTTCACCAGATCACTAAAGGGATCCATGACACAGAAAGTTAAGAACCCCTGTACTAGAGAAAGGATGATACCTCACATCTCTCTTTCCCAAGTGAATGAGGGGAGCAACTTCTATGCTCACTCTTCTTAGTCTAGGTCTCCCCAGAGATCAATGAGAATGCCCTTGTATAGAAAGGAAGGGAGAATTCTGATTCTTTGAAGAAAAATACTATTGATTTGGTTTTAGAATATACCTTCTACTTAACTCTAATAGAAGAAAACAAAGATTTTGGTTAGTGAAGGGTTAAAGAGAGGTACCTCCTTTCCACCGGGTATAGGATATATGAACTTAAATGAAAAAAAAAAAAAAAACAAAGAAAGGAAGAAAGAAAAGAACACTTACAGGTACACACCACAATATAAAGAGAGGATTTGATATAAAACCAGGAATTTCCATTTCATTCTGTTTACTTAAAAAAACAAAAACTTAAGTAACAAATACTACACATTGTTTTCAAAGCTACTCTACTGTGCATACCAAACCAAATTTTCAAAATGTACCCTGACTCTCCTCAGAAATAGGGGAAAGAGAAAGGCCTCAGCTGAGGTATCAGATGATGGTATCTGCCCACTAGGAGTGAGGTAAAATGAGAGCAAGCATTGCATTCATGGCTTCTTCCTGTGAGCATGGCCTAACTTGAATGGTATTCTCCATGGTGACTCTTACCTAACGAGGGAGATGTGTGTTTCAGATGAGGAGAAACAACAATGAGCTGTTCCTTGCTCAGCCAGCTTACTTCTGCGTAATAACATGCCAGGGCTGGGGTTCCTAATTACTTCATGTAATGGTTGGGGAACACTATATCACCCTCATGATTTTATACCCTCTGATGAGAGAAACTGGATGGATTTAACAAAGTTTTGGGTCAGGGCAAAGGGTGCCTACTGTATTTATTTCTGAGTTTTCTATATTATCAATGTAACCTCCCCCTGAACTTCATCTTTGCCTTCCTTTCTCAATTTTTTTCCTCTCTGTCTCTCTCTTAGTTACTTCGTGAATAAACCGTTATGCTGGGAAATGTCAAATGGTGTTTTCCTTGGCAAACATAAAACCATTGGGGGAAAAAAGTAACATTTCTACCACCCTGTTTAAACATTGAAAGGGATAATTGGAAGGTTAGAGAAGACAATAAAAAAGTATCATTTCTCATTGTTGGCCTGGACATACAGGAGCCAAAATTCAGTCAAGAATATGGACCTTTCCATCACTCTGGGGACAAGAAGACAAGAGAGACTTTGTTTTTTTTTATCTGCCCAGCATTTCAACACGATTCCCCCAAGGAACTGTTTACCCATTGCAAATTATTATACCTTTTCATTGGCTCTTCATGCTTTTTTAATAATATTATTACATCTTTGGGCAAATTTGAAAATCATGGAATGAAAGAGAAACTTCAGCCCTGTTCTGAGGCAATAGCCCTGGAAACCTCAGGTATTTGTTTCATGCCCTCTGGCAGCCTAGGATTTTTTTCTGGGAATGCACATGTTTATAAAAGAAATCAGGGCATATTCTAAGATCACAGTAGTACAGGTCTATAAGCCATGCACTATCTCTTCATTTTAACGTTGTTCCTCCCTTGGCCTACTATGTTTTTGTTTTTGTTTTTTTTTTTTTGTTTTTGCAGAAATCCTAGTCATTTGTTTTTAATTCTAAATGATCATATATATATGGAATCACACAATTTGGGAACCAGAAGGGATTTTAATAGCCTTCTATTTCCCTACCTATGCCACCCTCTCACACCCACCAAAATCTGCACTATATCTGACAAGTGGTCATCAGCCCTTAGTACCTTCAAATTGCACAACATTTGAAAGAAATGTCTATAATTTTATCAATGAAAATGACATTAAAGAATATTTATTACCATATACTTTGCTGCTTCAGCTAAAGGACAACTGATCCTTTCCATCTCAATCGCAAATGAAATTTCCTATATGTTCTGATTCTCCCTATTCCCTTCTTGAGAACAGGAGACACTTTGCCTTTTAGTTTATATCTCTACCACTTAAGTACTACTTTGTACACAGCAACTGCTTAATAAATGATTTTTCATTCATTCATTTATTTATTTAAAACCTCCGAGAAGAAACCCAACACCTCTGAAGGCAGCACATTCCACCTTAGGAACTGTTAGGAAGTTTTTCCAGAGATCAAGCATAAATTGGTCTGTTCCCAACTTCTAACCACTGTTCTTGATTCTGCCCTTTGGGGGCTAAATAAAACAGGCCTAATCCTGCCTCCACATGACAGTTCTTCACATACTTGAAGACAATTATAATGTACCCCTCCCCCCAGACTATTCTCCTGTCTGAACTAAATATTTCTGATTTCTTCAACCTATCTTTATGTGATGTAGCCTCGAGATCCTTCAACACCTGAATGCTTTCCTCTGGATGCTTCCTAGCTCATCAATGTCTCCATCTTAAAGTGTGATATCCATAACTGAAGACAATACTTCATATATGGTGTTCTGAGGACATAGAAGAAAGGAACTATTATCTTCTTATTTATGAAAGAGCTAGGAGGCATAGTAGAGAAATGGCTGGGCTTGGAGTCAAGAAGACCTAAATTAAAATATCCCCTAAAATACTCTTGCTAGTTGGATTTCCCTAGACAAATCACTTCATCTTTTGAGGCCTCAGGTCCATTATCTCTAAAATAGGAATAATAATGAATCCCCATTAGTTACATTTATAAAGCCATTCCAAAGCATGACACATAAAGCAAAAGACTATGACTGCTTTTAAGAAACTCAAAATCTAAGATACTAAGGTGGCAGAAGCATGTACCAGAAAGTATGTGGCCTCTAGTAAACCCATTGCTGAAAGAAGAGACTTCTATGCTCACTCTTCTTAGTCTAGGTCTCCCCAGAGGTCAATGAGAATGCCCTTGTATAGAAAGGAAGGGAGAATTCTGATTCCTTGAAGAAAAATACTATTGATTTGGTTTTAGAATATACCTTCTACTTAACTCTAATAGAAGAAAACAAAGATTTTGGTTAGTGAAGGGTTAAAGAGAGGTACCTCCTTTCCACCGGGTATAGGATATATGAACTTAAATGAAAAAAAAAAAAACAAAGAAAGGAAGAAAGAAAAGAACACTTATGGGTACACAGCACAATATAAAGAGAGGATTTGATATAAAACCAGGAATTTCCATTTCATTCTGTTTACTTAAAAAAAAACAAAAACTTAAGGAACAAATACTACACATTGTTTTCAAAGCTACCCTACTTTTCTACTCTTCCTTCTAAGTTTTGTTCTCTGCTGTACAGCTTTTATTTACTGAGGGGCATCTATCATTTTAGCCTATCTGATAGGTGTAAGATATCTCAGTTTTAATTTGCATTTCTCTAATCCATAGTGATTTAGAGCATTTTTTCATATGACTATATATAGTTTTGATTTCTTCATTGAAAAACTGCCTGTTCATATCCTTTGACCATTTATCAGTTGGGAAATGACTCTTACTGTTATAAATTTGAAAAAGTTCTTTATATGTTTGAGAAATAAGACCTTTGTCTGAGAGACTGTCTATAAATTTCCCACCCAATTTTGTGCTTTTCTTCTAATTTTGGTTATATTGGTTTTAGTTGTGCAAAACCTTTTTAATTTAATGTAATCGAATTTATCCAATTTACCCTCACAATGCTGTCTCTTGTTTATCTATAAATTATTTTCCTATCTATAAGTCTGATAGGTAGTATGTTCCATGGTCTTCTAATTTTCTTGTGATATGTCCTTATAGATGTAGGTCAGGTATCCATTTTGACCTTGTCTTGGTAAATGGTGTATATACTAGTCTATGCCCAATTTCTACCAGGCTGCTTTGTAGCTTTCCCAACAATTTTTACCAAATAATGAATTCTTACCCCCAAACCTCAAATCTTTACACTTGTCAAACACAAGGTTGCTTAAGTCTATTATGTTCCATTGATCTACATTTCTATTTCTTAGCCAGTACCACATAGTTCTGATAAATACTATCTTTTAATATAGTTTAAGATTTGGTACTACTAAATCTCCTTCCTTTACATTTTTTCCATTAGTTTCTTTGAAATTCTTGACCTTTTGTTTTTTCAGATGAATTCTGTTATTATTTTTTTCTAACTCAGTAAAATAATTTTTGATAATTTAGCTGAGATAACATTGAATAAACAGATTAGTTGGGTAAAATTGTCATTTTTATTATATTGGCTTTGCCTACCCATGAACAATGATATTTCTAAATCTGACTTTACGTGTATAGAGTGTTTTATGATTATGTTCATGTAGTTCTTGGGTCTGTTTTGGGAGGCATACTCCCAGGTATTTTATACTGTCTACAATTATTTTAAATGGGGTATTCCTTACTACCTCTTCTTGTAGGGTTTTATTGGTGATATTTAAAAGTGCTGATGATTTACATGGGTTTATTTTATATCCCACTACTTTGTTAAAATTATTGTTTCAACTAACTTTTTAGTTGAATTTTCAGAATTTTCCAAATATATTGTCATATTGTCTGCTAAAACAGATTGTTTATTACCTTATTTCCCATTCTAATTTCTTCCATTTCTTTTCTTTTTATTGCTATCACTAGCATTTCTAAAACAATATTGAATAATATTAGTGACACAATGTAGTTCCCCTGTTTATTTCTTTTAATTAAATCTATTTTAGCTTTAACTTTGTCTGAGATCATGAGTGCTACCCTTGTTTTTTTTATATCAGCTGAAGCATAATAAATTCTACTCCAGTCCTTTAACTCTGTATGTGTCACTCATTTTTAATTGTTTCTTGTAAACAACATATTGATGGATTCTGATTTTTAATCTACTCTGCTGTTTCTGCTTTATGGGTGAGTTCATTCCATTCACATTCAAGGTTATAATTACTACTTGTGAATATCCCTCCATCCTAATTTTCCTCATTATTTATCCTTTTCACTCTATTTACCCTATACTTTCTCATGTGCCTAATTTACTTCTAACCACTACCTTGCCCTCCTATTCCTTAACCTACTTACCTCTCTAAGAGTCCCTCCCTTATCCTCTTTCCACCACCCTCCTACTTCTTTATGAATTTAGAAGATTTTTGTACTCTTTTAAATGTATATGTTATTCCCTCTTTAACCCAGTTCTGTTGTAAGATTCTAGCACTACCAGCACTCCACCTCCACCTGCTCCATCTGTAACAGTTCTTTCATTCACACCTCATTTGTATAATTACTTCATTTTAGCTCTCTCTACTCAATTTTACTTTTTAGAATCATCCCATCATACTCAACTCAACCCAAATCTTTTTATCTATGTACAATCTTTCAATCTACCCAAATAATAACAATCTTAAGAATACAGATAACATTTTCTCATAAAAGAAGTAAACAGTTCAACCTATTGAGTCCTTGTAATTGGTCTTTAATGTTTACCTTGTGTTTCTCCTTGATTTTATGTTTCAAATTTCCCATTGAGTTCTGGTCTTTTTGCCATAAATACCTGAAAGTCTTTCAATTCATTAAATGTCTTTTTTTTTTCATTCAGGATTATACCCAGCTTTGCTGGGTAAGTTATTCTCAGTTGCAAGCCCAGATTCTTTGCATTTTGAAATACAATGTTCAGTCTTTTAAAATAGCCCTTCAGTCTTTTAAGGTAGAAGCTGCTAGATCTTGTGTTATTCTGACTGTAATTTCACAGAATTTACATGGGTTTGTTCTTGTTGCTTGTAGTATTTTCTCCTTAACCTGGGAGCTTTGAAACTTGGCTATAATATTCTTGTAAGTTTTCATTTTGGGATCTCTTTCAAGTGGTGATGGATTTTTTTCTATTTCTATTTTACCCTCTTGTTCTAATACTTCAGGGCGATTTTCCTTAATGATTTCTTGTAATACTGTATCTAGACTCTTTTCTAATCATAATTTTCAGGTAATCCAACAATTCTTATATCATCTTTCCTCAGTCAGTTCTCCAGATCAGTTGTTTTTCTACTGAGATGTTTCACATTCTTTTTTATTTTTTTCATTCTTTTAATTTTGTTTTATTATTTTTGGTGTCTTATATCATTCGCTTCCCCTTGCCCAATTCTAATTTTTAAGAAGTTATTTTCTTCCATAAGTTTTTGGTTCTCTTTTTCCAATTGGTTGACTTTCTTTTCATAATTTTCTTGATTTTCTTGGATTACTCTTATTTTTTTTTCTAATTTTTCCTCAACCTCTCTCATTTGGTTTTTAAAGTCATTTTTAAACTCTTCCAAGAACTCTTTTTAGGCTTGTGACTATTTGACAATTTTCTTTGAAGTAGGAGTGTTTTTATTTTAGCTTCACTATCTTTTTCTGAGTATGGACCTAAATTTTCTCTGTCCCTATATTAGCTATCTATGGTCTGGTTCTTTCTCTTTTGTTTACTCATTGTTGTTATATATACATATATACATATATATATATATATATATATATATAAGTGGATTATTATTATAATAAGGTTCTAGTCCTGAGCTGTGGGGGATGATGCCTCAGGTTTCAGGTTTTACATACTGTGAGCTTTATCTGGGAGTCCAACCTCTGGCACTCCTCTCTGCTTCTGAGCCATGGCTAGGGCCCCCAGCCACACAGTCATTGCAAACACTCTTGTCCCTCTTGTGGCTACAGGCTTCAGCTCACCCAGCTGCCCTAGAACTGAAATCAAACCAGGGGTTCTGTTCTCCTACAGGTGCCTACAGCCAACTAGGGACCTGCCTTTCTCCTACTGTACTCATGGGTTATGTGCTCACTCCTCTTCCCCCACATCTACCTCCTGGGACCAGTCTGGTCAGCACAACTGAGCCTAACCTCCTGAAACAGTGGAGGGTCCTTCAATCTTACCCCACTCAGTTCCTGAGGCTGAGGCTGAGGCTGCCCCCAGGGCTTGTTGTTTATTGATTTAGTGGAGTCTGCCTGGAGGTGTTTGCACTTCAAACCAGGGTTAAGCTTCCATTCCCAGTGGTTGAGTTTTTCCTAAGGTCCTCCCAAGTTGTCTAGGAGGACAACTGCTTTACTCTGACTTTTAATGATTTCTGCCACCCAAAATTTCTTTTGAGGCAATATTTTTATCACATTAGTGGGAGAATTTTGGAAAGGATGGTATTTCCTATCTTCACCATCTTCCCAGAAACCTCTCACTCCAGTTTTAAAATACATAGCTACTAGGTCAAAAATGTAAGTGTCATACGATAGACTTGTCCATCATAACAATGTAGCATATGTAGCAGTTTATGTGTATGAATTACTCTACATGCAATATTCTGTTTGCCCTTCACAAGGCAACCTAAATATTATTATCCTCTGAAGCTCAGAGATATGTACAAGACCACTAGCTAGTAAGTACTAGAATCAAACCTTCTGATTCAAAATCAAGTATTCCTTCTACTACAGCACACTGACTTCTGGTGTGATAATCCAAGCATTTCCCAGACTAGATTTTTTTCCTTCTATCCACAACATGGGGGAGACTACCTATAATAAGAAAAAGCTGCCCCATAGGACCTGATTGGCCTACATGATTGGCCCTGGCTTCCCTGATGCAAGTTCCCTCCATGGTCCCTCCTGCCTCTCAACATAGGGTAGACTGAGAAAGAAGTTGTCTCTTGGACTTGATTGGTCCCAGATTTCTATTACAACTTCCTAGTCAAATAAGAGCATAAAAATTCCCAGCTACGTGGAAGCTAGGTTCCTTGGAACAAGTAACCTTACCCTGCCCTACTGACCAGAAATGCTTCCATTTACATGTGAAGGTATCTATCTAAGGCAGCTAAGGATCACTGTATGTATCCTTGTCACATATCCTTGCTGTTTTAGGGCAATGTAAACCTTGTGCTTACTTTGGCAGCTAAATAGCTTAGTGGACAGAGTGCTGGGCCTGGAGTCAGGAAGACTTGAGTTCAAATCTGACCTCAGACACTTACTAGCTATGTGGTCTTGGGCAAGTCACTTAACATCTGTTTTCCTTAATCCACTAGAGAAGGAAATGGCAAACCACTCCAGTATCTTTGCCAAGAAAACTCCATGAACAATTTTGGCATGCTATGGTCCATGGAGTCACAAAGAGTTGAACATGACTGAATGACAACAAACCTTGTGTTAAATGTTCAATGACTTATGAGTGCTTCATTTATGTCCCAACAGTAAATTGAAGTAAGAGGGTGATGGTATTAGAGCTATGCCTCTGAAATCCGGGTATTTCTCCATTTTGAACTGTAACTCAATTCCCCTTAATTAATGACAGTGCTACAAACCCCATTCAGCATTCTTTTTTATACTCCCAGGGTCATCATTTGGAGGTGCCCTACAGGTCATCTAGCCCAGCCCCCTCATTTTACAGATAACAAAACTGAGGCCAGAGGGACTTACCCAAGGTCACAAAAGTGTTAAGTGGCAGAGTCAGGTTATGAACTCCTGATGCACTGACCCCAAATCCAGCACTCTTCCCCAAGTACCATACTGCTTCAAATCAAAATAGTTGAAACAAATATATTTTTCAATAATTCTGTCAGATCCCACTCTATTACTTTTAGCCCTTCCTTGGAACATATTTTCATGTATTTGTGAATGCTTAAGGGAAAACACTTCCTGGCTAGTGCTAGGATTGCCCTGTATAAGGGCAATACCCATCTATAAACTTGGCCAAAGGACTCTGAAGACACCCAAGCTTGGCATGAGGCAAGGGGTGGGTAGATGGAAGCCAGCTAATTGCCCACTGGAGAGTTTTCCATAAGATATCTTCATTGAGTTGTTGGGTTTTTTTTTTTTGCCCCCTCGGGGAGATAAGAAGGATTCATTTTAAAAATGTGGTATAGCTTCCCACCTCCCTATCACCTCTGACACAATTAGCTCTTAATCAAAGTTTGGCTCCAGTTTCTGACTAGTTATTGCCTACTCTTTCTCCCATTTTCCTAATTCCTGGGCAGGACTTTCAGATATCCAGCCTCTTACTAGAGGATGGAAGGGATAACACAGAGACAAGAAACTATTGAGCCATTGTCACCATTCCTTTTTTGGGTGTTAATATGGGCAAAGTTCCCTGTGGCTCTTTGTCACTCTGACAAAACACTGAAATGGAAAAGAGAAGTTGAAGTTGGGAAGAGAAGTAGAAGGTGCAGGAATCTGACACTGCAGGAAGAGGACAAGGAGGTTGAGATATTCAACTGGCCTAGGGAATCAAAGGAAATACAAGGTACTGGGTTGTTACTGACACCCTAGAACAAAATGCCATAAAAATACCGGAACACTTCTCTTTAGAGCCTTCTTCAAGGATCATATCATTTCCTTAGCTGTTACTGCTCTCATTCTCCTCAAATTATCTTATCAAATTATCTTCTATTTATTCTTCTCCTATAGAAGGTAAACTCCTTAAGGACAGGGATAGTTTTTTTTATTTTTGTTTTTTAACTTTTGTCTTTCTATTTCCACCTAGCTCTCTTTACAATATACATTGTAGGTGCCTTATTGAACTGAATTTAAATGTTCTAAAATTTTAATTTGCACAATTTTATGGGGCGCATAGGATAATAGATTTAAAGCTGGCAGGAAACCTAGAGGCCATTTAATCCAATCCCTTCATTTTACAGATGAGGAAACTGAGGCACTTAAGCAGTTAAGGAAGTTAGCCAACAAGTATTTATTAAGCATTTAATATATGAGACATGGCGATCCGCTGGGGATACAAATATAAGCAAAAAGATAGTCCCTACCCTCAAGAAGTTTATATTCTGATGGGGGAAGATGACATGTAAAGTCTGTGGGTATGGTGGTGAAGTCCAGAAAGATGAAGGATGGTTGCCAGTTCCAGGAAGAGCTCACCAATGGAAGAGTGGTCCCAAAGGGTGTGTGTCAAAAGGCAGCTCAGGCATGGTGGCTAAGTCTGTAGAATCAGAGATAGCTGGTCTGAGGCATATAGATGCCAAACAATTTGCCTAGGGTTATACCACTATCAACAATCCAAGGCAAGAATTGAACCCAGGTTTTCCTAACTCAATTCCTAACTTCAATGCTCTATTCACACTACCCATTAATAATAAAAGTATCCTTGTATGATAAGAAGCACATATGGAATTCCCCAAGAATTTCTGTAATCCTTAAGACTGCCAAGAGGAAGAGAAAATGAATGCAGATATGCATTCACACATTCGCTATTTTCATATAATGATCAAGATAAATCCATTTCATTGTATTTTTCCCTTTTTAATATCTTTGACTAATTCCCTTTTCAAATATCTAAATGAATGCTCTCTTCCAGTATCTAATTATTACTCAATATTTATGTAACATCATCAGTATCCATAACATTACACAATAGAAATGATGTGCTAAACAAAGAACAAAAGCATAGCCCTAGGGGTGATCCAGGTGAGGGTACAGAATAGGTACAGAACAGGGATGGAGCATGCCCCGTATGTGGCTAAGTTAGCAAGCCAGCTCTGTGGAACAAGCAACTATTAAGGCAGTGGCATAGGAAAAAGAGAGCACTGTGGCACATTCCATAGCAGGCTGTTTCTGACTCAAAGTTTGTCAAGCCAGGAGCAAAGCGAAGTAAAATCACAAAGCAGCAGTCAGGGGAAACCTTCATATGGCTTGTGGGGGCTGGTAGGAAGTCATATGAAGAGTTAAATGCAGACAATTGGGTGAAGCTAGAATTATCATCTAACACAACTATTGGCTCTCAAACACCACAAAATCACCCTGGGGGATGGAGAGAATTAAAAGAATTAGTTTTCTGAGCTGGAAATTCCCCTCTAGAAATTGGGAACTATTCTCTGGCAATAGGTGTCATTCCTAAATTCTTCACATTCAGACAATGTGTCTCTATTGAAAGGGTCCCAAATGTCATTCCCTCGTTAGATTTGAGGCAAAGAAAAATATCGTTTGTCTTTGTTATTGTTCTGAGACAAAATATCAGTCATGTCTAAGTATCAGGGCAGTGAGTCTACAATAATCCATCAGAGGTAAAGTTCATTTGTTTACTACTATAATTCACTGTCAGTTACCATGTTTCCCTTCAAAACTTGAAAGTTTTTAAACTAATGATTAGTCTTTAAAAAACAATTCTCCTAAGAAAATGAGACTAATGTACTATGAAGAATTAGGGTATGATTAGTAAAACCTTTCATGACTGCTTGATGAATATTTTAAAGATAAATAGAAAACAACTGACAGATACAGAGAGATTTGTTGTTTTTTTTTATTATTATTCTCACAAATACTCTGGGAGTTAGGTGCAATTATGGTATCTATTTTATTGACGAGGATATTAAACCGAGAGAGAGGTTAAAGAACTTGCCCAGCCACCATATAAGAACAAGAAAGTATTTGATATGGGATTTAAACTTTCATTCCTGACTCTATATTCAGTACTCTATTCATTATGCCAAGATACACCTAGATGGGGGTTCTTCATCTTTGTGTGTCATTGCTTCCTTTTAGTAGTCTGGCCAAACCTGTGTACGCCTTCTCAGAATAATCTTCTTAAATGCATTCAACTAAATATAAAAGAAAACTGCCATAGTGGATAGAGTACCTAGTATGGAGTCTGTGGAGTTAGGAGGACCTGAATTCAAGTTCCACCTCAGACACTTACTAGCTTTGTGATCTTGAGCTAGTCACTTAACCTCTGTATGCCTCAGTTTACTCACCTACAAAATGAGGATAATAATGACACCTACCTCACAGGATGGTTGTAAAGATCAAAAGAGATAATAATTGTAAAGCATTTAGTGCAGTTCCTAGCACATGTTTTTGTTCAGTCATGTCCAACTTTTTGTGACCCCATGGGCCATAGCACATCAACATGATCCATGGACTTTTCTTGGCAAGGGTACTGGAGTGATTTGTCATTTCCTTCTCCAGTGGAGGAAGGCAAACAGAGGTTAAGTGACTTGCCCAAGGTCACACAAGTCTGAGCAAGTGTCTGAGGCCACATTTGAACTCAGGTCTTCCTGACTCCAGGCTCAGCCCTCCATCCACGGAGCCAGCTAGTTGCCTGGCACATAGTAAGTGCCATACTAATGTTGGCTATTATCATACTGAAATGTAGATGGCAAAATAACTAGAGACATGCTATAAAAGATCAAACTAGGGTCCTGCTAATCTGAATTTTATTCTATTTGGGAGATGAAACTCAGGGATCACTGTATCACAAAGTGAAGAATATATCAATCAATCAATCAATAAACATCTATTAATTGCCACTATATGCCAAGCTCTATGGTAAATGCTAAGGATACAAGAAAATAAAAAAGAAAAAGGATAGTCCTTGCCGTCAGGGATCTTGCAGTGTAAAGGAGGAGACAAATTTGCAAACAAATATGTACAAACAAGTTATATGCAGGATAATAGGAAATACAGATTTTAGTTGGGACTGAAAGGAAGCCAGGGAAGTCAGTAGACAGAATTGAGGATGTAGTGTCCTGTTTGTGGAACAGCCAGTAAGCCAGTGTCACTGGATCAAAGAATATGTGGTGGAATTAAGCTGTAAGAAAACTGGGAGTATATGAGGAGACTACCATATGTACTTTTGCTTCACATTATAATCATTATTTAAAAAAAAAAAAACAGCTAAAAAAAGTTGTGGGTCAAAACCCAAGGGGAATGGTAAAATGGAAAGGCAATGCCCAGCTACCCTCTATTAATTCAAGTTACAACTCCTGAACCAAACACTGAAAGGGTACTTAAAGAACCCGCAGAAGACATTGATGAGTCACTGTCAGTGATTAATGAAGAAGAATGAAGAAGAAATTAGTTGCCATAGCCCTGGACACAGATACAAGAAGTCTCCATTTGAAAAGGGTAAAACTAAGGGTAAAACAATAGCTTGATGAGCTTGACTTCAATTTCTGGCCAAATTCTATAAAACATTGAATCGGGGATGATTGATGAGCAACTGGAAAGGAAAACAGTAATCACTATGAACCAGCATGGGTTTATCAAGAAGAAATCTAGTTAAGACTAACTTTATATCCATTTTTAACACAAAGGACGAATACAAGCATTTATCAAGTGCCTACTATGAACCAGGCACTGTGCTAATTAAGTGTTTTACAAATATTATCTTATTTTATCATTACAATAACCTTGGGAAGTAAGTGCTATTATCATCCCCATTTACATTTGAGGAAACTAAGGCACATAGAGGTTGGCTAACTGGCCCTGGGTCACACAGCCAGCAAGTGTCTTAGGGAGAATTTTAAACTCATTTTTTCCTGACTTGAAGCCCAATACTCTATTCACTGCACCACCTGGCTAAGTCCAAGTTGCCTCCATTAACTTATAGAAAAAGACACTCCTATAAATTCAGCAAGATATTTTATTGTACTTAGGAAATATTTTATTACATAGAATTAAAATCTATTTCCCTGTACTATCTGTTATTTGTAGTTCTGTCCTCTGGAGACAAATTGAATAAATCTAATCCCTTTTCAGAAGTAAATATTCAACAACTAGCTCTCTGGGGAAAAAAAAAAAGTTTCTTCAACACACCAGTGAGTTTAATGTGCATTATTAACACTTTCCCCATCACTTTCTTAAATCTAGACAGTCAACAACAACAAAAAAAAATAAGCCCTTATTTGTGACATTTGCTGATTTCTGAGGTGTAAACAATCATATCGAAAATTTAACAATCAGCTCTCATGAGACAGCATGTGTTGACTCCATGATTTCTGTCTCTTTTCCAAATGACACCTTTAAGATTTGAAAATAATGACCATATGTCCCATTAATCCTTCTTTTCTTCAAGCGAAGCATACCCACTTCCTTCAAATAGTCTTCATATGTCCTAAATTTGAGTTCTTTTGAAACCGTGTGTCCAAAACCCAACTGTACTTGGGATTCTTCATTATCATATGGTTCATAAAGTAGACTTTAAAAATTTAGTGGACCTTTTGAATTAGATAAGGGCAGGGAGGGAGGAAATAGTGAACTATAAACATCAAATTTGGCATCAACTATGAGAGTAGGAAGAACTTTAGAATTTTAGTGCCTTCATTAATTTAAATAAGATTCTACCCTAGATGCTGATTTATGCTAAAAGATAGTTTAACGCTTCTCCTGTCCCCCATTTAATACATGAAATTTGTCTGTGGGAGATCTAACCACTTTAAGGAATTAAAAACAATTTTATATGAAGAACTCCATCTGGGTCTTTCACCACTCAAGAAGGAAGAAAAACAACAATAATTTCCAGTGTCAACAAAGAATCCATATTCATTTTAATTAGCTCCTACTAGTTTATCTTATCTTTTAACTAACCCAATTAAATTATATCAGATTAGTCAATATCCTTTTGAGTTGTACAATAATAATTCAAAGTGAAAGTGTTGTACATTCAAGCCTAGTTTATAAGAAATAGAGGAGAATTAGACCAAATAACCTTAGATCAGCTACCCTCAAGTCCTAATCTTAGAGGAAGTCTGCATTAAGTAGGCTTTTTCTTATCTTACAAAGGTTTGTATAGTAAAACTGTTAAGAAAGTCCCTATTATTAATACCCCTGAGACATAAAGCTTTAAATCTTACACACACACACACACACACACATTATCTCTGGAATCATCGTAAAAATCGTCAACTGGATACTTACCAATGACCTACTAGCATTATTGAAGTTTGGGTTGAAAACTGAAATAACACTGGATGGTCTAGAAACCTTTAAGTAGTGGATATGAACACAACAACAGAAGAAACAAACTGTTAAAAATATAGTCTATTAGTGTTCACAAGTCTTTAAATATGAAGCATACCTTTCAATGTATCAGCCATAAGCTCTCAGTTAGTACAATTTAATTACTATCTCCTGCAAACACTTGTAGAACATGGTCAAACTATTCATTTTTCAAGTCCATTGACATAAGGAATTTGCAATAGTGCCATTATGTTGGAAAGGTCTTAACTAATCGGGTTAAAGTGAGTATGTTGAATAGACTGGCATGTCAGTTTCAAGTATAATAGGGCAGTTTTCACATCATCGAGATTATTTTTCAGGTCCAGCAGCTCAAGTGACTGGTACTGAAAAGCCAGGTAGGAACATGGGTTTCAAATTGAATAACCACAGGGAAATTAATATAAGTTGAGTAGAATGAGCCTAGGACCTAAATCATCCAATTCTATCTCTGCTCTAAACTTGTTGAGAGACCTAGGGCAACAGACATCCAGTCTGGTTTATAACTAGACATTAGGCTGCTTCCTCTATTGCCAGTGATTCTCATGGAATCAAGTTTGCCATAATGCTCATCAGAGCAATTTGGTACTTACTCTGGGTTGATTGCAGCTTTCCTATTACATCTGAGAGTCAATAATAGTAGCTGTCAGTTAAAAAAAAATATAATAAAAAGATTTTCAGCAAAGCAACTATGAAAAGCAATTTCCTGAAATAAGCACATTAGAATTCTGCATCACAAAGAATGTGGGAGCTGCTATAAACATTCTATCAGTTGTGATTGACTCATGCAACATCCTAGTCTTGGTTATTATGCAAGAATAAGAAGAATCAAGTTATCATGTTTTTGTTGACTGAGTCTGTTAAGGAAATAATCTATGTGGTCTCTTTCCTCTTAGTTTGTGACTGTCCATCAAAATTTGTCATAACACACATTCTAACACCCAGTCTTACGTTATCTCTGAATCATTGTAAAAATCGTCAATCTTAAGGAAAGTAATCACAAAAACTCAAATCTGGAGGGGATCTTAAAAATCATCTCACCATCTTTTTGTAAGTTAAGAAACTGAGGCCATGAGAAGTTAAGCAATGCTCCTCATAGACATTTTTAGTATTTTTTAAAAATATTTTTCTTTAACATGACATCATTTACTTAAGCTATCCAAGGAATGTGATTTGATTTGAGGGTAGAGGGATAAATAATCTAATTGTTTTAGATGGTTTTAATGGGCAGTTAGGTGGTACAGTGGAAAGAAAGCCAAGCCTGGAGTGAGAAAGACTTGGGTTCAAATCTGGTCTCAGATGTTTACTAACTGTGTGACCCTGGGCAAGTCACTTAACCCTGTTTGCCTCGGCTTCCTCATTTATAAAATGATGTGGAGAAGGAAATGGCAAACCACTCCAGTATCTTTGCCAAGAAAACCCCACATGGGATCACAACACAACTCAACAACAAAAGATTTTTAATGCAAGAAAAGTATTTTAAGTTTTCAGATATTTAGGAGGGTTTTTTTTTTCTGCCCTTACCTGTAAGTACAAATAAGACTCAGCTTCTTGAGGTTGATGAACAGTTTACATACAAGGTAATCTCCATATACACTTAATACCTTATAGAGTGATGTGATTGAGTGCAGCGAGAGGTAAGATAGTAATTTCCTGTAGGTTCCAAACAGTAGAGATCAAGGTATTGAACTTAGGATGGAGTAGAAAACAAAGGGCAAGAGGCCAGACCAGAGAGAATTCCCTAAAGAACATCCTGAGGAGTGGTAGGGGTAAGGGAGCAGATGGCTGAAGTCTTTGTCCTTAAGAAGTAGTGCCTTGGCCAGCTTTCACTAACTGCTTTACATGCCACTGTATCATGCTCCACCTATAGGTCTGCAAAATGATTGGGTGAGTTGGTGCAATTGGTATAAAATGTATATGTGTGCGCATGTGCATGTGTATGTATGTATGTGAATATGTTTACCTTATCCTGGTTTATTGGATAATTATTATTTTCAGAAAGTATACACTTGCATGGGACATGCCAATACAAGAACATGCTGAATGTAGAAAAAGTAGCAGAAAATACATAGTCAACTAGCAATGGCCCAAATAAGTCATGGAAATGAACAGTTTAATCTAAAATTTAGGGCTAAAAGAAGCTGGAGGGAGTTAATAAGCAATAGCAAACCTGCCTCAGAAAGATACTACTAAGCCTACTTGTCTGACATAGGATAAAGGTTAGACTATTATAAAATCACAGAGCTTGGCCCTCCAGAGCTCCCTCCCTTCCTTTTCATTCCACAGGAACTACAGAGGTCCTCACTTTATCTATGCCTAATCTAGACTGTCTTAAACAATTCCCCAATTTTTTCACGTCGGTAAATTTTGTCTTCCCAACAAAATTTGAATTCCTTGAAAGCAAGGACCATGTCACATATTTATTACATTTTGGTTTTGGCTGTTTTTCCCCATTCAATTGTCCATAGAAATGTTTTTTTGTTTGTTTTCCTTTGTTCCTTTCTTATGCCACTTAAGGCCTACCTTACAGCTTGTATCTGCCTCTTCCTGTTTCTCCTCTCCCATCTCACTCTCCCCACCATATTGTAGGCTTTTTGTGGGCAGGAACTTTGTTTTATTCATCTAGATATGTGGCATAAGCCTTGTGAAAAGTAGTACTTGATAAAAATTAGTTTAATTGAATTCTGTATATCCCACTGCCTCTAGCTAAGTGATAGGCACATAATAGGGTTCAACTATTTTAAAGTTATTTGAACTTGTTTAACTGAAATGTGAACAGAGAAAGTTTTCCCCTGCTATTTCTTTAAATGGCATGTTTTTAGCCCCTCCAGAAAGAGAGAAAAATAAATTATATAATACTGTGAAACTTTGCAAACCTATAGGAAAGGTCAACTGAAATTCCCATTCCCATTTTTAAAAATAGATTCATGAACCAAGAATGAAGAACTCACTTCAGGACCTCCAACTGAACACCTGCTATGAGATTTTGAAGTACCTTGACCCCCAGTCTTCTTTGTTTAGTTCTTCAAAAAAAAAAAAAAGGTTCCATCCAGTGAATGCAGAATATTCTTGGGGAAAAGAGTTTATTTAGAATACCAGATAAATATCCAACAATGTTCTTCAACCTTAATAACCATGTTTATGTGGTCAAGACCTACCTTCTACAATTATCTCAATACCACTGCCTCATCCAGAAACTAAAATTTGAAAAACAAAATCATTTACTAAATTTTTAGAAGTATGGATGCTGCAACACTCACCAATTCAATCTAGGATATGTTTCTTGTCCCATCTGCAACAAGACTTATCATGACTGCCTGCTGGACATCACTCACTTTCGTTTTGCATAACTTTTGATTAGAACAAATGTCTATTCTTTCCTTTTGTATCTTGCGGTACAGATAGTTATCATTTTATGGCATATTATCTTACTTAGAACTAAATAAGGAATCAAATTGTTTTATTAGTCAATGTCAAAATGTCATAATCTTTTTTAATAGTTTGTAAATCAGAAAATGTGGTGGTCCAATAAAACAATGTATCTCTTTATATACAAGAACACTTCACCATTCTCCAACATGTTGTTTATGTTTAGCTGAATTTTGTGGATAATGTGCCCTCCTTCTTCTGATAGCATCAGAACTTCAATACATGAAAATGTCCATCTAAGTTTGTTCCCCAAAATACTTCCAAATAAATTTTAACACATTTTCGAGAGTCAATAGGTTCCTAAACTCATATTGTCTATGACATCTGAGATCATAGGAACTAAATACCAAAAATTGTGGGTGGCTGATTTTTCACCTCACAGAGAAAGGCCTGCAGACTATTGCCAACATGTGATTCTATTCTACCCCTCTATATTGCTGCTACCTTGTATGGCAAGTATGGGCTATGTCAACCTCAAAGGGAGACTGATTGAGGAGAGGGGTAAGTGAAAAGTCAGGTAGAACCACGACCCTTGGAAGTTTTCAGAGATTACTCAGCAACCAGAGCCCCTTCCTTTACCCAGGCAGGTATTTATATATCTACACAACTTATGGACCCACTCAAGGTGAACTTCAGAACTAAAATAATATGGATAACTCTATACACACACACACACACACACACACACTCCCTCCTGCATGAAAAATCCAGAAGAGTAGGGCAAAGAGTTCTGAGTTCGGATTTGGGGAGCAGAACTAAATTATCTAGATAATAGTTTTAATCCTTCATTTTATCCTACATGAGTAAGTGTTCCAAAATAAGCAATCAAAAGCATAAAAATATGTGCTTCTCTTTGAACAACTTTACAAAGTGGTTGAAAAGTCTCTTTTCTAAATCCAAGAAAACATATAGCTGATATTCTAGTGAGGAAAGGAGAAGAGAGGCACAGGGTTTTAGTTCTCTGAATTTCAATTCCCTCAACCTTAAAATAAGAATGAAATAATATCATCAAGAAATATACAAAGGTTATTGAGTTTACCACCACTGCCCAGTTCCCCACTTGTAAGTAGTACTGTCTCTAAATAGCTCGAGGCAGATGTGTATATTTTTTTGTGCAAGGCATTTGGGGTGAAGTGACTTGCCCAGAATCACAAAACTATTAAGTATCAAGTGATCAAGTGTCTGAGGTCATATTTGAACTCAAGTCCTCCTGACTCCAGTGCCAGTCCTCTATCCACTGCATCAGCTAGCTGCCCCCAGATGTGTATAACTCTTAAGAAAAAAAGGAAGGGGAGAGGGGGAGAGAGAGAGAGAGAGAGAGAGAGAGAGAGAGAGAGAGAGAGAGAGAGAGAGAGAGA
>NW_020954590.1:68771335-68772661 GCF_900497805.2 Vombatus ursinus | reverse complement strand
AGAGAGAGAGAGAGAGAGAGAGAGAGAGAGAGAGAGAGAGAGAGAGATTTCCTTGGCAAGCTTTAACAGTATTCAACAATAGTTAGAACCAGTAAATTATTTTTACTGTCTAACTTTAATCCATACTACTGTCATGTAAGCACGCTTGCTATTATATTGTACTTAGCAGAAATGAAAAATGGTCAAAATATCTCTGATGACATAATTTTATACACTTAGAGATTTATTTATCTTAATTCTTCTGGTGTACAAAGAAATGCTAAGGTGCCCAGGCAAAGCTCATTTTCACAGTTGGCAGAGTTGTTGAAAAATTTAAGAACTCAACCACACATGCCATGCTGGTTATGAGGGGAATCCCAGAGACAAATGTAACTCACTATATATGATGGAATTTTGTTCCCAAATACAATGGCAAGATGGGACAGAGGCAGGCCTTAAAGAAAGGTGGCCTAAGGTCACAGCCCACTTGCCTAGGAATACCTCCCTGCCTTAATCCTAGGTACATTTCAACTTTCATAATAAGAAAATGCTGCAAACTGTGAGCCAGCCCACACTAGAACACAAATACAGTATCCAAACTGCCGGCATGTTACAACAATGCTTTCACTTGGGGGGAGAACAAGGTAGGAGGGAGCTTCAAGGTGGAATGTCAGGTGCGGCTCACCTTACAGCCAGAAAGCCAACAGTACTAACCCCTCTACTCCTCAAAGCAAAACCCAAAAAACACCCACAGCAACCTCCTATTCCCTCTTATTACCTGAAATTTATCACTCCTTCCTCCAGGTCCTCCCCAAAGCAGGCATGGATAGTTATACTCCTTTCGGCTCTCCTCCTTGCCCCTCACCTGAGTACAAGCCCACTATGTTGGAAAAGGGGGGTCGTAATACCAAAGGTTAACCTAGAGATAGACCAAAGTTTCTTAATCTGGGGTCCATGAACTTTTTTTTTTAATATTCCAGTAACTATATATCAATCAAATTGGTTTCTTTTCAATCCTATGTATTTTTATGCATCTAAACGCATTATTCTGAGGCCACAGACTTCATCAGATTGTAAAAGGGATCCATGACATACCACACCACAAACGCACACGCAAACTCTCTCTCTCTCTCAATCTCTCTCACACACACACACACACACACACACACACACACACACAAAACCACACACTCACACTAAGAATCCCTGGGCCAAAGCAGAGTCCATTTCTGCTCACGATTCTCTCAAGGATGAAATAATCACTTTCAAACCTTAAAGAACTATGTAAATTCTAGCTATTTAGTAGTAGTAGTAGTAGTAGTAGTAGTAGTAGTAGTAGTAGTAGTA
>NW_020954590.1:68505036-68771325 GCF_900497805.2 Vombatus ursinus | reverse complement strand
TAGTAGTAGTAGTAGTAGTAGTAGTAGTAGTAGTAGTAGTAGTAGTAGTAGTAGTAGTAGTAGTAGTATTAATTTCCAGATAGCCCAGTCCACTCATAGCCAAAATCATAGAATCTAGAATTGGCAAGGTCCTCCAAGGCCATCTATTTTTACCCAATACCTGAAAGGAATCCTCTCCACTACTTATTCAACAAGGGGTTATACTGCCTCTGTTTGAAGACCTTCAAGGTAGCCCATTATTCTTTGGAATTGTTCTAATCATTAAAAGTTGTTTGTCTCCTCCCCCCATCCCAAATATCTAGCTTAAATAGGTTTCTTGGCAATTTACATCCGTTGTTTTTGGTTCTGCCCTTTGGGGACAAACAGAACAAGTTGAATCCTGCTATCACTTAACAGCCAAATACTTGAAGGTAACTATCACATCCCTCTTTGAGTTTGTTCATCTCTGAGTTAAATATCCCCAGTTTCTTCAGTCTATCTTCCCATAAGGTGGACTCAAGAACTCCACCATCCTGGTTATCCTGGTTTGAATGCTGGCCAGCTTTCCAAAGTTATTCCTAACTTGGACGTCCAGAACTGAATGTTCTAGATGAGGTTTGACCAGGGCAGGGGATAATGGGTATGCTTTTTTTTTTTTATCTTGAAAGCTATACCTCTCTTAATGCAACCCAAGTTTGTATCAGGTCTTTTGGCTACTATGTTAAAAACTCACATTGCGCTTGCAGTCCCCTCAAAACCACTGATATTTTACAAACTTCTCTCTTACGTCTTGTCCCAGTCGTATGCTTCTATTTTTTTTTTAATCCAAGCATGAGAATGCGCATGTATACTGCATTTAGCACAGTTCCTGGCACATAGTAGGTGATTAATATTTATTCATTGATATATCCCTGTTGAAGTTCAATTTTTTTTAGATTCAGACAAATGTCCTACACTTTGTAGACTCTATCTTATATTCTGAGTTATCCCTCTCCCCAGCTTTGACAAGCATGTCATTTATACTTCTATCAAAGTCATATGTACAAAGTTTTCAAAGTAGAGAGTCAAGCAAAGATTCTTAGGGCATTGCATTGAAGGCCTTCTGTCAAGTTATAATTAAACCACTAACGACTACTCTCTGAGTTTAGCCATTCAGCCATTTCCCAATACAGCTAATTATATTATGAAATAGTTTATACCTGTCTTTTCCACAAAAACAGTATGATATACTTTATCATTTTACTCTAGTCTAATTAAACTTTATCTACAGCATTCCCTTGATTTATTAGTTTGGTTGTCCATCAAACTATCAGTCGATCAATGCCTTGGCAAGTTACTGTGTTATAGAGAAACCTGAAATGCTAAACAGTAGATTTCTGAGAGGTTGTTTCATTCAATTAACAAAAGTAAAGGTAAGGTATTACCTGATGGCATTTGTCATTTAATCAGTCACATTCTAAAGGTCAGTAATAATAAGCACAGATTAATGCCAAAAAATGGGAGGAAGGAGTAGCCTTGGTAATTTCTGCTTCTTTTAAGGACCATCTCCCGTGAAAACATTTTTGCATGAGAGGTGCATGTGACACCGACATAAATCTGAAGTTGCTTATAAAGACTTTCATTGACATACCTTCTATAAACTAATTTCAATCTTTACAGAGTTTCCCTCTTATCACTTTTGACCTCTGTTAGGTGTTCAGGAATTGCCTAAGTTCTCTGACAGTTATTCTCAACATTGGACTAATAATAATGATAATCAGTCCTACTGTCCTATTTTCTTAGGTGCTTATTGATAGATAACATAGCAGTCAGATAGAAAATGGAAAGGATGGGTTAACCTAGCTTCACTTCTAATGACTTAGTGATTTAAAATTTCTAGACCTTTGTGTCTTAATTTAAAAAAAATTAGTTGTGACAAAGATTGGGTCTCTACAGCTATGCCCCATGATTCTTTACATCTCTTTATCTTGCCTTCTAGAAGTCTCCTACCTTTCACATTTTTTCTCCTTCTTTCACAACTAGCCTTCCTATATGACATCAAAATTGAGGTCATACAGATATCTACTTTCAAACCATAATAAAGATGGAACTCTGTCAAATTCAAACCATATGATATATGAAATTGCAGCTAGAAAGAGTGGAACTCATGGCTTCTTGGCATGTGGGATCTGGGTGGAACCCTACAAAATGGTGATGTATTTGGGGTTCCTAGGGGGAACAGATCTAGGAAAAATCTGGTATCCTAATAAAGTCATGAAGGCTAAAAGGGAAACGATGTTCCCTGAGAAAGGCTGGAAACTAAATGGCAAGTTTCTCCATCCATTTATTTTGTTTATGTTTGAGAAACAGTGTTTGATATTCACTCTTAAGTTCTTTCCAGTACAGTTTTCATGCTTTAAGCACTGGGCCTGAAGAACAATTGTTTCAAAGAACATTATCTGTCTTAAATAAGACCATAAATGCTAATATCTAGAGCCCAGGACCCTGAGCCTCTTTACACAGACTGGGTTCAATCCTGTAGGAAATGAGTCACTTGGTCTCTTTGGTTTGCTGGTCCTTGGTTTCAGCAAAATCCTTGTGCCATAGCTCTGGGCTATGGCCAAAATGAAGTTGATTCTGTGAGGGCCTAAGACAGCTTACATCTGATGGGTCTGGAGATTACATTTAAGCCAACCCCATCCAATACATAATTACCCAAATTCAATAAACAACCTTTTGTCTAGTTCCCAAAGGTTACTACCTGCTTTCTTACTTATAAGGGCCTATCCCAACTTAAAAAAATTAGGAAAGAACAAAATTAATATTAAAATAAAAACTAGTAATAGCAAAAAAAAAAATGGATAAAGAAAAGTAAAGGTTAAAAAAGGCTTCCAAAGGAGAAATTAAGTTAATTTCCAGATAAGCTTTTGAAACTTATGGGGTTCTCCTAATACGGATTTAGAATCTGTGGTCAACAGGAGGTCAACCTGTCACCCTTATGTGAAAAACCAGACTGCCTTGGATGAAATTTTCTTTAGTTAATCTAGAGTCCATAATTTTTTAATGTATTTTGATAGTTGTTTTCTAATATGATTGGTTTCATTTGTAATCTTATATGTTTTATTTCATGTATTTAAAAATATTGAGAAGAGGTCCCATAGGCTTCACCAGAACACCAAAGGAATCTATGAAAAAAAAATTTAAGAACTCCTTTTCTAATAGGTCCCTGCATCACATAGGGAAACTCAAATTGAGGCTCTGGGTAAAAATTTATCTAATGTTTCCCTGCAAATGCATAACGCAATCCAAATAGAGGTCCAGAGTTATCCTAACTCATCCCAATCTAGGATAAATTGTTGTCGTTGTTGTCATTGTGTGTTGTCAAATATGTGTTGACTGATTCAGACAATAACCTAATTCAGACAAGGACCAAAGATGTATAGGACTCTTCACAAAAGGATTACTCACTGGATAATGGATAATGATCCCTTATAACCCAGATTAGTTCCTTAAGATGTGATCCAGGGAAGAATTTATGATCAAACAAGGGACAGAGAACATTATGAAATACAAAATGGATAATTTTAATTACATTAAATTTAAAAGTTTTTGTACAAACAAAGCCAATGCAATCAAGATTAGAAGGGAAGCAGAAAGTTGGGGAACAATTTTCATAGCCAGTGTTTCTGATAAAGGCCTCATTTCTAAAATATGGAGAGAACTGAGTCAAATGTATAAGAATATAAGCCATTACCCAATTGATAAATGGCCAAAGGATATGAATAGGCAGTTTTCAGATAAGGCAATCAAAGCTATCTATAGTCATATGAAAAAAAATCTCTAAATCACTATTAATTAGAGAAATGCAAATTAAAACAACTCTGAGGTACCATTTCACACCTATCAGATTGGCTAATATGACACAAAAGGGAAATGATAAATGTTGGAAATGTGTGAAAATTGAAACACTAATGAATTGTTAGTGGAATTGTGAATTGATACAACCATTCTGGAGAGCAATTTGGAACTATGCCCAAAGGGCTATAAAACTGTGCATACCCTTGGATGCAGCAATACCACAAATAGGCCTGTATCCCAAAGAGATCACAAAGAACTATCTTTATATGTAATTGGAAAAAACAAAATACTATTAAGTAGGAAAAACAAAAGATGTGACCTATCGTCCAGGGTCCCTGAAGAATCAGGCTTACCTTGACTAGGTTTGATTTTGCATGTTGACCTAAAGTGCATGTATGGATGATGTTTGTTTCTCTCTTTGGCTCATGGGAAACAATGTGGCTCATATTTTGTTTTTCCCAAATATGGGTGAGTGAACGAACAATACCAAGTTCCCTGTAAAAAATGGAGTAATAACTATTATTCCAATCAAAGAAAAACATAACTAAGAAAGAAAATCAGATGATCATTAATCCATGGTGAGGACAAAAAGATGAGATACCCATGTGCTGCACTGACACCTACGCCATATCAAGAGATCTAAAAGATAGAATCTAGCACATTGGGGAAACTGTAGTGATTCATGGTTGAGTGTCTCAGGACAGTATGGATGAGTTGAGCCATTGGAGAAGAATACTCAGATTAATGGGATTACATATCCATTAAAATGCTGAAATATCCAGAGCATTGCCACACTTACTAAAGGACTTTTAAAATCAGTCAATACACATTTGTCTATCTATACAGAAAAAAACAAGGGAGTGCAGAATAACCATTGTCCAGGTTATGATATGCAGTTGAATGAATTCATGCAACCCATGAGTCTGGTCCATCAGAATTGTATTTCATAGAAAGATACTGCAAATTAAATGTGAACTGGGCTCAGAATTTAACAAGAATAGGAGATGGCCGGATTATGTTGGTTTCAACAATTGTGAGAGCAAGGGCCCAGAGAAAGAGATGAGGTGTTTTGTGTGAGGAGCAGCAAGTAGGTCAGTTAGCTGAATCATGAGTGCATGAATAGGAGAAAAATGTAATGAGATTGAAGAGTTTTAAGAGCTCAACAAGGAATTTTGTATTTGAAGCTGGAGTTAATAGGGATAGATAGGAGTTTGTTGGGGTAGATCATTGATATAGACCCATACTTGAAGAAAATCAATTTGGCAGCAGAATGGAGGATGGATTGGCATGGGGAGATACTGGAAGCTGTGAGACCAAATAGAAAACTATTGCCGTTGTTCAAGCTCGAAGTGGCAAGGGCCCGAATTAGGGCAGCAGCTGTGTGAGCGGAGAAAAGAGGATGTATGGAAAGGTTCTTGTGAAGATAGAAAGAAAAAGATTTGGCCACAATTATGCATATGCAGGATAAGTGAGAGTGACAAATCGAGGATGACATCAGGTTTTCAATTCTGGATGACCAATAGGATATTTGGGCCCTCAATGGCAATAGAAAAGGTTAGAGGGAGTTATATTTTTGTCTTCTCCTTGGGGTAAGTTTTTTCAAGTTCATAATCTCCATCATCTTATCTGCTAGTGTGAAAGTCATTTCTAGACATTTGATACTGGAATGAAAAAAAAACAAGCAAACTTTAAAATGCAGATTTGGTACTAGCTGTTCATTTTCATATTGTTTTATGACTAAGGAAATTATTGATTATTATGTTTTCAAGTTTCTCAGTTCTACAGACTTTTATTAAATGTCTACTGTGTGCCCATTCCTGTGTGTGGTACTACAACTGCATACTGGGGGAGAGGGACAAAAAAATAACATTTCCCCTTTCTTCCAGAAGCCATAATCCCTGGCAAATGAGTGATTTTATAAGCTCCTTTGTTTCAATGTATAATTACATTGAATTTCATTTCTCTTGCCATTTAGTAGCATTGTCCACAGCATCTCAAACAGAGCATTCTTGTGTGTATGTGTGTTTTTATTTTTATCTAAATTTATGATATACATAAACAGTAAAAATTAGTAAATTAAATGGTGATTTTTCAACAAGAGAGAAAAATCTATTGCCCATTAAGTGTTATCCTCCTTTTTGTTTCATTCCAGGCCCCAGAAAAGGGCAATGGCTCTGAATTCTTGATGTCTCTAAGGTGTTGACAGGATGGAGCTTTGTAAAATGAAGTGTGTTTGCTTTTGAAGAAGGAAATCTGTAGGACTGGCCAGGAGAGGGGCAAGAAACATTTCCCAAAGCCACATCCTGTCACCCTTATGGAGCCATGGAGAATCAAAAGCAGAGGAGCTACATTCCAAGAGATGGGCTCAAAAGCCAAGGGAAGAAAAGTTATAGAAACTTTTGGACCGCCTATCAGCAGAGAAAGTGTGAGAAGAAACTTGTAGCTAGAAAAAAAGGAGGTTAAAAGGCTGTCTTGGTGATAAGAATATTCCATCAAAAGGTATAGCGGAAGGAAAACAAGGAGGAAAAAATAACCATGACTAAAAGGTATGAAACAAGACTTCTGCTCTCCACTGTGGCGGGGTCATCAAGGACAAGAGGTCTCAGACGGTCTAACTAAAGTGAGGTTTTACTGGAGTCACACAAAGGAGCTCCATCCAGGGAGAAAGCAATGAGAGTGAAGGTAGAAAGCACCAACAAGGGAAATCCTGAAAGCAGCACTGGGAAACTAGAGGCAAGCAGTTGGAAATAGATTAACTATGCAGGAAATGACCGGTCACACATGATGACAGGAATTGAGTGCTCAGGGCCCTTTGGGATATAGGCTGTTATTATGGGCAGAAGCCATCCATACCCATTTATTCCTTTGTTAACTCCCTTTAGGGAATGCCAACCTGTTCACTATTGTCTTGTCCTGTCCAGTAGGAACTAGTCAAACATTGTCTTGACATGAAGTAACTAGCTGGTCTGATATTTTTTTCACTTAATTAGTCAAAATTAGGCTAAATTGACTAAATCAATCAATTAGTTGATGGAATTTAAGAAACACACATATATATGTGGACATTGTAATAAAATAGACAAAATCTGCCTGTTGAATCTCTATTTCTCATTTACTATTAATTGAAGAAAAATATAAACACACACATATATAATATGTATATATGTGTTTACAAATACATGTATATATATGTGTGTATATATATATATATATTTACATACACCTATATACATAGTCCAAATACATCTATTTATAGAATAATATGTTTTATTCTGCTTTTAGGATTGTTTTACCTTCTAGTTAAAATATGTCATAATTTGCTGAAAACAAATTAAGCATATGACAGTAAACCTTTGCTCCCAATTTGTAATGTCATGCCATTTCAATTATTATTTGAAGTTTTTGACCATTGCTTGGCTTTTTGTTTTTAAATACATTAAAACTGATAACCTTTTATGATTTAATATATTAATTTTCAATTCAATTTCTATAAGGCATCAGAAATTTAATAGTTTATTAACTTTAGCTTCATCTAGGTTAAAGTTTAAGTTTTTTATTATTTTAAAATAATTGGGCACAATTTGTCAGAGTGAAATGTTTCCAATGTGATCCAATAAGTCATTGATTTTATATTAATTAATGTTATTTTTTCCTCTTATGAAATGTAGGGGTAGGGCTTGTTTCAGGAACAGGAGGAATAAAGTAGGCAAGATTAAGTGAAATTTTCTGATGAATGGATCATTGGATACAGGCTTATTAATAATCACGTTCAGATAAATGAAATGGTATAGGAGCACTTCCAGTTATGCTAATTAGGAGAATTTATACACTGTTTTCCTTGAAGAAAGAGACTCAAATAGTCATGGTACTTGCTCCAGTTACAACCCCCTGACAAGCATAGTCTGCCATTCCATGAGAGGAGGCATGATCTATTACCAATCAACTAAGAGTGTTTGAGATTTTTTGTTTGTTTGTTTTTAATGCAATTTCATTGTGGAAGTTATACAGCCTAGTGTGCCTATTTGCCTCATAATAACTGTTTTCTTCTGCTCATTCTCTTTCTTCTCATTTCTAAATCATTGAGAAAAATTCAATCTAATTTATCTGTCGAAAAATTCATTACTAAGTCTGAGAGCCAACATGGCAGAGTAAGCAGTAAATCGCTATACTCTTCCATATTCCCCTCCAAACAACCATAAAATAATGCCCCCAAACAAGTCCTGGAAGAGCAGAACCAGCGAAAAGACAGGGTGAGACAATCTTTTAGCCCAAGAAACTCAGAAGATTGGCAGGAAGGGCCCATCTCACTTGGGTAAAAGGGGAGCAAATCCAGGACAGGAATGGTCCCAGCAAACCAGCAGCAAACCCCACCTCAGCAAACCAGTGGAAAGATTCTGAGCCCTAGTGTGGTGGAACACACAAACACCAACACCAGGACCCCCCACCTGCCTTAGCATAGCCAGGGGAATGGCAGATTCCAGATTCAAGAACCACCACATGCTTCAGCATAGACCCAGGCAAATAGGCATCCTCCAGTAGCCAGACCTTCACTTGCTTCAGTGTAACCCCAGGGAAACAGAGAAACACCCCACCAGGCCTCAGCACATGCCAGAGACTAGCACTAGGACCCCTCAACATCAGGTAAGCTACCAGACCCCTATGGCCTCCAGCAGCACCAGCCCCTCACCCCCTCAGTATAGCACCAGACATGAGGGTCCCCTGGGGGCCTCAGGACAACATCAGTGCAATACCAGGGAAACAGCCAGGGCCTGCAGCCCCTGGAGCAAGACACCTGAGACAGTGATCCTTCCTCTCTGGGAGCAGAGTTCAAATTTAAAAGAAAGAAAATAGTCCTCCCCCTTCCCCCCCAGAAAAAATGAACAAAAAACAACAACAAAAAAAATTAATCTGATCATAGACAGTTATTATGGTGATAGGAGAGACCAAGACACAAACTCAGAAGAGGACAACAATGTCAAAACACCTATGGGCAAAACCCCAAAGAAAAATGGGATGTGGTCTCAAGCCCAGAAAGAACTCATAGAAGAGTTCAAAAAGGAGCTTTAAAATCATGTAAGAGAGATAGAAGAAAACAAAAAGGAAAAATAAATGAGAGAGCTGAAAGAGAATTATGTGAAAAGAGTCAACAGCTTACAAAACTGCTTAAAAAGTAGAATTGACTAAATGGAAAAGGAAATAAAAAAATCCACTAAAGAAAATATCTCCTTAAAAAGTATTATTGGCCAAATGGAAAACTACAAAAGCTAATTGAGGAAAACAACACCTTAAGTGCTAGAATTGGGCAAGTGGGAGCTAATGACTCTATGAGACATCAAAAATCAATTAAACAAATTCAAAAGAACAAAAAAATGGACGAAAATGTAAAATACCTCATGAGAAAAACAACTGACCTGGAAAACAGATCCAGGAAAAACAATATCAGAATCATTAGACTACCTGAAAACCATAATCAAAAGAGGAAACTGGACAGCATCTTTAAAGAAATTATCAGGGAAAACTGCCCTGAAGTCTTGGAATCAGAAAGCAAAATAGGCATCAAAAGAATCTACCAATCACCTCAGGAAAGGGATCCCAAAATAAAAACTCTGATGAACATTAGAGCCAAATTTCATAACTCTCAGATCAAGAAAAAAATACCACAAATGGCCAGAAAGAAACAATTCAAATATTGGGGAGGCACTATCAGGATTACACAGGACTTGGCAGCTGCAACATTAAAGGATCAGAGGTCATGGAACTTGATATTCCAGAAGGCAAAGGAGCTAGAACTACAACGAAGAATCACTTACCTGGCAAAATTAAGCATAATACATCAAGGAGGAAAATGGCCATTCAATGAAATAGAAGAATTTCAAGCTTTCATAAGGAGAAGACCAGAACTAAATCAAAATTTTGACCTCCAATAGCAAGACCCAAGAAAAGCACAAACAGGTAAAAAGGGAAAAGAAAACATAAGGGATTCTATAGACCTAAACTATTTACATCCCTACACAGGAAGATAATATTTGTAATTCTTAAAAACTGAATCACTAATAGTATAACTAGAAGGAACATACATAGACAGAGGGTACTGGTATAAGGTGAATTTGAGGGAATGACAAAAAAAATTAAGGGATGAGGAAGAAAAGTATAATATGTACAGAAGGAAGGCAGAGGTAGAATGGGATAAATTATTTCATATGAAGAGGCTAGAAAGATCTGTTACAGTGGAGGGGAAGATGGGGAGGGGGGAAATAAGCATCACATGAACCTTACTCTCATCAGTATTGACTCAAAGAGGGAATCATATACACAATCAGTTGAGTATAGAAATCTATCTTACCTGACAGGGAAGTAGCAGGGGAGGAGATCAAGTAAAGTGAGTGAGGGTTGGGGAGGGCAGATCAGAGGAAGTAGTAGACAGAAGCAAAACACTGGTGAGGAGGGAAAAGATGAAAGGAGAGAGATGACAGACAGGAGGAAGAAGAGGATGGAGGGAAATACACAGGTAGTAATCATAACTGTAATGTGAATGGGATGAACTCTCCCATAAAATGGAAGCAGAAAGCAGAGTGGATCAAAAACCAGAATCCTACAATATTTTGTTGACAAGAAACACATTTGAAGCAGAGAGACACACACAGAATAAAGGTAAGGAGCTGGAGCAGAAACTATTATGCTTCAGCTGAAGTAAAAAAACAAACAAACAAACAAAAAAACAGGGGTAGCAATCCTGATCTCAGACAAAGCAAAAGCAAAAATAGACCTAATTAAAAGAGATAAGGAAGGAAACTACATGTTGCTAAAAGGTGCCATAGACAATGAAGCAATATCAGTACTAAACATATATGCACCAAGTGGTATAGCATCCAAATTCTTAAAGTTAAGTGAGTTACAGGAAGAAATAGACAACAAAACTATACTTGTGGGGGATTGCAACTGTCCTTTCTCTGAACTCAATAAACCCACCGGAAAAATAAACAAGAAAGAAACTAAGGAGGTAAATAGAATATTAGGAAAGTTAGATGTAACAGACCTTTGGCATGATTTAGATATAAAGGGTGATAGCACAAACAAATTAGAAGAGCAAGGAACAATCTACCTGTCAGATTTATGGGGAGGGGTAGAATTCATGACTAAACAAGAGATAGAGAGCACTACAAGATGTAAAATAGATATTTTGATTATATTAAATTAAAAAGCTTTTGTACAAACAAAACCAATGCAACCAAGATTAGAAAGAAAGCAGAAGGATGGGAAACAATCTTTACCAGTGTCTCTGATAAAGGCCTCATTTCTTTTTTTTTTTTGGTAAAGCAATTGGGGTTAAGTGACTTGCCCAAGGTCACACAGGTAGTGAGTGTTATATGCCTGAGTCCAGATTTGAACTCAGGTCTTCCTGACTCCAGGGCTGGTGCTCTATCCACTGCACCACCTACCTGCCCCCTCATTTCTAAAATATATAGAGAACTGAGTCAAATTTACAAGAATACAAGCCATTTCCCAGTTGATATATGGTCATTCGGTTTTCATATGAAGAAATCAAAACTATCTATAGGCATATGAAGAAGTGCTCTAAATCACTTCTGATTAGAAAAATGCAAATCAAAACAACCACCTCACACCTATTAAATTGACTAATATGGCAGAAAGGGAAAATGATAAATGCGGGACAGGATGTGGGAAAATTGGGACATGAATGCGTTGTTGGTGGAGTTGTGAGCTGATCCAAACATTCTGGAGAGCAATTTGGAACTATGACCAAAGGTCAACCAAACTATAAACTTTTGATCCAGAAATACCATGACTAGGTCTATATCCCACAGAGATCATAAAAAAGGGAAAAGGACCTACATGTTCAAAAATATTTATAGCAGCCCTTTTTTGTGGTGGCAAAATATTGGAAACTGAGGGGATGCCCATCAATTAGGGAATGGCTGAACAAGCTATGGTATATGAATGTAACAGAATACTATTGTGCAATAAAAAATGATGAATAGGCAGATTTCAGAAAGACTTGGAAAGATTTGTATGAACTGATGCAAAATAATGTGAGCAGAACCAGGAAAATGTTGTACACAGTATCAATACTGTCTGATGATCAACTATGAATGACTCAGCTCTTCTCAGCAACACAATGATCCAAGTCAAGTACAAAGTATTCACAAAGGAAAATGCTATCCATATCCAGATAAAGAACTGATGGACTTTGAATGTAGATTGAAGCATTTTTTCCACTTTCTTTATTCTTTCTCATTTTTTTTCCTTTTGATCTATTTCTTTTTTCACAACTGTGACTAATATGGAAATGTTTTTACATGATAGCACTTTCATAAACTACATCAAACTGCCTACCATTTTCAGAAGCGGGGAGGAGAGAAAGAGAGAAAAATTTGGAACTCAAAATCTTGTAAAAATTAATGATAAAAATTTTCTTGACATATAATTGGGGGAGAAATACTATTAAAAATCCAGTACTAAACAAAGCATTAATTTGTAGTTTCATTGCACTTACTCTTTTGAACTGTTTTAAGAAATTTGATCTGCCATAGCTTCCATGAAGTAGTTGATATACTACGACTTAATATATTTGTGACCTAGGGTAAATCAACTTTCTCTGAGGCTCAGTTTCCACATTTGTTAAATGAGAGGTTTAACTTTCTTTCTAAGAACATTACAACTTTAAAATTCTGTGATACTACATAAATATAGCTATATAAACTATAGGGGCAGCCAGGTGGCGCAGTGGATAGAGTATTGGGCCTGGAGTCAGGAAAATTCATCTTCTTGAGTTCAAATATGGTCTTAGACACTTACTAGCTGTGTGACCCTGGGCAAGTCACTTAACTCTGTTTGCTTAAGTTTCATTACCTGTCAAATGAGCTAGGGAAGGAAATGGCAAACCACTCCAGTATCTTTCCTAAGAAAACTCCAAATGGGATCGTGAAGAGTCGGACACAATTTAAATGACTGAACAATACAAACAACAGATAAAACAACAAAAGAAACAATATGGAGAAAACCTCCTTTAGATAATGATATAATCAAATGATGGAAGAATACCAATAAATCTAGACCATAGAGCATATTCATTTTAGATAGACCCAAAGGGGACAGTGAACTAGGTCCAGAATTTAATTAGCAGAGAGGGGACTGGATGGCCTTTGGCTGGAATGTCCAGCGTGTAAGACAAGGTAATATGAAATACATCTAGAAAGTTAGACTGGAAACAGAAAACAAAGCTCTTTAAATGCCAAGCTAGGAGGAGGGAAGGTTGCATTTTATCACAGAGGCAACAGTGACCCACCAAAGATTCTTGAGCAAGAGAATGGCATGGTAAACCTATGCTTTAGAAAGATTATTTTAACCAAGCCCAGTAGCAAGAGATAGAAAGAGAAATTCCACTTACAATAACTGTAGGAGAAGATTTTGGGAAGATGGTGGAGTAGGTGAGAAAATTCTTGGCTCTCCAAATTTCCTCCACACACACACAAAAAGACAGAACATCACCTCAAAGCAGCAAAAATAAACATGGGGTAAAGCAGTTGTCCTCCTAAGACAATTTGAGAAGACCCCAGGAAAGACCCAACCTCCAGGGGCAGAGGTTCAGCCTGAGTAAAGAGTAAACACCTTCAGGCCAACTTGGCAGAATCAAGAAACAATAAGCCCTGGGGGCAGCTGGGTTGAGAGGCAGCCTCAGCCTTAGGAACTTTGATCTCACAGACAATGTGAGGATCTGATGGCTGAGTAGGAAAAGATTGAAGGACTTTCCAAGTGCAGCTGTGCTGACCAGATATGTCTGGGGCTGTGGCTGCAGGGAGAATGAGCCAGCAGACATCTCATGAGCACATTAGTGAGGGGCAGGCAAGGAAGAAGAAAATTTGGAACTCAAAATTAAAAATATATATGTATATTATTATATATATTATATATATATAATGTTAAATTTGTCTTTACATGGAATTGGAAAAAATATAATACTATTACAAAAAAGAAAGATTGTTTTGGCATATGTGTGTAGGATGGATTAAAGAATGGAAAAAATAGAGGCAGGGAGACCAATTAAGAAGTTATGAGAGGCAACTAGGTGGCACAACGGATAGAGCTCTGACCTTGCAGTCAGGAGGACCTGAGTTCAAATCTGGCCTCAGACACCTGACACTTACTAGCTGTGTGACCCCTGGGCAAGTCACTTAACCCTGAATGCCTAAGCAAAAAAAAAAAAAGAAGAAGAAGAAGAAGAAGAAGAAGAGGAAGAAGAAGCTATGAAAGGTAACAATTTGAAGTGATGTCCTGGTAAGCTTAGAACTTCAATAGGAAGGCACTCAGTGGCTCATCAACAGAAAAGGATTTGTATCAGAACTCAGATGTATATGAATCTAGTTCATGATCTGCAGCTCAGAGAAATGGTAAATTCCAACTCAACTTTTAAAATACCAGTATTCAAATGCCTGTAGCAACATTTAGGTGGCACAGTGGATAGAGTGCTGGGCCTGAAGTCAAGGAAGACTTGTCTTCTTGAAATCAAATCTGGTCTCAGACACTTACTAGCTGTGTGACCCTGGGCAAGGCACTTAACCCTGTTTGCCTCAGTTTCCTCATCTGTAAAATGTGCTGGAGAAGGAAACGGCAAAGTGCTCTAGTATCTTTGCCAAGAAATCCCCAAATGGGGTCAGAGAAAATCAAACGTGACTGAAAATGACTGAAAGGCAATACCTCACAGCTCTAATTCCTTTGGGGAACAGGAGAAAGTGAGCAAAAGTAGTCATTAAGAAATAATGAGTGGTGATAATAGAGAGGAGTTAAAATTAATAATGAAAAAGAGCAGTGTTTTTGGTTGTGTTCAAATCCTGCCTCTCTTTTATCTACTCCTCATGTGACTTTTGGTAAGGCACTTAACCTCTCTTGGCCTCAGTTTCCTCATCTGTAAAATGAGAGGATTAAATGAAATATCCCCCAAGGTCTCTTCTAGCTCTACAACTATTAACTTCATGTTTGTAAATCTTTATGTTTGACCATGTCATTAAAGAGTTATATTTTTTCAAAGGATAACTGACAATTGACCTGAAAAGTGAACTTACTTCCCTCTGAAATAACTGTGCCTAAGAGAAACTTAGTTACATAAAACAAAAGGCCATAACTAGGGAACCACTATTCAGTAGTTGACTATGGATCTCAACTGCAAGCAAACTATCTAGGAAGAAATAAAGGGCCTCATGTGCTGACCTCACCATGTCAGTCCTCCAAAGAGCCAGAAATATCTCAGTCTCACAAGCAAAGAAGACTCCATAACTTTTCCCCTTGACATTAAACACCATTTACTGGATTTTAGTCTCTAGTCTGTAAACAAGATTAGGTAGGCAGTTAAGCTTCTAGGGTGGAGCATTGCCCTAGATTTGATGAGCCTCCCGATTTGTCTTACCAAGGGGAGTGACTTAGGCCCTGGAAAGATGGAATCCCATTAAATGAACTCATGTATATAAAGGTGCACTCATTCCTGTACAAAACAATTCAAGCAAATGCAACACACTTCTTTAAAAAAAAAAGTGTAGTCAGTTAATTGAAAGTTGTTCTGGAGAATTTGGCATAGACTTCTTTCTCCTGAAAGACATGTATTGATAGTGACACCCTTGTAACATGAACATGCTCATGAATTTCCCCTGGCTCTGCTCCCAAACTGTTCACTTAAAGGACCCTGGGGAAAAAGAGTGTTCGCTATCACTCTTTGGTACCTCAGAGAGCATCGTGTGGCCACTAGGCTTTGCTGCAGTCGAGTTTTTGTTCTTCTGTCTACAGCCAGAATGAATGCTATGTCAAAGAGAAGGAACAGGAGGCTCTTTTAAAAGATAGATAATTTCAAAGACACAGGAAGTAGTCTCATTTTGATTTTGCAATGCAACCTGGATTGTTTTCTTTATATCTCTGACGGTTTTATTCCCTTTGGAGTTAGTCATTCATGCTGCGGAGTTTAAATTATATGAATTAAGAATTATTTGGCTGCTTTCCATTTCTTGAAACCTTGTGGCAGGGCATCATTTAAAAAGCATACATTAGGACCAGTGCCATGCTATGTAGACATGCCTGACAGTTCAGGTCAAGCTTTTTCATGTTGCGGCTTATAGTTTCATTACTTTGAGGAGTGCAGTACATGGGAGGAAATGCCAGATAGAATGTATCATATAAACCAGGAGACTGACTATTCCTAATCAGCAACATTTTTGGAGGAAACTGTAAATTCATCTGGAGAAAATTCAGGCTAAGGAAGATTGGAGAATTAGGACTATGGGACAAATTGGATAATCACCACTACAAATAGCCTAGATTATATAAAGGTCACATTTTGCCTGTTTTTGCAACATTAACCTTAAGCAGTGTTTCCTTTCAGGTTTGTTTCCTGAACAGCTGCACTCCAATAATCAATTGGTTAACACATGGCAAGGAATTCACTTGAAGTCCAGAAATCTGAAATCTATCACTAGAGAATCTGACATTTCTTAAACCAGTACACTGGTTTCAGGAACACTGTGTGAAGTGAACACCTGTTTCTTGTAGCTGGAAATGACTTTGGAGAAGACTGCTAAGTGTATATGACTGACAAAATAGCTAAGCAGGCCCATGAAATCCAAGTGCTTATCTGAAAACTCTGAGTCTCTCTATTCAGTTCAATGGGTCTTGGACATATATAATGAATGAATAATAATGTCCTTTTCACTCACTTAGGAAGGATATCAATGGATTATGCCCTATTATTATTCTTTCAATGGAAAGTTTTGCCACTTTCAAGCTACATTTCCACTGAAAGTAGCATTTGACCCTTAACAGTGCTAACCTATCTCCAGCTCAGTTTTTTTCCAGATAATCTGCCCACGGTGGAGGAGAGGGGCAGACACTTAGTAGTTGTATGACCTTGGGCAAGTCACTTAACCCTTTGTGCCTCAGTTCCTCATCTGTAAAATGAGCTGGAAAAGGAAATGGCAAACCACTCCTCTATCCCTGCCAAGAAAACTCCAAATGGGACCACAGAGAGTCAGACATGATTAAAACTACTCTATAACAATGACAAAAATCTGTCCGTGCCTGGAAGAGGTCTGTAGCTAACACCTGAATCCATTCTGGTAGGGTTTTGCTCAGAATGAAGGGATTTAACTGCACCTGAAGTAGGCCAATTATCAGGATCCCCCACTTTGATGCGATACATCAAATCCAGTAGCTTCCACTCAGTTTTCATTGCAGTCCATAAAAACCTAGAGCCCTGTCTCTAGTTACTGAATGTGTTGGGATAGTGTACATGTATCTTTCTTATCTTGGCAATTCAGTTTCTTCAGGATAGTCAACACAAATTAGACAATGCTGGACCTGTTGCTTTTTTATCCTCCTTATCATCTTCCTCCAGCATACAATGAGCTGCTCATTATGCCTCAGTGGAAAATGTACAGGTCAATCAGTCAGTAAACATTTATTAAATGCTGACTAGTGCTCAGGCATTGTGCTAAGCACTTGGAATATAAATCTGAAAAAAGAAAGACAAGCCCCTGCCCTCAAGCAGTTTATGACTTGATGGGGGAAGAGAAAACACAAAAGGAAACTAAAAAACAAGTGGGCAGGGGAGGATGGTGTAGAAATCAGCTAATGAAGTCCCAAGGTAGTGCAGCCAGTTGAGAAATGAGGATATGTCTGAACTGAGTGCTCTCCTTCAATGGAGTTTGGGAGTTCATGGCCCAATTCTCCAATCAGAGAGGCAAAGAGAGGGAAGTGGTGTGGTGGCATACTAAGGCTGATGAGATCTTATAATGATGCTGTTATCCAAGTAATGAGCTTCTCCTGGCTTGGTGTAAAAGTTAGTCAGAGGCACTCTCTGTACAACACTGAAGGATCATTGCTAGAGAGTGCCACAGTGCCTTATATGGCCACCAGATTACCCCATTTTCTGTATTTGCATTACCCTTCCCCTATTTTAAACACAAAGTGAATAATGAAGGCAACTTATTCCAACTACTGACTACACACATTATAGTGGACTCATGGTAGTTTAGGGACAATACTGCAACAAAAGGAGAAAATTTAAAAAGGAAGCTTACTTATCCACAGCATAAATGGGTACTCACAAGAAGACTGAACTTAGCTATGGACGATCCCCCTCACCTCTGCATGGAAATCATTTGATTAAACTGAGTAAGATAACTTTTAGGCAATCTTGGAGCATTAGAAAAATCTGAAGGACCCAAATTCCATGTGAGTGGGATTTTTTTTTGCCCTTAGGTGACCATGGAGTCATGGAAATATGCCATGAAGTCATCAGGAAGCTGCATCAAAAGCTAGGCAGCTTGATCCTTAGTCTCTTGGGTCAATTCAGTCTTGGGGACAGCTTCCTTGGCTTTGAGGAAAAGAATTAGCCTCATATACATAAGTAGGGGGAGAAGGGAACCCTGCTCTGTCACGCATATCCCCGTTACTCTCCTCATCCCAGTGATGCTGAATGTACAGCTGCCAGAACAAATCTTCTATCCAAACCTGTCGATCCATTTTCTCTTTCCTATTCACCTCAACCCTATCCCCATCCCCATAATGTCCCTTTCTAAATCTGCCTGCTCCCTCCACTATGCCCTCTGGAACAGTCATACAAACTTCCTCTTATCTTAAACTACCCCCTTTCTTGCTATGTTTATCTCCTGGCACTTAGTGGGACTTAGTTCTCTCTGACTCTACATCTTTTCTTGTATGGCAGCACCTTCACTTAAACTCCCTGACATGTCTCCTCATCTCAAATCCTTATGCAATGATTCTCCATTATCTGCTCTTTATCCCCACATTATCTCTATCTCTGATGACGAAGTAACTGTTCACCTTAAAAAAGGTCAGTATCTCTAAAAGAACCTTTGATCTCATATCCTCCTGTCTTCTCAAGAAGATTCACCCTGCCATCGTCCCTATTCCTTCTCCAATCTGTTTTCTTGTTCCTTCCCTGCTGCCTGCAAACACATACATAACTGTTCCCACCCCATAGCTTAAAAATCATTACTATGTCCTACAAAGCATACCAATTATAGTCCTGTTTCTCCTACCTTTCTTATCTCTACTCCTTGAAAAATTCATGTACATTAGATACCTCTTTTTTTCTCTCTTCTCTGGGTTTTCTAAAACTTCTACAATCTAGCTTCAAACCCCATATTTCAATGGAAATTGCTTTGACCAAAATAATCAAGGATATTTCTAATGTCCTTTTCTTAATCCTCATCCTTCCAAATCACTTTGCAGATTTTAATACTAATGACTACCATATCCACCCATATACCTTCTCCTCTAAGAGTTTTTATTATTCTGTTTTCTCTTGGTTCTCTCCTACCTATTCCTCATCCATTTGTTTTTGCTGGATCTTCTTCCACGCCACACTAACTAACTTTGTGTGTTTCCCAAGGTTCTGAACTAGGCCCTCTTCTCTTTTCTCTCTATACTCCCTCACTTGGTGATCTCATCAGCTCCCTTGGATTCAATCATCTTTTAGATCTATTTATCCAACACTAATCACTCTCCTGAGTTCCAACCCTACGTCACCAACTTCCTGTTGAGCATTTCAAGCCAGATGTCTCATAAATGTCTTAAACTCAACATCCTCCAAACAGAACTCCTTATCTTTTCCCAAAAACCCACCCCTCTCCTGAGATTACCATTAACTATCAGGGCAGCCACCATCTTTCTGGTCACTCAGGTTCACAGTTTTTATGTTAGCCTCCACTCTTGTTCTCTCACTCACCCTACATATCCAAATCAATTGCAAAATCTTGTAACTAATTTCTAGAAAATTTCTCTGGCAGAAGCCCTATTTTTTCCACTCATATCCCTAGTTCAGGCTATCATTACTTCTTGCCTGGACTATTGCAATTGTCTTTTAATTAGTCTCTCTGCCTCAAGTTTCTTTCCACTAGAATCCATCTTCCACACAGCTGCCAAATTTATTTCCTATAATGTACATCTGACTGCGTCACTCAACAAATTCCACTGCCTGTCTATTACCTATAGAATCAAATATAAACTACTTTGAGATTTAAAGCTCTTCACAACCTGGCTAATTTCTCTCTTAACCATTTCTCCCTTCCATGTAATCTGCCATCTAGTTATACTTCTCTATGTGTTTTTCCTTACAAATGATATTCTATGTTTTGCACTGGATGTTTCCCAGATCTGGAATATTCTTCTTCCAAATGTCCCCTTCAAAGAGTCTCTGATTTTTTTTTTAAAGACAGTTCAATTGTCACCTTCCATAAAAGGTTTTTCCTGATTCTTTCAGATACAAGTACCTTCCCCTCTAAGGCTAGTTTCTACTTACTCTGTATTTATCTTGCATGTATAGATTTATGAATTTGTTTTCTATTGCATTGGAATGTAAACTCATTTAGGGCAGGAACTTTTTTTCTGCTTTTTTTGTATAACCAGTGCTTAGCATATATGCCTAGCACATAGTAAGCATATTACAAATGCTTATTTATTGAGTTAGCAACTTTGAGAATTACTTTGAAAGGGATAGCTAATATACCATATGGAATCTTGTTATTCAAAACAATTCAACTGTCTAGGACAATGACTAAATAAAACAATGGGAAATGTAACAGGAAGAAATATAAAATTCTGTATTTAGGAATAAAAGTCAACTATACAAATTTAGAATAAAAAGAGATTTGGCTACAAGCAGTTCATATTAGTCAACTTCAAGCTCAGTATGAGTCAACAGTTTTATGCAATCTTAGACTACTAATAAATGCCTGCTAATTATAGCCCTATGTCTCTCCTACCTTTCTTAGCTCCACTTTTTGAAAAAGTCACATACATTAGGTGTTTCCATTTTTCTTCCCTCTCCGGGTTTTCTAAAATCTCTACAATCTAACTTCCAACCCCATATTTCAGTGAAAATTGCTCCCATCAAAGTGAAAGACAGTACTGGCAGACAATAAAAATACAGTGTCCATGTCTGGAGTATTATGTTCAGATCCAGATATCACAGTTAAGTAGGATATTGACAATCTGGAATGCCTCTCTAGAAAGGTGATTATGATGGTAAATTGATGGTGATTATGATGCAAAATCTTATTGTTTGAGGATTGGTTGAAATAACTAGGGATGCCTTTAGTTAAATTCCTGGTTTTCAGTATGTAGATTCCTTTAGACATTTTGATGGACTGAAAATACATACTCTAAGTCTCCACAGAATAGAAGCTATTGGTAAGCTTTCTTCATCATCAACAACTCAGCTCTATTATGACCTTTGTATACTTCTAGCACATTACTGTTTCTTGGCTTTTCCATTCTGATAACTAGGTTTCCTATCACTCTGCTTTCACTTATTTCTGTTAGTATTATATTATATCCAACTCTTGCTTGATCCCTTGAAGTTGGTGTTCTTGGTATTTAGCCCCCATAGAAATTCTTTCCCTGCTATTTTCCTTGGAGCATCAGTACTAGTTGTTAATCTTTCATCTCTTGTTGAGGCAGTGGATCTTAACAGCTTCAATTGAAGAAAGGGAAAGATTTATGGGAAACACAATCACCATCTTCAAATATTCGAAAAACTATCATCTGATAGATTAGATTTTTATTGAGTACTTCTAGAAAGCAGGATTAGTATTCTGAGTATAAGCTGTTGGGAGGTAGATTTGGATTAAAAATAAGAAAAAAAACTTTTTTAATCATTTGCTGTTGTTCAGTCGATCAGTCATGTCAGACTCTTTGAGACCTGGTGGACCATAGCACAATAGGCCCTTCCATCCTCCACTATCTCTTGAAGTCTATTCAAGTTCATGTTCATTGTTTCCATGACACTATCTATCTATTTCATCCTCTGCAGTCCCCTTCTCCTTTTGCCTTTAATCCTTCCCAAAATCAGTCTTTTCCAATGAGTCCCATCTTCTCATTATGTGCCCAAAGTATTTAAGCTTCATTATTTAACCTTCTAGTAACCTTATAGTCTGATTTAATTTCTTTAAATATTGACTGATTTGATCTCCTTGCTATATAAGGGACTCTCAAAAGTCTTCTCCAGCACCAAAATTCAGAAACTTTGATTCTGTGGTGCTCATCATTCCTTATAGTCCAACTCTCACAGCTGTACCTTGCTACTAGAAAAACCATAGCTATGACCATACAGACTTTTATCTTAATAACTAGAGCTGTCCATAAGTAAAATATACTAGCTTGTGAGGTAGTTAGTTAGCTCCCCTTGATTAGAGGAAGTAAAAGAGAAACTGGACAATAGATTATTAAGGCTATTATGAAGAGAATTCATATTTCTGGTAATCATTGAGCTAGAGGACTATCACTCAAGTAGTGGAGTTGAAAGCAAGTCTTGTCTATATCAGCTTCAAGTTTCAGTGATGATGGTGATAGTGGTGTGGTGATAGTGATGATAAAATTGAAAACAAAAGTTATAAATGGTTATGAACATTATGGTTATGAACAAGCAAGTCTTGTCTATATCAGCTCCAAGTTTCAGTGATGATGGTGGTGGTGGTGGTGAGGATGATAAAATTAAAAACAAAAATTATAAATGGTTATGAACATTTTTATTATTCTATACCTAGTAATCACTTCATTGATCAGCCTTCCTTTCAAATATCCCCATTATCTTACCAAAATATTTACTTTTTCCATTATTCTTGTACCTACTAAATTACTCACCCTTCCCCTCCTAATCAAATAAATGATTGTTTAATTTTTGTCTATGAAGCCAGTATTTCCTAAGTGATCAGACACATTTTTATCACCAACTGATTTGCTCTTTTGCCTATTCTTTCTATGTGAATTTCTTTTCAGTTTCCTTCCTCACAACCTGCACATAGAATGTCTGGCTTCCCTCAAGACAACTCAGATATCTCCTTCTGAAGGAGGTCTTTCTTGGTTCTCAAAGCTTTTAATGTCTTTACTCAGGTGGCATGAATGCAATGCTATCACACATAGCAAGACACAAGCCTCAGTATTTAAGTTTACCGTCACTATGTAACATGGAAAAATCCAAGGTGGTGGCAGATTGCTACCACCAGAAGGCAGGCATTTCTAATGCTGGTCTGTTCACACTTCCTAAAACTTGAAAGAAAAAAAAAACATTCCCTGCCCTCAGGGAGCTTACATTTTAATGGAGGAGATAGCAGGTAGATAAATAGGTATATGTAAATACAGAGCAGATGGAAGGTAACCTTTTTTTATCCCCAGAATTTAGGACAGTACCTGGCATATAATAAGTCATAAATCTTTATTGATTGATTCAGTTTTCTCACCAAGAAAAGAGTTCAATAACAGAAAAAGCACTGGATTAGGAGTCAAATGATTTGTATTCTAGTCTCAATTCTACCATTTACTGTGTAGCTTAGAGTAATCACCTTATTTTCTAAAGTTCAGTTTCCTTGTCTATAAAATGGGATTAAAATTTCCACCCTGCCTACCTCATGACTTTATTATCATGATTATTTTCTTAAAAGATATATGAACTCAATAAATACCTGTCAAATTATATTAGTGAGAAAATCTATTGTCAGAAATAAAGAACTCTGTTCCATGCATTAATTTACTATGTAGATATGCTTTTTTCTTTCAAGTTTTAGGAAGTGTGAACAGACCAGCATTAGAAATGCCTGCATTCTGGTGGTAGCAATCTGCCACCACCTTGGATTTTTCCATGTTACATAGTAATGGTAAATTTAAATACTGAGGCTTGTGCCTTGCTATGTATGATAGCATCGCATTCATGCCACCTGAGTAAAAGATTATGTCACACATTCTATGATAAAATACTCCCTTAAGGAGCTAGTGGAGATGGTTTATTATATGTCAAACACAATTCCTCTGATGCAAAAATGTGGTCATTTTACTTATTACTAACTATCTGCACACACTAAAGTAAGATATATTTTTGCTTTAAAAGAAATAACATTAAATCTTCTGCAAGAAAAAAACGGATTTTTTTTCTCAAAAGGAACAGGGTTTGAGTTATATTCTTTCACCACTATTTTCAGTAGTCCCTAAGGGGTCAGGAAGTAAAGTTGCAATAACTCTTTGGTTTAATTGCTCATATTTTTTTTTAAAAAGAAAGCATCATAAAGGGACTGTAGAAGGAGGTAAGGAAAGGTGAGTTATTAATAGAGAAACCAGAGTGATGCTATTTCATTTTAACATAGTGAGATTCAGCCAAGAAAAATGCTGCCCATTTCTTGCCTGGTAAACTAACTGATTCAAAGCAAGCACTTTTCTCAATCCCAGAGGGAATTCTGCCTGTACAAATCCCACCCACATTGAGAGACAGCATTCCTAAGAGTGCACAAGATGCATTTTTTCAATGCCTATCATTTTTATGTCTCCATGTGCAAATATAAGCAACTTCCTGATTCTACCATTGCCCAGTCATTATGTCTTTTCTGCCAGGGCAGTGTGAAGTGAAATTGAGCAAGGACATACTTGTTATTAATGCCCTAAGAGTTACTGTTGAAAGTATCTCAAAAGACTTTTTTTAAGGATGGGGGATGGGGTCTGCAACCAGAGTAAAGTCCTCAAATGTCACACATAGTATTTCACTTCTAATTAAAAAAGCTAAGTATTCTAAAACCTCTGCTATGACACCCTTCTATCAAGACCTCCTTACATCAGTCTGACAACTGAAACATTAGTTTCTGATGCCTGGTGAGACCCAGATTAAAAACACTGATCACTGCCTTTAACTTGGTAACTAGGTACAAAGCAAATAGGGTATTTGGTTTGGGTTTTTTAATGCCTATTTTAAAAGCTGTTTCATTTTATGTGACACATTCTTGGCTCCAAAAAGAAAGTACAGGAGAGCCCATGTTCCAAGGTTGGAATACATACTGTGGAGGCTTCTGGAGGGTGCTGCAATGAATAAACAAGTTCCAACAGCCATCCTCCCCAATGAGAGCTGTTCAAACCAGCTTCTAATTTTACCTTGCTGGAACAATACAGCTCAGATCTTTATTTTTATCCCATTTTTCTCCAGGGACAAGGTATTAGCTCAGTCAAAGGACAGTCTCTGAAGCCTGCAAACCACAGAATAACCTCCATACAATTGTTCTTTGTCTTTCCACAGCCTCACTCTCCTCTTCAATTAACACAAGATGTGTCATTAGGAGCACATAACATAATGGGATCAAAGAAGTAACGCTGGAAGGGACCTTTGAGGCCATTAAGAATAGCCATTTTTTGTTTTGTTTTGTTTTGTTTTGTTTTGTTTTATAGATGAAGAAATTGAGGCCCAACTAGGTGATGGAGTAGAATAGAGCACTAAGCCTGAAGTCAGGAAGATCTGAATTCAAAATCCAGTCTCAGACATTTATTAACTGTATGACCCTGAGTAAGTCACTTTATCTCTATATATCACATTTTTCTCAACTGAAAAATGAGATTATAAGACTTACCTCTTAGGGTTATTTTGAGAAGCAAATGAAATAATATTTGTAAAGTGTTTGGCCCAGTGTCTGGCATATAGTAAGCACTATATAAATGTTAGTTATCATCGTTGATGCCCAGGGTCACATAGATATTAAGTGTCTGAGGCAAGATTTGAACTCAGATCTTTATGATTATGTTTAGTCATTTATCCATCAAGTCATGGACAGTATTAGGGCCTAGTGAAACTAAGAATTGAGGTAGCTTCTTGGAGCAAATGAGAAGACAGTTGGAAGCACTGAGATGGGACTCTGAAAAGACAGTGGAAATGTGGATATTTTATCTAATATAAACATTTTGAGGCCATCAACACCCAAGTCTCCTAAGTAAAAATGACTTTGGGTTTAGGGACCAATTCCTCTCCTTTAGCACCACAATGTCTTCCCAATCTTTACACAATTTGTGGTGTTGTCCTCCTCCCTTTTCTTCTCTTCCCATAAATTTTTCTCTCCCCATCACCCTCCCCATCAATTCTACCTATTTTCCCTTTCTTCTAATCTTTTCCCCATCATACGAAATAAGAATATACACATAGGAGAAATAACCAGAAGACAAGAAGACCAACAAGATGGAAGACTAGACCTTTTTTTTCAGTACCCATTAATTCTCAAAAGATTCCTAAAAATGAATTATGTACCAGAGAGAACAGTTGCATATGAATCCACAGAACAAGAAATTTAAAATCCCAATGAAGTAACACCCTTAGGAATGAATATTAGAGAACACATCCTTACTTCATCCCCTCAGCCCACCTCTCCTCCTAAATTCAGAACTAAATTTGGCACACAAACCAACCTGTGGGCTTGTACTTTGGATACCACAATGGGTTTTCTTTCATGCTGCAAAGACTCTGCTGGCATACACATACATCTTAATGTCCCACTTGTCAACCATCCAGTTGCAATAAGTAGGAGATATTAACATGCAAGGAAAAGGGAAGAAGGAACTGGGATGGGAAAATTGACTTCATTCTACCAGGGGTTGTTTCTAGGTTGGAAAATCCCAAAGTTGTAGGAATTCTAGTGTCACTGGTCTTCTGTTCTCTGAAAAATACATTCCATCTCCAGTGCCTGGCACATTGTAGGTGCTTAATAGATGCTTCTTGATTGAATGACTGTAACCATGCAAAAAGCAGCTACTGATTCAGCCCAGTCTAAGAACAAAAGAACAGGAAGCAGGAACAGACACCCAGGAAGTGGATTAGCATTGATAGCTATACTGGTCCTAAAGGAAAGGGACCTAAAATCCACCTGAGGCCAGTACCATTCCCCCAGAAATTACTGAGATAAAAATCAAGGTTGGCAAATTTCCCATTTGAGGATAAGTATAAGATAATGCTGCAGTCTAGTCCTGGGGATGTATCTACCACCAAAGAAGGTGAATTCAAGAAGTGAATAAAAAGAAAATTTGAGAGAACTAAAACCACCAGGTATTTCAAGAAGAATAAAATCTAAAAGAAAATCTAGAGAACAAGCAGATAAACCAACAGAGGATATATTAAAGTTAGGAGGAAAGGTAAGTACTAAAACCTCAAAAAGATTACAAAATTCTCTAAATAAATGTTTTCAGACAAAGGATATTGAACCAATGTGTATGAAACATAGAACCCTTTAAATTTTCAAAAGACTATAAAACAATAGGATGTTGCAGAATAGTCCAAAAGATTAGTAAAACCATAAGATAAAAATAAAAGGGAAAAATGTCAAAATGTATACTCTGCATAACTGAAATGATTTAGAAATTTAGAAATAATTTGAAAAACTTCAATTTATGGTGGTAAGTCTCTTCAAAGAAGTGAAAGATAGAACAACAGATTAGGAACACAAATGGAGGACAATCTTGAAAAAGAGAAGCAAAAGGCAAGGATGCTAAAAGAATACACTATTTCTACAAAAGAGATAGTTGAGAGAAATTAATATTATACCATATATAAGTAACTAATTATTAATTTGTGATCCACCTTTTTCTTCCTATTTCTGTTAACACCCAATTCCTGAAAGGGTCAGTCAGCCTCTGAAGGGCATGGCTAACTGATGAGATTTTTCCTAGCCCTCAGGGCAGCACATGCTCCTTAGTTGGTCAGAACCCCACCCAACTGGGAAACCTCATTTCTGTTCAGAGTATAAACAGAAACTAGTATGGACAAGCCTTTTCCTGAAAGAAAAACCTCCTGTCCTTGATGCCTTCCCAGCTCCTGAAAAAGAAAACTAGCCAGAGAGGTTCAGATGGAAATGGTTTTCCCTGACCAGATGTCTGGAGGCTCCTGAGACTCATGATCAAGCCACTTTTTCAGTAGGAAGAGCTGAAGACTTTTAGCCCACCTCTTCATTAAATATCCATCAACCAGGTTTGAGTTTCACTTGTTAGGGAGTTCCCTTTCAGAAAGGATTTTAGGCATTTCAGGTCTCCCTTGGGGTTTTTGGTTACCAAGAGGAACCACTGACCATCAATTTATTGACTACTGACTAGCCTAATTAATAAATTAATTATTAATTACCCAGAAACTCTGTGTCTTGGAGTTTTCATTCATTACATAGTTTAAGAATCATAAGTGTCTTAGAAGAAAAAACAATTCTTTAAAAAAACTCTGAAACATTATTAAGCAGGAAATACTATAGTAAAACTGTCCAGAACATTTTATATATATATATATAAATATATATATACACACACATAAATATATACACATATGTATATATGAACACCCACATATATATTTTATGTGTATGTATATATGTATATATGTGTGTGCATATGTGTATATATGTGTGTATTATGTGTATACATATATGTGAATATGTATATGTGCATGTGTGTATATACACAAAGCTAAAAAGAATTCACATACCACTTAAAACAAACTACACTTAAAACTTCAAGACACATCATGGTTAATTTTAACAAATCCAATGACCAAAACAAAAAAATTCTGCATGTGGATAGGAGAAAGATCTTCAAATGTAAAAGGAAGAAAATATGAATAAGACAAGTTTGTTCTTCACTAATCTGAAACTGAAGAAAGGAGTGGAATAACATAAGGAGGTAAAAATGCAGTCCAAAATGCCATGGTCTGCAAACCTGAGCCTAATTTTCAATTTAAAAAAGATGAATATTCAATAAAAGAGAGGTGTTTGAGTTATTACCATAAAATAAATAGAAACAAATAAGAGAAGAATATTTGACTTGTAAACACCATAAACAACAGAGACACAAGAAAGGTAAATAAATTGAACTATAAAAATGAATAAATAATGAAATAAATTATTACATCTCTGGAGATGGTTAAAAAAAAAAAGACAAGGAGACCAATGCTATAAACCACTTCCAATCTAGTCATTACCCTATAGTCATGTCTCATAGATATTATACATATGTGATAATTAATAATTATCATAATCATAATATAATATATAACAACTTAATATTTTAAAATATCATTTTACTATTAGGCTAGGAGAAAGGGTCTGGACTTGTTATTTCATTGGTATACAGAACTACCATATGAGGAAACCTTCTCTACCAAGGCAGAAAAGGCATACCTTTTCTGCAATTTATGGTCTTAAAGAGTTGTGTAGAGCACTGAAAATTTAAATCACTTACCCAAGGCCACACCACCAGTATGTGTTGCATTTGAGCCCAAGTTTTCCTAAGTTTGAAAGTAATTCTCTATCCTCTATATTTTGTTTCTTTACCTTTCACTATTAATTAGATTTTCCTAGGTCTTTTGAAAATCAGTTCCATTACAATATAAGCTTTATGACAGCAGAGACTTTTTCATGTTTGTCTTTGTTTCCTAATCGCTCCTCATAGTGCTCTGCATACAGTAGTTGCTTAATAAATGTAGACTATATTGAGCAGAATTGAATCTCAGGTGCTTGAGAACACTGAATGCTCAGTAGTCTTCGTAGGATAATAATCCAGGCAGTTATTAATCTGTATTGTATACCCATTACCTACACATTAGTTTCCCTGCCTAATCAACCCCCACTTCCATATCCAGTAGGAGGCAGAGCCATCACATGGACATAGCTAAGAAGTAAGGTATTTTATTTCATTTTATTTTATTTTTGCCTCATTTCTTACCTAGGCTTAATCACTGAATGGACATTGCCTCAGACAAACAGAGACCTGGGAAAGATCTTAGCTTAAAAAGGCCAAGGTCTCCAACTAAATTTGGGCCCATCTCCAGTCATCCTAATCTATATGTTGCCACTGAATCCAGATAGCTCCAGAGGAGAGAGTGAGGCAGATGACTTTACACAGCCCTGACTCACTTAAATCCAATTCACTTGCAAGTCATGACATCACCTTTCTGATGTCATGGTCTTCTTCGAGAAGGACAAACAACAACAAGGGATCCTGAGTAAGACTGTGGAGAGAGAGTATTCAGTTCAGAAGATGATTCTTGGAACTATTGATTCTTTAGCACAAAGGAATCTCTAATACTAGAACTTCAGTCATTTTAGTAAGATCAGAAAAGTGTCACTGGGTAGGGCATTCATAACACCCAATACAGGCAGCTGCTTGCTCATAACTATACAAGAAGTCAACACTAGACATAAATATTAATAAGAGAAAAGACAATGATGAGATGCTACTTATATCATGTGAATTTTGAGATTACTCTGGATTTGTGTGGCCTTATCTTCTTTTTACTTCCATTACTTTAACTGATAATCTATTCCAAAGTATACTAACTCAAGGTTTTTTTTTCTTTTTTATGATGATTAACAATAGAGGTATCCCCATAAACCAAATCTCTACCTTCTACTTCTGGACTATTCTTTCCTATCTGGACCAGAACTCCCTACACTGTACATAAGATCTGGACTTTCATACCTGAATCCTTCAGAATCTTTGCCCCCAGTACCTAGAGAAGTTAATCCATTCATCTTTGGAGCTCCAACTCAGTGGACCAACCCAGATGAATGTGCAAATTGGCCCATTTAGCCCATTAATATCTACTGGTTGGCTCTAGACACCAAACCATGCCTCATATTCAGCTTCAGATTCCATCCAGACATTCTATAATCAACCTAAGTCATGTCTCCATCTGCCTGCCTGCTTTGTACTCCCCAGAACAAAACTGTCTCCTCTAGTCACTAATTCCCTATATACAGTTTTCTCATATTAGAATGCAAACTCTTTGCCTGTCTTTTAAAATTATTTTGTTATAAATCCGAATAGTGAATTGCACATAGTAAGAACTTAACAATTTTTATTCATTCATTCATATATATTCAAATAATTACCCAAAGTGATTTAATACAATGGTTTTCTATCAGGATATTATAATAAATAAAATAATCAAACTATCCAATGGAAGAAATCTGAATAATTATCTCCTACTGTGTCTTAATAAAACTACATTTACATTGGGGGAGGAGTTCTTATTTTGCTTTTGCTCTGGCACTGATTTTCTATTTAGAGATACATATAATCATTTGCTAGTTTCTTTGGCAATGCCTTTAATTGGGAGTAGTCTATTAGACCAGAGAATATAATTTATGTGAAGTGGCAAGAAGTGAACTAGACTTAATGTAGAGTTAAAATATTTGGCTGTAAAACAAGATTGAAGTTAATGTGACCATTAAAAACTTCATTAGTCAAAGAAAGTGTCTCATGAATTTTTTTTTATTGTTCACTGCATCAAGGTTCTCAATAAATATTTGTTAAATGGACAGAATTAAATAAGAGCACAATGAATGTCCATAACAGATTAAATATGCCACTTTGGCACACTTATTTTCATTGGCATTATATTGCTCCAGGAAGCTGATTCTACCTGGTATGATCGTAGTGTTGCTAATTCATTTAACTGTGTAATAGCTGTATTACTCAATTCCAGAATAATTTTTTTGTTAAGTGTAGGGGCATCTCAAGCCCCTATCTAGCACATGCTTTGACAGCAGACTAGACAGGAAATATGAATCAAACAGCAAAATTTTTAATCAGGAAAAATAACATAGTAAACATTGATGTGGGTGTGAGGAAGGCAATTGGCTTATATTCCGTCAACTCAAGGAAGTGAGTATAAACCATCATAGACATGGGATAATGAGGAAAGGACACATTTCCAGAAAATGCATGCTCCAAACCTGTACATTGCAGCTGGAAAGCTCTTGCTTTATTTCATCAGTTTCACCTCCTGTAGGGCTTTGGGGTAGTCCAGATACTTAGCTGCTTCTCAGCTCTGCCTAACACCTACCACTTTGAAGATGTAAACTTAGCATTTTGCTGAAGCTTAACCCTGTACTGTGCCTTGCTAGCTTTCTCCAGAGATTAGGATCCTTCAGAGGATCCATCTTAATGCCATTGCCCATCACCACTCCCAATACAATTGCTGTCCTCTATGCTACCTTGGGGAAGTCTTCTTATTCATTCAGAGTGAGAGTTCAGGCCATGTGACTTGGACTTCTAAACCAATTAACTATTAACCAATCCTACAGTTCCTACCCTGCTTACCCACAAGACTTCACTTAATCACAACCAACTCTAGTTTTACCTGAATTAGAGTGAGTGAATTCCTTTTTGCCTTTTCCATATTTCAGGTTATAATTATGTTCCAGCCCACACCAAAATGGTCAGCATCTCCTTTTTTATGAGGCTAGATATAAACCAATACATTCCTTTCTTTTTTGGTTACCTTCGTGTCTTCCTTTCCAAGTTATTCAAATGGCATTTCACTAATTAATAGAGCATTTTTTATGTGACCATTGATAGCTTTGATTTCTTCTTCTGAAACCTATCTGTTCTTATCCTTTGACCATTTATCAATTAAGGAATGGCTCTTACTTTTATACATCTGGCTCAGTTCCCTGACTATCTGAGAAATAACACCTTTATCAGAGAAACTTGCTATAAATTTCCCCCCAATTCATGCTTTCCTTCCTATTTGGCTGCATTGGTTTTGTGCAAAAACTTTTTAAATTTTCTGTCATCAAAATTATCCATTTTATTTCTTATAATCTTCTCTATCTCTTGTTCAGTCATAAACTTCTCCCATAAACTCATCCATAGATCTGATAGGTATATTTTTCCATAGTCCCCTAATTTACTTATATCACCCTTCATGTCTAAATCATTTATCAGTTTGACCTTATTTTGGTATATGGCGAGAAATGTTGTATATACCTAATTTCTGCTAAACTACTTTCCAATTTTCCAAGCAATTTTTGTCAAATGTTGAGATCTTATCCTTAAAGTGTGGATCTCTTGGTTTGTCATTTATGGTATGGTATGGTCATTTATTACTGTGTATTGTGTGCCTAATCTATTCTACTGATCCACCACTTTATTTCTTAGCCAATACTAGAATGTTTTCATGATTACTGATTTGTAATAGAGCTTCAAATCTGGTACTGCTAGGTTGCCTTCACATTTTTTTCATTGATTCCCTTGATATTCTTGATTTTTTTCTTCTTCCAGATGAATTTTGTTATTTTTTTCCTAGCTCTATAAAATAATTCTTTGGTTGTTTAATTGGCATGGCATTAATTAGTAAATTAGCTTAGGTAGAAATGTCATTTTATTTTATTGGCTCCATCTATCCATGAGCAATTAATATTTCTTCAATTGTTTAGATCAGTCTTAATGTGAAGATTGCTTTGTAATTGTAATCATAGAGTCCCTGAGTTTGTCTTGGCAGGTAGACTCCCAAGTATTTTATATAATCTGAAGTTATTTAAAATGGAATTTTTCATTATCTCTCTTCCTGTTGGGTTTTGTTGGTAGTATATGGAAATGCTAATAACTTATGTGGCTTTATTTTTTATCTTGCAAATTCGCCAAAGTTATTGTTTTAACCAGTTTTTTTTTATTGATTCTTTAGGATGTTCTAAGTATACCATCATATCATATGCAAAGAATGATAATTTTGTTTCTTTATTGCTTATTTTTATTTCTCCAATTTCTTTCTCTTGTATTATTCCTACAGCTAGGATTTCTAATACAATATTGAATAAACATGGTGATATGGACACCTTTGCCTCACCCCGATCTTATTGGGAAAGCTTCGAGTTTATCCCAATTATAGATAAGGCAGGCTTTTGATTTTAGATAGATGCTACTTATTTTAAGAAAAGTTCCATTTATTCCTATGCTTTCTAGTGTTTTTAACAGGAATGGGTGTTGCATTTTCTCAAAGCTTTTTCTGCATCAATGGAGACAATGCTACGATTTGTTTTTTTTTTTTTGTTATTGATGTAGTCAATTATGCTTATTGTTTTCTTAATATTGAACCAGCCCTGGTATAAATCCTACCCGGTCATAATGTATGATATTTGTGATATATTGCTGTAACCTCTTTGCTAGAATTTTATATACATTTTTGGAATGAATATTCATTTAGGAAATTGTTTTATAGTTTTCTTTCTCTGATTTTGCTCTCTCTGGTTTAGGCATCAAAACCATATTTCTATCATAAAAGGAACTTGGTAGGACTTCTTTATCTTCTTTTTACAATACTTTATATATTATTGGGATTAATTTTTCCTTAAATGTTTAGTAGAATTCATCTGTAAATCCATCTGGTTCTGAGATTTTTTTCTTAGGGAACTCATTTATGACTATCCAATTTCTTTCTCAAAGATAGGATAATTTCAATATTCTATTTCCTCTTCTGTTAATCTGGGCAATTTACCTTTTTGTAAACATTCATTTATATCACATAGATTGTCAATTTTACCAGCGTATAATTGGGAAAATAACTTCTAATAATTGCTTTAATTTCATTTTTGTTTTGGTGCAATCACCCTTTTCATATTTGATACTGGTAATTTTGCTATCTTCTTTCTTTTTAAAAAATCAAATTAATCAATGATTTATCTATTTTATTGCTTTTTGCCCAGAATCAACTCTTGTTTTATTTCTTATTAATTTTTTTAAACTTTCAATTTTATTACTCTCTCCTTTGATTTTCAGAATTTTCATTTTGGTGTTTAATTGGTGATTTAAACTTTGTTCATATTCTAGTTCTTTTGAGTTTCATGTCTAGTTCATTGATCTACTCTTTCTCTATTTTATTGATGTATACATTTAGAGATATAAAATTTCCCCTTAGTACTGCTATGACTGCATCCACCAATTTTTGGTATGCTGTCTCATAGTTGTCATTATCTTTAGTGAAATTATTGTTTCTATGATTTCTATTTTGACCTCTTATTCTTTAGGATTAGATTATTTAGTTTCAAATTAATTTTAATCTATGCTTCAGTGGCTCTTTATTAAATGTAATTTTTATTGCATTAGAGTCTGAAAAGGATGCATTTAATATTTCTTTTCTGCATTTGTTTGTGAGGTTTTTTAATGCTCTATTACCTGGTCAATTTTTGTGAAGTTGCCATGTACAGCTAAGAAACAAGTATACTACTTTCTATTTCAATTCATGTTTTCCAGAGGCCTATCATACCTAAAGTTTTCTAAAAATTCTATTCATTTCCTTAATTTTTTTCTTATTTACCCTATAGTTAGATTTATATAACTCTGAGAGGGGAAAGTTGAGAACCCTCCACTTTACCCTCTATTTCTTCCACCAACTCATTTAACTTTTCCTTTAAGAATGTAGACCCAATGCCATGTAATGTGCCTATATTCAGTATTGCTATCATTCCAATCATTGCCCACTCTACCACCATTTTTCCTTCTACTGCAAAAAGTCTTCCTTGCACATGTCTTTTATGTGTGGTAATTTTTCCCATTCTTCTCCTCCCTTTCCTCATCTTCTAGTCCAGCCCTCTTTTATGTCCTTCCATTTTTTGGAGATAATCTCAATATAATTTATCCAATTCTGTGCTTTTTATGTGGAGTCTTTCTAATTGCCTTAATTACAATAAACTTCTTAGAAGTTACATGTATCATCTTTCCATATAGTAAACATTTAATCTTATTGAGTCCTTATGATTTCTCTTTCATGTTTGCCTTTTTATGCTTCTCATCAGTCTTATATTTGAAAGTCAAATTTTTTATTTATCTCTGGTATTTTCATACTTAAAAGTCCTCTATTTCATTAAATATCCATTTTCCCCCAGAAGGATTATACTCAGTTTTGCTAGGTAGGTTATTCTTGGTAATCTGAGCTCCTTTGCTTTCCTGAATATCATATTCCAAACTTTCCACTCCTTTAACATGGTAGCTGTTAAATTTTGTATGATTCTAACTGTGGCTACATGGTATCTGAATGGTTTCTTCCTTGCTGGTTGAAATATTTTCTCTTTGACCTGGAATCTCTGGAATTTGGCTATGATTTTTTGAGAGTTTTCATTTTGGGAACTCTTTCAGGAGTTGATTGATGAATTCTCTCAATTTCTATTTTCCTCTCTAGTTCTAGGATATCAGGACAGTTTTGTTTTATGATTTTTTGAAATATGATGTCAAGGCTCTTTTTTGAACATGGTTCCTAGGTGGTCCAATAAATTTTTAATTATCCCTTTTTGATCTATTGTCCAGGTCAGTTATTTTTCTGATGAGGTAGTTCACATTTTCTTCATTTTTTTCAATCTTTTCATTTTGTTTTATTGTTTCTTGATGTCTCATGGAGTCATTAATTTCCACCTGTCCAATTCTCATTTTTAAGGAATTATTTTCTTCAGTACTCTTTTGTACCTCTTTTTCTATTTGGCCAAGAATGCTTTTTAAGGTATTATTTTCTTCAGTATTTTTATGCCTCTTTTGCCAAGCTGTTAATTGTCTTTTTTTATAATTTTCTTGCATTGCTCTTATTTATCTTCTTTTCCTCTATCTTATTTCATTTTTAAAGTCATTGTTAGCTCAGCTAGGAATTCTTGTTGATCTTGTGACCAATTCACAATTTTTCTTTGAGGATTTGCTTGTAGTTGGTTTGACAGCATAGTCTTCTTCTGAATTTGTGTCTTGCTCTTCCCTGTCACCATAGTAGATTTTTATGGTCAGGTTATTTTGTTGTTGTTTGCCCATTTCTTGACTTTGAACTTTATCTTAAAGTCCAGCTCTATTCCCAGGGTGGGAAGAAGGCAGTATCCCAAGCTTCAGTCTTTTTTTATGCTACTGTTTTCAGGAACTCATTTTGGGGGTGCTTCCAAGATAGCATGATCCAGGGAGAGGTGTGGTTACTGCTAGCTTGGTCTGTGCTCTGGTTCTTTCCCAAAAAGGTCTTCTGATCCTCTGCTGTCACAAATTCTATTACTCTTTAGGACACCTGCTCCCTTTGGACTGCAAGACACTATTCGTTAGGTACCTTGCACCCTTGTGCTTGAAGTTGCTCTTCTCTGCCCTAGAACTGTGACCCAGAAGTGGTTATGGACAATGGAGTTTCCAAATAATGCCTTGTCCTGCACCCAGTGCCAGCACAGGGGTTCTATACAATCTCTTTCTGATCATTTGCCTAATCCCTCTGACTTGAGAGCTCTAAAAACTGTTGCTGCTGCTGTCCCTGCCACTTAAGTTCCACAGCTCCTGTTACCACCTTGTGGGCTTCAGGCTAGCTCCTACCCATGTGTCATAGACCTCTCTTTCCAATCTCCTAAATTGTGTTGGGTTGAAAAAAAATGTCTCACTCTGACCTTTTTAACTCTGGCACTCCAGAATTTGATTTGAAGTATTATTTTATATTTATTTGGAGGGGAATGTTGAGAGAGCTTGGCTGTTGTGCTTCCTCTACTCCATCATCTTGGCTCTGCCTCAGCCCTTAAGTTCTGACAAAGTTCAAGAAAGCACTAAAAATATTGGTGGGGGAGAGAGAAAGGAAACAGTAAACTTGTCATCTCTGTCTGTCCTTACAACTGTTCTGGACTGAAGATAGCTTGCAACTCTTTGGGAATAACAATCAATAGATAAAATTCCTGAGGAAAAAATGGTCCCAGTAAGATGCACTTTGAATACTCTTTTGGTACTCCACATCCTGTTTTTTGCTATTTTGCTTTGACTGATTGTCTTAGCAAAAGAAATAGAATTCTTGTTTTGAATTCCATATTAATTCCTAAGGAAGAAATGAAAACTTTGAAGCTAAAAAATACAAACGTAAAGAAGAGTTTGAAGAAGGTGTGAAAAACCCAGGGAGAAAGATAAAAGAACATAGAAGCAATCATTTCCTACTTCCACTCTATCACTAAGACAAATACACCCACAATAAATATTTATTTACTCTCTCATTATAAGCCACAAAGGACAGCAAAACAAAGATGTAAAATATGTGGAAAGAATAACATAGTGTGCATGACTGTACATGCCAAACATTCTTCACAAATCCAGATTTCCGAGGAAACTAAAGGAAAAGGGAATAATAACACAATAGTCAGGGTATATGAAGTTTCTTTCAGGTATACTGCTGGAGCCTCATTTTCCAACTTTGAGGTCTTTTAGATCTTTAAAACTAGTGATTTTCCTGGCAGGATAATTTTATGTACACTGAGGAACAATTTCTTTTTTTTTTTTGGAACAATTTCTAACATGTCTTCCCTATGAGTAAACTCTGCTATAGGTTAACCAATATTGGATAACCCATCACTCTAGATAGACAGGCACAGAATCTTGAAAGCCTCTCCTCTTTACCATCCCCAGTCTGCTGACTCTAATTCTTTCCCTGCCTATTGGATGATACAAACCGAATAGGAGAGGATATTAAGATCATGGCAGCAATTGCTTAAGGTTTCTGTGTTTCAGTTCCTTCCCTCACCAATCCATATTTTCCACTGCTGCTCATGTAGAGTTCCTAAATCACCATTCTACTCATATTACTCCTTTCAGCAAAAGGCTTCAGTAACTCTTCATTGCCAAGGGAAGGAACGACCAAATTAAAAGATAAACTGCTTGTCTTAGGATTTAAGGCCCTACTTCTGCAAGCTTATCTCATGAAACTATTGTTCAGATAAACTACTTTACAGCTATCATGGGCAATGCATCACTCATTGTTCTTTCCTTGTCCACTCTTCTGTTCTTATTTTTAATCACATTATCCTGAAGGCACATAAAGGGCTTCTTCAGCCCTGGAACTTTTCTGCCAGATGAAATCCATCCCTTATTTCAAGGCCAAACCCAGATATAACCTCCTCTATGAAGCGTTCTTTATGACCTATATCACTTCAACCAGAAGTGATATCTACCTCCTATATTTCACATTATTTCTATGGAATGAAATTGAAAGGGAAAGAATTTCTTATGCACATACTGTGTGCCAAGCATTGTCCTAAACAATGGGGAAACAAATGGAATGGTAAGGTAGTCCTTGCTCTCACATTGTAACTGGGGTAGACAACACCTACAAGAAGATTCAACTGCAAAGTGGATGGCAAGGTCCCAAGGACCACCATCATATCAGAGGAACTTATCTTTATCTGCCCATCTTTTAAGATGGTCATCTTATTTGACCATCTGTTGTTATTTTTTCTGTGCATACCATATCTTCTGTTTTGATCCTAAGCTCCTTTAAGGCAAGGATTGTGAATTATTTTATCTTTGTGCAAACCATAGTACTTTGTATATAGTACTCACTTAAATGCTTATTGAATTTAATTGATTTTAATCAATTGTTCCACTTTCCCCCACCCCTTATAAACAAGATCACTAAGTAATAATTCTAAGCTATGTGAGTCACTTAGATTTCCTTGTTAAACTTTGCCACACAAAGGATATGCTAACTGCAATTTAATGACAATTGCTTTTGGAAAAGAGAGCTCTGATAACTGTACAGATAATTGAAGTCTATCAATCCTACTATATCATGCCTCTATGACAAGCTTTTGATTTATTCCCTGAATTCTTCATCAATTTATTCTATGTACTCCAGGGGACTTGTAGTATATTTTAATGACAATCTGAGTTCTGTTTGGACCCCTATTGATAGTTACATTAATTCCTTCCATCATGTGTCCTTCTCTTGTGCATTCATCCACTATGAATGGAGAAGGCAGATTGTAGGAAGATATCTATGTCTAAGGACCAACAGTATAGGTTAAGGGCATATCAAGAGTTGGGATAGAACAATGTGTAGTTGGACTACATAACTACAGTGCCAAGATGTTAAGACAAGAAAGTGAATCCAGAACAGTGATGATGGGATGGGAGGACAGGGATGAAGAATAGGTTTAGGAGGAATAAGATAGAAGGTAGAGATGGAAGGATAAGTGGTGATGATCAGAAAGGAGAATTTCAGAGTTCAAAATATGAGTGCTTACTTTTGAATTCCTAGGCATGTTTATTGCTAATCTTCTTTGTAGTTTTGGACAATTTTTTTTTCCATTTTCCTTCATTTCTAGTTTAAAAGACTTTTGACTGGTTTTGCAAAATTCCAGGAAAATACATTCTTACCAGTCCTTGTTAGTCCAGTCCATCCTTGACAAGGGATTTCATCACTCTCTTTTATTCTGAGGTCCAGAAATGTGAAGGCTTTTCTCAGGCATTGTCTTCTTAATCAGCAGGTCCTCCTTTTACTTTAATCAGCAGCAGTGATGAAAATACCATTTGTTCTCTTCAGGTTTTTTGCTCAAGGCTTCATAATGGTTAGCAATTCTTTCTGCCTTCCTTCTGGTAATATTATGCATATCCATGTGAACTTCTGGAAATGGGTAGGAGTCATCCATTTTTGACAAGCCTTTGGACTTGGCAAAGACTCCTTGGGAACTGAATAGGCTTCTCTATTATTGTTTATCAGGTTGACAAATAGCTGCCTCATAATTAGTCACCAGGGAGTCACCAATCACTGTTGACTCTTCCTCTGACCCTTACTGGATTAACTCTCACCTCACATCACTTATTGATCCACATCATCATTTCTTGGAAGACAAGCAGCTGTTTGCTCCTTTGGTGATCTAGTTGTCTTCTCTTCAGGAAAAGCTTCATATTTGTTACTTAAGTCTTCAGTTTTACTTCAGTGGTCCTTCTTCCTTATCTTTTCTGTCATACTGTTCTATCTTTCAAAAGCCAGCAACAAGTCAGGATTTCCATCTGCCTTTTCAAATCTTTTTTTTTCATCTTTGATGCTACACTGAAGCCCTTCTTCCATTTTTAAGAGAAGCCTTCATTCTTCCTGATACCCTGAAAAGTAGAAAGGCATTCTTTGAAATTCTTAGGTGGTCTTTGCTTTAAGCAAGTTACTTACCTATGAAAGAAAGATAAAATCCCACATTCTCTGCAAGTGAATTTAAACTTCCTCCTCTCCATACTTTCTGTAAGGAGAACCTTCTTGTCAGAAAATGATTTCTAAAATTTCAGAAATCAATTAATAAAAGTATTTCAGGTTTTAAAAATGCCAAATATGTTAAATGAGGCTATTTCCTCTCAGACACCATTTTTTCTTTTCTTATTATTATTTCCTGCTCAGAAAGATACTTTCAAAACTCTCTGGTATTATATTTTTATAATGTGTTTGGTTTATACAAAGATGAAGGTGTCTCTTTCAGTATATTCTATCAACTAAAATATGCAAAAGCCTCCAATATTTATACAAGATGAAACCACAGACCATTGGAAACCTTCCTTTAGCTTTGGCCCTGGCTTTGGATCTTCCTGCTCATTATTCCCCATTAATTTAATATTTATAGTTCCACTTGCTATTCACTAATTTTTGTATCAGTCTTATATGTTCATACCCTAATCCATCCACTGTGGCACTCCTTTTTATGAGCCTCATGCTGTCAACTCTTATCCTTGATATCAAAATTCATACAAAAAGAAATAAAAATGTAATGACAATCCTTTAATACCTTAGAGTAAATTTAACACAATAGTACTTTCTCTGTGGGTATTTGCTTCTTTAAATGTCATCTTTAATTACAGAATTCAGTTTGATAAACATTTATTAGGGAATACCATGTGTCAGGCACTGTGTTAAGTGCTAGGGATACAAATAAGAAAAAACAAATATAGTCTCTGCCTTCAAGAAACTTACATTCTAATGGGGAAGACAAAATAGAAAAGGATGCTGACAAGGTTGAAGGGGAAGGTGAGAAGCCATCAGGGGTTACCAGGCACAAAGGCATGATGTACTGTGGAACTGAAATAAAGCAGAGCTGCCAACATAAAATGGAAAGTGTTTCTTCCTATAAAGGAATTTAACAGTCAAAAGTAGGTAATGTAAATTTTGGTAGGTATGAAAGCATAGCCCCATGTGCCTGAAATCATACCAGACCGACAGCCATTTCTTCAGCCTAGGTAAGACAGCCCTGATAGCAATAAGGCTGAAAGCTTAATGAACATTTAAAATCATGAAGTGCTTAATACAGTACCTGGGACATAATAAGGACTATGTGAATGCTAGCTATTATTATTAGATGTGCTCTAGCACTGCCTAGCAGTGCTTTTTACACAATGGGTAGGTAACGAATATTTTGTTTTTTAAATTGAATTGATCATTGCAGTTGTTTTTGTCAGCCCAATAGAAAAAGAAAAATTCACCTGATCTGGACCTTAATGGTGGGGATGAGTATATTTCAGTCATAGGGGACAATATAGGGAAAGACACAGAAGCAAGTATGGCAGGACAAGATCAAAGAATGAATCAGTCTGACAGTAATCTAGAGGTTGATAGGAGGAATACTGCAAGATAAAGCTGAAAACGTAAGTTAGTGTCAGATTGTAGAGGGTGTTTTATGGCATGATGAAAAGTTTATACTTTATTCCCTAGACAAGAAGAACATATTAACTATTTTTGAGTAGGGAAGTGATGTGGTCTGATCTAAGCATATGGAAGATTATTCTGTCAATAGTAGAAAGACAAAATTGGAATGGTAAGAAGGCAATGCGCAGTTAGAAGTTTATAGTGATTTTCCCAACAAGAGATAATTAGGTGCAATACAGTAGGGATGAAAACAAGTTGACAACTTTATAAATACTGCTGATGTAAAATAGACCAAATTTAGCATCTATGGCCATGAAGGACAAGATGCTTATCTTGCCTAGGAAGTCCTTATTTATTATTTTTTTGTCCCCAGGAACACTACATTGCCCATTAGTATCCATCAAAATTCAATGTGTCTGTATCTATAATAGTTTGCCTGTTTCAACTAAATTGAACAGTTACTTGTTCCTAAGAAAAAGGGAAAGCATACAATCATAATATGATAGTGAGCAGCATGAGGGGCCCCTCTGGGAAAGAAACAAGGAAGAATTGTAAGAGCCTGAAAAGAAGAAATAAACATTCATATCTCAGGCGCTTTGGACTAATAGTTTTTCTTAGATTATATACACAAATATATTTACCCCACACTTGGGTTGAGTTTCTGTCACTTTATTTTTCTTGCAGGTTAAAGAAGAAAGTAGGAATCCAACATTTCTAAAGCCAGAGAGAGGGAATAGATTGTGCATAGCCAAAAGGGACTTGAGATATTGAATTTCTGTTTTCCCAAAATCATAGAAATACAGAGTTGGAAGAGACCTCAAAGGTCATCTTATCCAATCCCCACCCAAAGCATGAATTTCATGTCTAAAATCTCAACAGGTGGTCATTCACTTTCTACTTGGTTACCAGTGAAAAGGAATTTACTACCTCCTAAGGCAACCTATTCCACTTGGATCAGCACCAGTTGGTAGGAAAATGTTTTGTTCCTTATTTGAAATTGAAATCTGCTTTCCTTAATTGCTACCCATTGAAGCTGGTTCTTTCCAGGGCCAAGCTGATCAAATCTAACCCTCTTCCCCTATAACAATCCTTCCCTTCTTCAGGTGAAATATTCCCAGATCCTTCAAGCAATCCTCTTATGGTATTGTTTAAAGACCTCTCAATATCCTAATCACCTCCTTTGAATGTACTCTAGCTTGTACATGTTCCTTCTTAAATATGGCAACAGAGCTGAACACAGTAACTCTGATACGTTATAGGGCAGAGAACAATGGAGCTAGATCACTGCTCTCACTGTAGGTAATATAGTTGTATTAAGAGAAGCAATGTGGAATAATATAATGAATAGTCAGACTCGGAACCAGAAGGACCAGTTTTGTGTCCTGCCTCTGAAACATTCTGGCTGTGTGACTCTAGGCAAGTTAATTAACCTCTCAGTGGTCTAGGAAACTATGATTTTAAGATGAAGAGAAGTTTCTGACATATATTAATATAGGGAGTTTCCTCTTCTGAGAGTTCCTATACCAATGAAATCCTAGGTCCCTATTCTTATACTTATATTCATGCAGTCTAAGATAGCATTAGCTCTTTTAGACCACCCCATCCCACTGATAACCCACAAAGAGCTTGAAATCCACTAAAACCTCAAGAGATTTTTCACATAAATTGCTTTCTAAATATATCTGCTCCATCCTACCCTTTTGCAGTTTATTTTTGAACCCAATTACAATTTATATATAGTTTTTTTAAACTTGATTTTGTTCACATCATTCCCCCTCTCCCAGTCTGCACTTGTTTCAGATTTCTATTACTGAATATATGAACTATTTTAGCTTTGTTCATTCCCAAACTTAATCTACATGCCATCTATGCATTCATGAAAGTCACTGATAGAATGTTGAGCAGGATCGAACCAAGGACAAAGCCCTTAGTCATACATCTTTTGATTGGTATTGACCCATTATCAACAATCTTTGGTTCCTGACAGTCAACTATTTGCAAACCAACTTAAATAACTGTACCATTATCCACTTTATATGTCAACATCGTGCCCAAGAATAAAGTGATAGACTTGGTCAAATACCTTGCTGAAATCCAGATAAATAGTATTAAATCTATGGCATTCCCTTGACCATTTGGGCTAGAAATCCTATCAATAAAGGAAATTAGACCAATCTGACATGATTTTATAATTTACCCCTTCAAACTATTACTAATCACCTTTTCCTTTTCTAAATGTATATCAACTATTTCTTTAATAATTTCATTCTAGATTTTTATCAGGAAATGGCTTGACAACTCACTGACCTAGAATTTTAATTAATCTACCTGCATTTTCTTTTTGAAAACCAGGGCATTTGCCTGTCTACAGTCTTGAAACATTTCTTCCATTTCAACACCATTCCTCAAAGATCATCTGTCTGAAGTGAACAGTTGATCATGTCTGCATTTTTTCCCAGAGGCCTAGGATATCACATAGCTGGCCTACTTCACTTATGCTCACTGAGGGCCTCTATCTGTTCTCTTCCCATCTCTGCATTTGGTGAGCAATGTGGGATAGTGTATAGGGTATTGGACTAAGGATCAGGAAGATCTGGATACAAATCAATTAATTAGTAAACATTTAAAATCATAAAGTGCTTAGCACAGTGCCTGGTGAGGCAGCTGAGTGACACAGTGGATAGTATGCTGGGCCTGGAATCAGGAAGACTCATCTTTCTGAGTTCAAATCTGGCCTCAGACATTTACTAGCTATGTAACCCTGGGCAAGTCACTTAATTTTGTTTGCCTCAGTTTCCTTATCTGGAAAAAAAGCTGGAGAAGGAAATGGTAAACCGCCTAATATCTTCGGCAAGAAAACTCGACATGTGGCCACAAAGAGTGACAACCGAACAGCAACAATAATATGGTGTCTGGCATATAGCAAATGCTAACATATGAATGTTAGCTATTGTTATTATTATTATTTGTAAAGCAAGGACTCTGTGCCAGATACTACGCTAACCACTGGATCTCACTTTATAGATTGATTTTGACCCTGGGCAGTTCATTTAATATCTCTGTGCTGCATTTTCCTCATACGTAAAATAAGAAGGCTGGACTCAAGAGCCTCTAAGGATCCTTCGAGCTCTAAATCTATGACCTTACATTTCTAGTGTTTCTATTTTCTTCTCATTATTTTTGTTGTATACTTCATATTCTGAAAATCATTTTTATCATCTGAGAAAACAGATGCAAAATAGGAGTTGAGTAAAATGGGGATTGTTGTTGTGTCCAACTCTTTGTGACCCCATTTGGGGTTTTCTTGACAAAGATACTAAAGTGATTTGCCATTTTTTTTTCTCCAGCTCATTTTATAGATGAGGACCTGAAGCAAACAGCCCCACAGCTACGAAGAGTCTGAGGCCAGATTTGAACTCATAAAGATGAGTCATCCTATTCCAGGCTTGGTGCACTATCCACTGTGCCACTGAGTTGCCCTCAAAATGGGGATAGATAGCAATAAATACATTCTCTAAGTTTATATTTATATATACTTATATAAGTTTATACTTACTCTAAGTCTCATACTTAGGTAACACAGACGATCATCAATATTGGCAATAAATACTAATTATGAATGACAGAGGCAAAAATCCCAGAAGTAGAAGTACTAAGGTGCCAAATGGCAATATTGTTAAACCTACCAACACTTGTATTAGACAGATGGACTACAACCTCTTTTGGAGTCTGTAAACAAAACTCATGTGACCCTAATCCAATGTATTCAGCGCATAAAGACTATTTTCATGAAGGCCAGGCTCATAGGAGAGCTAGATTAAGTAAGAAGTAATCTCCAACTCTCAGCCTCCATTTTCTGCAACTTTCACTAGTGAGTACCTGAACCTCCTTATCTTCCTACTCTTCCCATCAGCACTGCTTACAAAGTATAATTAAATCTATAGGAGCTGATAATATCACCAAATGAGACAGTACTGAGAGGGAGGAGAAGACCCAGGACAGAGCCTTGGGAGACATTCTTGAAATCTAGTATTATCCTACAATCTCTTTTAATAAATTAAAATGTTGAAATAAAAAGTACACGTGAACCTATTTCTATGGAACTAACATGAAGTAGGTTAAACATTGAACTTATCATCAGAAGACCTGAATTCAAATGTCAGTTATACCAAGTTGTATGACATTGGACAAGTCACTTAACCTCTCTAGCTCTCATCTATAAAATGAGGATGGAGGCTAAATAGTCTCTAACACCACTTCTTAGCTTTAACTCTATAATCTTATGATACATGTGTAACAAAATAAGTCCGGAAACTCAAGTAGCAAGAAAATGGCTGGAGTAAGTGGCTAGAAGGGATGTAAAGCAAGATATGGGGACTGGGACCAGCTAGTGATCCATGTAAGTTTCTGGTTACTTTTTCACCAATCTAGACAGCTTGATGAAAACTCAGCCCAAGGCATGAGTTCTAAGACTAAGTAGAATAAGTCCTCCAAGGCAGGGTCTCTGGCTGTCAAAGGATGTGCAATAATAAGGTCAAGGCAAGAAGAGGTAGGTATGATAAAAGATTACTGTCTCTGGAGTCCCAGGACCTGGATTAAAATCTCATTTCTTATACTTAAGATTACTCTGTGACTTTAGACAAATCACTTAAGCTCTCTTTTGTCCCTTATACAACCATTTTGGAGAGCAATCTGGAATTATGCACAAAGAGCTATTACATTGCCTATACCCTTTGACTCAATAATACCACTACTAGGCCTATTTCCAAAGATGATTAGGGAGAAAAGGGAAAAGAACCTATATGTTTTAAAATATTTATAGCAGTTCTCTTTCTGGTGACAAAGAACTGGAAATTGCAGGGATGCCCATCAGTTGAGAAATGGCTGAACAAGTTGTTGATTGTACTGAACAAGTATATGATTGTGATAGAATACTACTGTGCCATAAGAAATGATGAGCTCAATGATCTTAGAAAAACATAGACTTGCATGAAATAATGAAGAATGAAATGAGCAAAATCAAGAGAACAATATATATAGTAACAGAAATATTGTTTTAAGAACAACCTCAAGCAACTAAGTCATTTTGACTATTATAAATACCCAAATTAACTACAAGGGACATATGAAGGAAGATGCTGTCTGCATCCAGAGAAAGAACTGATAAATAGATGTATAGAATGATTTTACAATATAAACATATTTGTGTCTAATGCTAGCCATCTCCAGGATAGGGAGAAGGGGGAAGGAAGGAAAAAAAGGAAAAAAAAATTAATTTACATGATAACTTTATTATATACTTAAAAGGAATAGGAAGTTGTACATAACAGATTTGCAGTTTTATGTGTAATTATCTCTTAATGGAAATGCTTGTTTTATTCCATAAATTAAAAATAAAATAAGTAATTTTTAAATGGGGGTGTGAAGTTGTATTAAATGAGGCCTCTTCTATCTCCAGATCTATTATCTATGATCTTTAGATTTTAAAATGACTGAGTGGACAGTTCTGTGAAATGTGAAAGTTTCCTAGGAATACCATCAAATCTATACCAACCTTTTATAGTCTTTGACCTTGAACCACTTTTAAATTTATTGAATTCTTATATAAAACATATTTTATTCCAATCCAATATTTCTGAACTTATCAACAAAAAGAAGTCAAATTTTGCTTTTCTTCTTTTGAATAATGTTCTGCTGAAATTCTTCGGGATGAATATATATTTCAATTTCCTTAAAGATTGAAAAGTATCCAAACAGTAAAAGAACTTAACATGGTGAACCTAAAAATTAACATCTTGTCAGCCAATCCAGGCAGGTTCCTTTACAAACCTAAATGTCCTTTTAACAAAAGATTAAACATTGATACTAAGATCGAGTGATTTCAGAACAGACACCTGCTCTCAGTTCCCTGGCTGTTGTTCTATCTTCTGGCCACATGTTCAGTGATCTCTGCCATCTGGTCTTGCCACCTGCTGTAAGTGTCTGACTTCCCTCATTGCCTTATCCACCTGCTGACCTCCTAGCTGTTTGTGAGTCTCCAATTAGATCACTGCTGCCTTCTGTACTGATTCACGTGCTCACACTCTGAAAACCACCCTCCTTTCACTCTTTAACATCGAGAAGTATTTTTTAAAAATAATCTTTTCTGGATCCAGATATTCCTACCCAGGCCTTTCATCCTGGTCTGACCCCAGGTTCTGGTAGTTTTGTGCTACTTGGATCTTGCCACCTGCTTAATTCTTGAACTTCTCAATTGGCTATTTGCTGCATCTGCTTTGAGATGGAAAGTCCATTAATTCTAAAAGTTCTTTGCTTTTGTCAAAGAGAACTATCTAAGGAAAAGGGGGGGAGGGGGAGAGGAGAAAGGCTATTCCTCTCAACTCCCAAATTCAAAGCTGCTTGATATTTGACTCCACTCTAGTAAGACCAAATGTCAAAGGCCCAGAGGCTATCTTTTACATGCAAATAACGAAATAGACTAGTGTTTTGCAAAGAAGATTTGGGAGGGGCACTGAAAGAATGCTCTGCTTCACTCAGAAGCTGCTGAGAAGTGATCATAGAATTTAAGGAGAACCCAACTAGATAAATACTCTAAGAGAAGAGAATCAGTGATTAGGAAAGAAAAAAAGGGAAGGAAGGGAAAGAGGTAGGGAGGAAAGGGAAGGGAGGATGGCAGGAAGATAGAAAATGAGTAAGGAAGGCAAGAAGATGGGAAAGAAAGGAAAAAAGGAAGGAAGGAAAAAGGAAGAAGGAAAGTAGGAAAGAAGGAAAGAAAGAAGGTAGGAAAGAGCATGGAAAAAAGGAAAGAAGGAAGGAAGGGGAAGAATGGAGAAAAGGAAGTAAGGCAGGGAGGGAGGGAAAAGGAAGGAAAGGAGGACAGAAGAAAAAAATGTAGGAAAGAAAAATGGAGACATAAAGATGTTGTGAAAGTATAAGAGTACACATATTTGAAAAGGGAAATAAAATTTAAGAAATTATATCAAATTCTCAAGATTTATTATATCAGATTTTCCCATGGCAGAAAATCAAGAGTAACATTGGATTTAATGAGGAAACAATGGGGATAATAATGTCATCCATACTACAGAAAAACAAAAGTCAATTTAATTCTTCAAAGGTTCTTCAAAGTAGCATTTATCCTTAATTTAGCTCTTTGTCATTAGATTTCCATTGGTCTTTAGTAAGACAGATATATTCTCCTCCTCCTCCTTTTTCTCTTTCTTCCTCTTCCTCTTCTTCCTTTTTTGTCTTTTTCCAATACAAAATCTCCCTTGTTGGTGTTACAGCACCATTTCAGCAGTAATCAAAAATTTAAACTGAAAAAAAAAATCAGTGTTTGCAATTTGCCAAAATGCAAAAATCTCAATGTAGTAGAAATTTCTCATTCCAGGTGGGATTATGAATGATCAAAGTTTATCAGGTACTCTGCATCAGCTACAGACTCTTAAGTATGACCTAAGACCACTGAATTATATTATATGTCTGAGGAGGCCTGGTGAAGAAATTATGATGGTCAAATGTGATAATCCATTACAAGAAAAAGGAAAAGAATTAACATAGATCTTTCAGTCACCAGCCTTGTCATGCAGCCCAGCACACACACACCTAGAAGTATAATGGTGCAACAAGATCCAGGCTACACACCAGAAACATTGACTACTGACTGCATCATCACCAGTCAGAGAGCAATGGGATTTCTACTACATGAAAGAATGCAAAAGAATATACATAGTAGACCAGCAGCTGGAAAAGTCATTGAAATCTAATACTAGTCCTGAAATAGTTGTATTTTACTTTTTGAGCTTTATAAATTGTTAAAGAAATGGAATCCACCTCTGGGAAATAATGTTTCTTTATGTCTCATCATATCCCATTTTCCCCCAAAGATTAAAACAAATGATTCTATGGCTGTAAATCATCTTCATTGGCTTTGAAAAGCCCTCTGAGCTCTATTTTCTATGCTATTTCAGTAGACAAGCCATCCAAAGCATGTAAAGTGGTAGTCACTAGTCTCTAGGAAAGAAAAAAAAAGAAAGAAAGAGGATGGGGTTGGCAAAGATATTGGAATACATTTAGGACTGAGGCATGACTATAACCTGAGGGATGATACTTTTACTTGGTCCTTGTATTTAATTCTACTGTTCTCTAGCATCACCTTTCATGTCTGTGATGAGCACTGACAATACAAACATTTACATGATGTCACAGATTAACTGGTTTTCTGGAGAAAAGTGATGCAGCAACCTCCTGCCTCCTACCCTCTATATTCTCAGGGATGTGAGGCATAGGAAGAACTGTTTGTTGGGGAACATATCCTACCTAAGTCTCCCAAGTATCCATGATTTTGAATTTAATGTGGAAAGAAGATTCTAGAACACAGAGAAGAGTGCTTGGGCTATAATGGCAATGAATCACAGTAGCAAATGGGGTAGTTTGGACTGGTCCTCACAAGACTTGGGTTCATATTCAGCACTAACCTGACTAGCTGGGTAACTTGGACTAAAGCACCTTTATCACTTCAGTTTTTTGTTACCTCATTTATAAAGTTAGGAAGTTGGTCTCTAAAAGTAATTTCTGCTCTAAAATATCTGAAGCAATTGGCTATAAACCTTTTAGTGGCAGGGACTTATTTTTTTTTTCCTTTTGTCTTTCTGTCCCTGCTTTAAGTCTTTTCCCACTCCAATTTATTCTCCCCTCATCAGTCAAAGTGATTTTCCTAAAGCACAGATCTGATTATGTCACCATCTACCTCTATTCAATAACCTCCAATGTTTCCCTCCAGGATCTAAGATCTTCTATGTGACATTTAACACACAGCTAGGTGGCTCAGTGGAAAGAATGTGGGGCTTGTAATTATCTTCCTGAGTTCAAAGTCTGCCTCAGACACTTACTAGCTGTGTGACCCTGGACATGTTACTTAACTCTGTTTGCCTCAGTTTCCTCATCTGTAAAATGAACTGGAGAAGAAAATGGCAAACCATTCCAGTATCTTTGCCTAGAAAACCCCAAATGGGATTACAAATGAGTTGGACACAATGGAAACAACTCAACAACAACAACAACATTTAAAGGCCCTTAGCATCTTACCCTTTTCTACCTTTCCAGACTTCCACGTACTCTATTTTCCATACACATAACACTCCAAACTGAGCAGTTCCACCGATTATCCCCTAGAACTTGGAATGCTCTCTCTTTTTGTCTCTACCTCCTGGCTTCTAAGATTCGGTTCCAATCCCACCTTCTGCAAGAGGACTTTCCCAGTATCTTTCCTCTGAGATTCCCTTCCATTTGCACTGTATGTGTCTTGCACCCACATAATTACTTGCATGTTTTCTCTGCCATTAGAATGCGAGCTCTTTAAAGGTAAGAATTTCAGTGTCTTTGCCTTTCTCTGTCTCCCCAGTGCTTAGCACAGCACCAAGCGGCACACAGCAAGTGTTTAATAAAGGCTTGTTAATAGACTGTCTATTCACAAAGCCAAGCACTTAATAAGCATGTGGTGCACTAAATTGGTTAGCATGCCAGTATGTGAGTTGCTACTGCTCTAATGATCTATACTTCTCCATGAGGGAACAAAATCAACAATAACTTCTACTCTTGATAATAGCATAAAAAAATTTAATATTCCATTTTAGTCCCTCTTTTCTTTTTCCCCATCTAAAAGTTATCTATTCTGTAACTATTAAAATTGAAGTTCAGATATTTGAATTCAACATTTATTAAATATTTATTATATGTAAGGAAGTCAGTCAACTAGCATTAATTAAGTAGCTAATATGTGCTAGGCACACTGTGCAATGTGGAGATACAAAGGAAGTCAAAAATTATCCCTGTCCTTAAGAGGCTCGCAGTTTGTTGAGAGAGACAAATGAAATCAACTATGTACAAACAAGATTCACACAAGATAAATTAGAGATAATCTAAGAAGACCCTAAGATTAAGGAGGACTGGGAAAGGATTTTAGATAAGTTCATATGTGAACTGAGACTTGAAGAAAGTCAGAGAAGCTAGGAGGTGAAAATGAGGAAGAACGGTGTTCCAGGTAGGGGGACAGCTATTGAAAATGCTTACAGTCAGGAGATGAGCTAGACTAGGCACTTCAGATTAAAAAAAAAAATTAAAAAGAAAACAGCTCCTACAGCTCAAGAATTTTTACATTTTAATGAGGGCATACAACATGCACACCAGATGATTAAATGTAAGGAAATTTGAGGAGGAAGAGAGTACTTACAACTATAGGGACATCAGGGAAGGTTTGCCGAGCTGACATGTTAACTGAGCTGAGCCTTAAAGAAAAATAAAGATTCTGAGAGACAGAAAGGAGGAGGGAGAATATTGCAAGTATGGGGGATGGTTTGTGTGGAAGCAAACAGATAAGAGATAGATTGCCAAACTGGGAAAACAGCTAGTAATTCATCTTGGCTGGAACACAGAGTGCTGGATGAGAGTGAAATGAAATGAAGCTTGAGGAACCAAACTGTGGAAGGCTTTCAATGCCAGGTTGAAGAATGCATGTTTTATCCTAAAGGAATTGGGAGTCACTAAAGGCTTATGAGCCATAGCCAGACTTGTGCCTTAGAAAAATTATTTCAGCAGCTCTTTGGATTGGTTGAAGAAAATAAGGACCGGTGGCAAAGAGATCAATTAGGAAATTATTATAACAGCCTAGGTAGGAGGTGATGACTTCCTAAAGTAGTTAGCTTGTGAGTGAAGAAAAGGAGGCAGTGGCAGTAGAGGTCAAACAACCAACTTTTGACAAATATTCAAATATGGCAAATTAGCCAAAAAAAAAGTCGAAGAGAGCTTCAGGTTTACAAATTTGGGTGACTGGGAAGATGGCAGTTCTGTTAACAAAAATACGGTTTGGGGGGATACGGAAAGATAAAGAATTATATTTTGGACATGTTAAGTTTGAAATGCCACGAGGAAGTCTGGATGAGATTTCTAGCTCCAGCATGTGAGTGGTGATGTAGGATGGCAGTTCAGGAGAGACATTAGTGCTACATATATAGATTTGGCATTTATCTGCATAGTGGTGGTAATTGAATCCATAGGACCTGATAAGATCACTAAGAGACTGTAAGGAGAGAAGATAAAACTGTCCAAAACTAAGTTTTGGGAGATACCTGTGCTTATGGGATGGGACCTAGATTGTGATCCAATAAAAGAGGCTGAAAAGGAAAGGATAGTCATCTAGGTAGGAGAACAAGGGGAGAGTAATGCTATAAAACATCAAAGAAGGAAAAAATATCTAGAAGGAGGAGAAAATCATAATCAGTGACAAAACAACAAAGTCAAATTGGATGAGCACAGAGAAAAGGCAACTAGATTGAGCAATTAATAAATAATGGTCACTTTGAAGAAGTAGTGAAATAAGAAGCCAGAATGCAGGGGGCTGAGGAGTGGTTGCTGAAAGAGTATAGGCAATGACTATCTATGACTGTCTTAAATATATGAACATAGTCACAGGAGTTGGCATGGTCAAGTTAAGTTTTGGATTTTTTGTTTCTTTGTTTGGTTTGTTTGGTTTGCTTTCTTTTTAGGATGGAGAAAGCCCATTAGAATGTAAAGGCAAGATAGAAGAAGCCTGAGTATAGGGAGAGATGGAAATTGAGAGAATGAACAATGGGAAAATATCTTAGAGAAGACTAAAAACAATAGAATTGGCAAAGAAAAAGATATTACTTCTGAGACTGAAACAAAGAATATGTGAAGCTATAGAGGGTCTTGATCTATGGAGACTGTTTTATGAAAGTTCACTAAGATTAACCTCAATCTTCTCAGTAAAGTTTTTTCTTGCTGCAATCATCTTCTAAAAGAGTGAATTGAGGGTGGTATTGGGAGTTTGAAGAGAGAGAAGAGGTTGGAACATAAATAAGAAAATCCATTAGGGAAAACATTGTTTTCTTTTTTTTTTAAAGGCTCACCATGCTGTGATGAAAGCCCAGTTTAGGTTAGATAATATGAATTTGTAGTATTCTCTCACACTGACTGTAGGATTTCTTCTAAATAAATTCATTCAGAATTATGGGAGTATAAACAGTGAAGGTAAACCAGGTTAGAACATTGACAGAGTATGAATACCAGTAGGACAAGGGAGCAAGGTATATTCAAGGTTAGAGAAGAGTATATAGTTGAACAGGCAAATATAGGTCAAGGGAAAAATATGAGGCTAGAATAAGTTATATACTAGAATAACAGGAAGGACTGAATGACTAGAGGTCACCTTAAAGACAAACTTAGGTGAAGAAGTGGGAGAGAGGGACAGATGGAGATCATCAAAGAGAGTGAGTTCAAGATTATGGAGGTAACATAGATATGGGTAATTTTGAAGTCAAATTTATCACAATCCCTGTGAATTTCCAGGCAAAATAAAAATAAAAGCCATGAAATTTGTTTTTTTGAATTTAAATATGGAAATTCATGCTAATACACAAGTGACATTACATCAGCAATGTAAGTACTTTATCCTTAATTAATGTATATACTTCTTAGGGACAGAAAAATAGCCCAATATCTCAAGGTCATTCAACCAATCTAGGGTCCAATTAGTACCAATTGAAGTAAGTGGAGGAGATGAGAACAACTATCCAGGCTTGGTTTTCTTAGCCATTCCAAACTGGCAAATATTTATTCAAATTGCCATTTAAAATTTCTCCGTGGAAATTTGAGGGATGGGAGGGGAAATGCTCTTCTCACTCCTGAAAGATATAGTGGAAATTCAGGACAAACTTTGATTTTATATTACTTCCATGAGTGGAGCTGAAGAAAAAAAAATCTGTACTTCTGCCAAAGCTGACAAATAATCAAATTTTTGTTAGTCTGGTGAACAGTGAAACATGTAGTGGTTTTGCCTCACTTCTTGTTTTCTACAAACACCAAATTTCTAATTTGTTCCAGGGTGGAATTTTGCTGTTATGCACCATAAGAAATTGGGTTTTCTGATAGAAATGGTGGATAGCAATTCACTCACCCCTGACAACTATGATCAATTTTTCCCCAAATGCACACAAATATCAGTTTTCACCTGCGAAAATACACAAAGTAATAACTGACAGTTTTACTGTACCCTATACTATAATCCTGGACAAGAGATGAAGGCAAACTAAGGAGGAAGAGGAGGAAGTACATTTTTCCCCTTTCAATAATCTCCAAAATGGCAGTTGTTGAGAGAGGGAGAGAGAGAAAGAGAGAGAAAGAGAAAGAGAGAGTGAGAGAGAGAGAGGAGAGAGAGAGAGAGAGAGAGAGAATTAGAGTAATGCAATAGAAAGCCAGTTTCCAAACTGCTTAACCAAAACATTTTCCCATTCCCTAGATGGTTTTTCTGTTTCCAATAACGTACAAATTAAATGTTTAAGCTATGTAAGTCAAGGATATCCAAGATGTACAGAAGCTAGAAATTATAAATCTACAAAGAGCTGGAACTAAATCAGTTGGAATTGCCCATAAATCTGGGAAAGATACATCAGCATCAGGGTCAGCAATCCAACAGAGGAAAATGTGAGGTAAGGAAATTTTACTGACTTCTTAGGTACTCTGGTCTCTCTAGGAAGAAGACAAGGAACAAGCTTTAAATCTTTCTGAATACCAAACTCAACCACTTAAGTGTGAATCCCCAGCCTTTTTCTAATGAACAGATAGTAAATACAACGTCTAGCAAAATATGCTCCCGGTTTAAGATGATTTGTATTTTCCTACCATGTTATATTTTCTTGAGGGCAGAGAGTGTTACGTTTTTGTCTTTGCCTCCCCGAAATTTAACACAGTAGGTACTTAACAAATGAACTAAGTTAAATTAGGTTGTTTTTTTCTTCTTTTTTACCCATTGGCAAAGAGTTGTAACAGATAAAGTATGAGGCCATCTCTTACCTGTCAGTGCCCCATTAATTACTTTTTATTTACCTCTATTTATATAAGAACATTGTAATTGAGAGGCAGAGTGGCATAGTAGATAGAATACTGGTCTCAAAACCAAGAAGACCTGGGTCTCCATCCCATCCAACATATATAGGTTGTGTGGCCCTGGATAAATCATTAGACACCTCAGTATATTGGAAGAAAGAGTTTCCTTATCCAAGTTTTCTATACCTATGAAATCAAGGGAACAATCCTTATTGCTTATTTTTTTCTTACTAATAGAGATAGATAAATAGGTAGATATATATACATACATACATACATGCATACATACATAGATACATATATAGATACATACACCTCTTTCTCTCTGTCTCTCTGTCTCTCTCTGTCTTTGTCTCTCTGTCTCTCTGTCTCTGTCTCCTCTCTCTCTCTCTCTCCATATCCAAACCTACCTAGTTTAGCTAGCTCTATACTTCCATCCCAAAGAATATAAGCTGCTGAATAGACTCATGGATGTATTTTATCTATTCTCATTTCCATGTAATGCTTCTTTCTTTATAGCATCCACCTCTGACTGAAACTCAAGTTCCCATCCTTGTGATTCTGAGTTCAGACTGATAGGTCTTTTCTTTATCTTACCTGGCCTCAGGAGCACCTTGCCATCTCCATGTTCCTGCCCACCCAACCTCATTTCCAACTCTAGTTCATAGAAAAGCATTAATAAATATTACCACTAATAATAATATTATCAATGTTATATTACCTTTAATGATAATATTGCCTATATATTACCATTATATAATAATAATATCATAATATTATTACTATTAATTAAAATAAATATTACCACTCCTACAAACAGTGTGCCAATCTTTTCCCCTATGGCTGAAATCACCATTGTCTCTGACTTTCAAATCCAAAACATCCTTTCCTGTATATCACTACTCTATATGTGTGGTCTTCCTTTATTAGAATGTAAGCTCCTTAAGGGCAGGGTGTGTCTTGCTGGCTTGTATTTGTATTCCTAGAATTTTATCTCAGTGCCTAGCATCTTGCCAGTACTTAATTCTTTTTTATTCATTAATTGATTCATTCATTCATCCACCAAACAAAATAACAAAAAAACAATTTTTGTCCTGGTTTTCTTTTGCTTTTTATCCTAAAAATAATTAGCAGAGAGAAACACAAATGACAATGGTAATAATGAATTTATGCTTTATGTTTCAATGGATCTGTGATCTCATCAATGTGATGACTCCTTCGTCCAGCGTATGTTGCAATCCATGCCTTCTTATGCTTCAAGATTCTTGTTCCAAATATAGCATTTGTTATGTATAGAGCATCTTCCATTACAATGGAGCTTTTCCTATATGTTTTAAAATACATTTTATGAATAATGAATACTAGTGAAGAATTTAGGCTGCCCACTCCTCACTTTCACTACATGATCAGCAAGACTTCTTTTCCAATCATACATATCTCATAAACAGACTGTTTCATCTATCTAAGGACAAGCATAATAAACTACAGAGGGGGACGTTACTAGCAGATTGACCACTAACTAGGTGATGGATACTTTGGACTTAGTACCCAGGAAACAGACTTTTAAAATTATGTAACTAAGATTATTTTTTTATTGCTTATAAGAAGAATATGAACCCAGAACTACTTAACAGAATTATATGTAGTAATTTAAGAGAAGAGTTATCTAAAAGTCCTAGGAACACCATGCACCAAACTTTTCCTTCAGGCCTTGTTCTTTCCCTGATTGAGATAAGCACAGTAGAGTTGAGTTTCAGTTTGTCACACAGCCATCATAATCCAAACTTCCTGTGTAAACAGACAATATCCATGTAAGAATCCAATTCATTATAATTTGTGCAGATGGATAACCATGAATGCCAGCAAAGATAAGGTATTTGATTAAAAAAAGAGACTCAAATGGCATAAACTTTTTTTTCTTAATGGGGATATGAAGGATAGTTGAACTGATTCAGTAAAAATGAGAAGTGACCCAAATCACCCTACCTTTAGCCTAGTCCTGAAAGTGAACCAATTCTGAACCCCACTTCCTTTTTCACATGTTCAATAAAGTTGGTTTAAGGATATTCAACACATTTTGAGTAAAGTATACCATATGTCTTGAAAGTTAACTAAACCCTTTCAATTTTTAAAGGTTAACTTTTCTATTGTTGCCAGATATTTCAGTCCATTCTGCCAATATAATATATAGCTGGGGTGGAATGGACCCAAATTCTTTTTAACAGCTCATGAAGTTCAAAGATTTTACTGTTTGATAGATATTAGATATATTTTTCAACAATTTGAAGGTATCTTAAAATATGAATATTTGGATCAAGAGTCATGGCTAACTCCAAAATGCCAACACCAGGCTTAGAAAAATTTATCTTTTGCCTTCAAAATTTTATCTGAATAACAGACTGACTATATTAGCATGCCTAAATACGATTTTCAGGCCAAATTTCCATCCTCTATAAATAGGAATTCTCCCATACAGTTACAGAGAATAGAAATTTGAGCCAACTCTCTACAGGAAGAAAATGGAATGTGTAGTTTTTAGCAATAGTGAACTGAATCTAGCAAACAAGTGCTATGAAATACACCAGAATAAATATCTTTAAAGTATTTTATTTTATAATGAAAACAAGTGTTAAGAAATGCACTAGAATTAAAGTCATTAGAGTACATTATTTGATATTGCTAATGATCTGAGCAAAGCATAAAGATGAAAATCTAAGTCATTCATCAAAATAAAAGCCATTAGTTATCTTCCATGCTTACCAAATGTATAAATGAAGAACAGTTCCATCTGATGTTATAACAGATAAAATGTACTAAATTAATAAAATTATTGGAACAGTCCAGCTCAATTTAACCCTAGAAATTTGCCTAAAGGAATGATTATTTAAAATATTTTGCTACAAATGAGAATTAGGAATGCTAAAAATTTTAAAACAAAAAGATTTCCAGTTATACACCCAGAGAACTTGAAATATGGCCAAACTGATTACATTTAACAATCTCATCTGATTTAATTACATAATGCAGTCTTGACCTTTTCCAAGTTTTAGACATGAATATAAATCTTAATTTTGTTACTAGTTGCCCAAATTTATCCATCAAGTACCCTTTTTAGCCAAACTCTCTTTCAGATTTTATAGATAGGGACAGCTACATGGTTCAGTGTATAGAGCACAGGAGGACCTGAGATCAAATCTGGAACACAGACACTTACCAACTGTGTGACCCCTGGCAAATCACTTAACCCTGATTGCCTCCAAAAATAAATTATAGATAGATCCTAACTTTGCCTTAATAGACTAGAAATGACTAATTACTGATGTGGGAATTATTTCTAAATCAGTTAGCCATATATAGTTATATTAGCAATTTATTAGAACATTGATCAAAATCAACACTCAACTAGAAAGAAAAAGATGAGAAAAAAACTTCTGCATTTAATTAGAACAATTTCAGACTGTCCTATTTAAATTAGCTATTGATGGCAATGAGAGGCAATGTGACATTATGGATAGATGACTCATCTTAGAGGCAGAAAAACCTGAGTTCAAGTCCGACCTCTGACACATTTTAGCTGCATTACTATAGGGCAGCCCTCCTCCAGCCTCCTAGTCCACCCTCAACCTATTCCACTGGAGGGTGGAGCCTACTCCTTGCCAACCCTGTCACCTTCAGTATCTATCTTCTCTACTCCCAGTTGTACTGCTACTGAATACCCCTAGAGGGGGTAACCCATGCTCACTGGATTACAAATTTATGTCATGCGACAAATTTATGTTTCAACTGCATCCTCAACACTGCACAGCAATCTTTTTATTGTTTCTGGACAGACTCCATTTTTCACTCTACCAAGTGGCAGTTCACAACTTTCTGTTCTTTCATAAGCCACTTGTATTATCCTCTGCCCCCTTCCTCTCAGAATAGAGGGGATAGCTAGGGAGAAAGACAGAGAGAGAGAAAGAGAGAGAGAGAGAGAGAGAGAGAGAGAGAGAGAGAGAGAGAGAACTGATAGATATATAGAATGATTTTACATATATACATATTTGTGTTTAATGGTGGCCATCTCTAGGATAGCAGGAACGAAGAAAAAAGAGAAAAAAGAAAGCTACATGATAAGTTTGTTATATATTTAAAAAGAATAGTAAGTTGTACATCATAGATTTGCAGTTCTATGTGAAATCATATTATTTTTATTCTACTATGTTACAGAAATGCTTGTTTTATTTCATAATTTTAAAATTAAATAAAATTTTTTAAAAAATCGTATCTAGCTGAAAAAATAGATGAATAGATAGAATTTCCCTCCTCCACTATCCTCCTATCTACTGACTCATCCTTCATTGCTACAAACACATCAATGTCTCTCTTATTCTTAAAAGAAACCTTTATTTGACCTTTCTAGTCCATCAAGATATTATCTTATTTCTCTTCTTTCTTTCACTGACACATTCCCAGAAAATTTCTCACTTCTTCATCTCCCACTCACTTTTTTGTCCCTTTGCAATTTCATGTCCAGCTTTGCCACTCAGCTGAAATTATGCTATTTAATAATATGTAACATGCCAATTTCTTAGTTCTTAAATTTGATAGGTTTTTCTCAATCCTCATTATCTTGGACTTCTTTGAATTTTTCAGCACTTTGAATTTTTTATCACAACACATACCTCCTCCCACTAAATACATTCTTTGTCCTTGGCTTCTCTGACATTGCACTGTACTGCATCTCATATCCATCTAACTATATATCCAACCCTAATCTTTCTCCTGAACTCCAGCCCTACATTAACAACTACATATTCCACAGATCTCCACCTGAGTTTACAAAGGCATTTCAAACATAAAAACATAGAATAGACTATATTATCTTCTCCAAAACCTTCACTGTTCAAATTTCCCTATTTCCATTGATGGCATCCCATTCTCTAGTCCTTAAGGGTTAGAACCCTGGAGTCATCCTTGACTTTTTCCTCTCCTATATTCTCATATGCAGTTAGTTACAAATTTTGTCAATTACACTTTCACAAAATCTCTCTCAAAGAACTCCCCTTCCCCTTTTCTCTATTCACAAAGTCATTTCCCTAGTTCAGTTCCTTCTCACTTCAGGCCTATTCTATTGCAGTAGCCTTTTTCTACTTCTAGTTTTTCCTTTTCCCAATCCCTCTACTACATCCAATCCTACTACTACTACTACTACTACTACTACTACTACTACTACTACTAAAATAATAATAACAATAACAATAATAATAATAATAATAATGATCTATCAAAACCCAACTCATCACCTATATGAGTGGGAGTTTGGGGAAGGGGTAGAAATACAGCAAAGTTATGGAATACCATCAATGCTTACATACACTGGGGAATTTGTATGCCCTAAGACTGACACAGAAGCTGTGATGGTCTAGCAGGAACTCTGAAATATAGGCCAATTGTATTACAATTCATACTGATTCAACCTTTTGGGTCAACTCCCAGACAATTTTATGAAATTGTTCCCATTAATCTAAGGAATAGACAGGACAGCAGAAGGTCTCAGGTTGGACCTACCTAAAATTGTCAAAATGATCAGGCTAACCCAGAGGACACCAAAGTGAGTAGTGTTCCTTTTGGGTTGGTGTTACAGGATACATTTGAACAAATCAGAAATATCAGTAACTCATGTGATAGAAATACTTCATGGCAAATGTAAATGACTGCTAAAGATGGCAAACCTTAATTACATGTGAAAGACATATGAAATTACATACGAAGACATAAACACTTTTATTACTGGCCAGTCCTACATCATAATTATATTGGAATCATCTCAGTATTTAAGCAAAAAAAATTATACTGCTTCTTTTTGTTTCCAGTTAAAGACAAGGTTTATTAGAGCATCCACCATATTGACTAGACTCTTAAGGAGTCTGAACATTAGTGAGCTATTGGCTAAATTATAAGAATCTGAGCCTATACTGCTTCTTGTCAATCGTATCCTCAGCTCCACACCACCCAACATCCATATTCCTAATCAGTGCATGACAAAAAACAAACAAATAAAAACAATACTTTATCCCTAAGCCTAGATTAGAGGAAATAAAGATGAAATTGAGGAGCTGCTTTTAGTTAGACACTCTTAAGTCATTGAAAAGCTTCATTTAATACAACTTCTAGAATTGATACTTACTATTAAGGGGAAATAGGAAAAGCTTCTTGAAGGTGAGATTTTATCAGGGAATTCAAGAGGCAGACATGAAGAGAGAGAGTTTTCCAGGTCTGGGGATAGTTCAGTGATAATTCATAGAGTTAAGAAATGTAGTATCTTATGTGAAGAATAACAAGGGGCCAGCATCACTAGATTGCATAATAGATTGAGGGAGCAAAGTGTAAAAAGACAGGAGAGGTAAAGAGGGACTAGAATATGAAGAAGGTTTAAAATTTAAATAGTATTTTATATTTGATACCAAAGGTAATAGGGAGCAACTGTAGTTTATTGAGCAGGTACATGGCATGGTTTTACCTGCTCTCAAGAATATCACTTTGGTAGATGAGTAGTGGATGGCCTGAAGTGGGTAGAGACTTGAGGCAGGGAAACCAATTAGAAAGCTGTTGCAAAGATGCAGGCAGGGGGTGATGAGGGTCAACATCAAGGCAAGGACTATGTTATAGAAATAAGGGCATAGAAAAAAGGATGTTGTAAAGATAAAATGGACATAAGACAGAATCAACAAGACTTGGCAACAAATTGGAAATGGAGTAGGGTTGTAAGACAGTGAGGAGTTGAGGATGCCACCTACTTTGCAAGCTTAAGTGGCCAGAGGGATTAGTGGTGCCTTCAACAATAATAGAGAAAGGGGGCAGCTAGGTGGTGCAGTGGGTAGAGTTCTGGCCTTGGAGTTAGGAGGACCTGAGTTCAAATCTGGCCTCAGACATTTGACACTTACTAGCTGTGTGACCTTGGGCAAGTCACTTAACCCTGATTGCCTCACCAAAAGAGAAAAAAACAAAACAAAACAAAACCAATAATAAAGAAGTTTGGAAAAAGAGAGAGTTTGGGAAAAATATAATGTGTCACCAAAGAAGTATTAGATAAATAACTGAGATATCCAGATGTGTTTGTGGAAAAAGAGGGGTTTACAATGATAACTCAAGACAAGGTCATTGCAACCAGAAATTACAAAAGGATTATGTTCAAGGGACCCAGACTTAGTGAATCATGTAAATTATTTAAGGAAATGACAGAAGCTGCTCAATATACCACTACAGGCTATAAAAATTTAGCACACACTGAATAACTAACAAGATATTGAGCCAAAGACCTGTTGACTATGTACATCAGAGATCTGCCATCTTTCATGGATTAACAGATGGAGAATTGTCATACCTCAAATACAGACCTAAAAATATCCTATAGACATCTCCAAATAGATTGTACTGTAAACAAACTATTGCCACAGACTGAACTGTTGCACACAATTGCCCAGATAAAACAATGATCCATAAAATACAAGAACAATGTTTTTAACAGATGTTGCCATACCAAATCCTCACAGTCTTCAAACTACGTGGAGCAAAAAGCTTTCAAAATGTGAAAACCCAGTGAGGGTCATCAAAATCATGTGGGAACAGACTGAAGGTACATCTTATTTCTGATGAACTCTCTACTCCTGGAATTTTGCCTTTGATGCTTTCTTTGGGCACACAGAAGATAAGCTTATATCTTAATACTTTTATGCAGCTATAAAAAGAAATCATTTTATCTATAAAATAGGACATTAAAAATAAAAGAATAATAGCAGGATAGTAACTTGTCCTAGGAACTTGTAAAAGATAAGGAGAAAATGACAACAACAACAACAACAACAACAACAACCTTTTTAATAGATGTTGTCATACTGGATACTCATTATCTCCAGACTACATCGAATAAAAAGTTTACCAAATATAAAGACCTATCAGAAGAAATCAAAACCACATGGAAACAGGATGAAGTACGTATCACATGTTTGTCCTATTTGGTACAGGAGATGTCCTGAAGAATTGTTGGTGAACCTACAGAAGATAAGCTTTTATCTCCACACTTTAATTCATTTTCCCAAAAATTATCAATTTTATCCACTTGTGCAAAAGTTTGCAGGACATTAATTTCATTCAGAAAAATATCAGCATAGCGATTCTTCCTGTTGGGTTTGCAGTATTTGAGTAACTCATGACAGCAGTGGGTAGCAAGGTCCTTCAGCTCTAGAGTTCTTCTCTGCAATCTGCTTCCTTCTCTAAGAAGCATGTGATGGAGGAAATCTCCCTCCAGAAGACCGGTGCCCAACCCCTTGAACTTCAGAACTGTACTGTAACTATAATTATAACTCATGTAATTATAGCATTAAATATAATTCATATGCACCTATAAAGTTACATATGAGACAGTTCTCAAGGCTGATGATGACCAGAAAAATTTCTTTTTTCTGTCAGAAAAGCTAGATTCTGGAATCACTATCTAGGAAATTCCAGTCTCTCCTTACCTACACAGGAATTTGGGGTCTATGGACACTGTCAATGAATGACCCTTTTGAGTATGCATATGAATACTTCTGCCATGTTCTTCTGCAAGAAATCTATCATTGCGATCAAGGAAACCTATCGTTAGATCTCTGATCTATGACTTACACTCAGAAAATGAAAGAGAAGGCTAAATAGCAGTGAGGAATTTGAAGCTCCAAGAATTGTCACCTGGGCAAGCCCATGCCACTCATCTACTGCTTCTGTCACAAGTTGCCATTAAGTGCTGTTGGATTGGGAAAGGAAAGGAAAAATACTGCCCCCTGGTTTTACTCACTAAGAAGGGACAAGAGAAAAGGCAAAGAAGGAGTCCTGAAGAAAGAGCAGCTCTGTTAGCTCACTTTTATAAATATAACTCCATCAACAAGCGTTTGTGCTCCTGAGTCTCAGTCACACAGTCATCAGAAGTTTCCTGTGTTTGCTCAGCAAGATGCCAGTGGGCATGCTCATACTTCAAGGGAAGTATCATCAAATGCCTCCAAATAAAGGCCCACACCCTGTAATCCCAGCAGGTTGTTTAGGAAACTCATCGCATTGATCAAGGATTCCCTTGCATTCACATACTACCTGTTCTCCAAACTCAAGACTTTCTGCCTCCTATCTCCATGCCTTCACATAGCCTGTCCTCCCATTACTAAAATGTAATTCCATCTCACCTCTGCCTCTTAGAGTCTGACTTCAAGACTCAGGTGAGGAGGCATCTTCTATAGAAATCCTTTCCAAAGACATCTATTCGTTGGTACTCTCTGATACCTCAAAGGACCTTACATCTACTAATGTGTACACATTTTAAACATCAGCACTAGCATCCCATGTACTCACATTAGAATGTAAAATTCTTGGAGAAAGGACTATTTTGTTTATATCTTTGTATTCAGGAACTCCTAGACAAATGCTTTGCACAAAGTGAGCCCTTCATACATGTTTGAAGAATTAAATTGTAATATAAATTCACCAACAACCACTTCTGTAGAGATCATTCCTAGGACCATTTGTACATTATTCATTTATTTGTTCTAGACCTATGTTTTCATCTGTGGTGGGATCTTTCATCACAATTGGCAGATTGGCAACTCATTTGGAATTTATTTGGGAGCACTAAGAAGTTAAATGTCCTGCTTATGGTCACAAAGTAAATATGTTTCAGTGACAGTACTTGACCATGTCTTCCTGACTACAAGTCCAGTCTTCTTTCCACTATGACACACTGCTTCTTTAATAATTTCTTTTCTATAGATAATTTGTGATCAAAACATCACCTATGTACAAGGTTGCAATTCTTAGAGCTGGAAATGACATTAGAAATTATCTTGCCCAAGCCCTTCCTTTAAATACACACATACACACACATACACATCTATGTAAATACATGCATATATGTATATGTGTATATATACATATATACACACAAGATTATATATGTATATATGTGTGTGTGTATATATATTACATATATACATACATACATACATACACACACACACACACACACACGTAAACTTGACAATAAAACCTATTAGTAAACAGGCCCAGAGAGTAGTCTTCCTAATATTAAAGTGACAGAGCTAGGATGAGCCTTTCATTCTTACTAGAATGTTCCATTTACTAACTATACTGCCCATTGTTGTGCCTCCTAAAAGTTTAATCTTAATTGTGTTTGTTTCTTAATTGTGTTTGTTATTTAATTGGTAGTTATGAAAATTAAAACAAGGAAGCAGGATAGAAACAAAAGAATAATGAGAATTTCTTAAATGCTTCTGAATCGAAGATTAGAAAAGATAGGTGAACGAAACAAAAATATTTCTGTTAAAATATCTTTATATGAACTGATCACATTTCAAACAACCTATATATGTTATAAACACACTAGAATAATAAAATTCATGGAAATTTAAGGTTAGCTTTGTTGCTAGGCACCTATATTACATATAAGATTTTAAATAGCACTAAGATATGATTTTTAAAAAAAATAAGAAATGGGAATAAGAAATGCTATTTGAAATAGCAACAGGAATGAGCTGTGACAAAATGATATACTCACAGAATTGGAGAAAATTACCAATAATTTACTTTCTCTGTCTTCCTCTATAGACATTAATGCTCACTATACAAGATAATTTTCTTTTAAGAACTTACCTTCTAAAATGTGAAATTCCTGAGTATATGAGAGAGGGCTGTGTTCCATTGTGAAACAAGAATCTCATTGATACATAACTACTTGGGTTGGAACAATATGATGCGTAAAGAAATCTGTGCTTCAATCGGCCAGCTCTTCACCTCCCATTTGTCTATTTCTTTGTTCTATGCTACACCTATCACATTATCCACCTCCTGTTCCCTAAGTGTGATTGACCATAGGGATCCCTCCTCAGCCCTCCTCTCTTCTATCTCTATTCTCTTTCTTCAGTATCATTTTTGTTGTCAAGAGTTCAAATATCAACTCTACCCAGCCTATTCCTCCCTTTGCCTAGAAGTTCCCTGCCCCAGGGAAATCTGGGCTCATGCAAACCCAGACCCAAAACAGAGGTATCAAACGAGCAACCCAATGGCTGTCCAGAAGGCTACCTGAATTAGATTAAAATAATTGGAAAATATTTGACAAAATAAAAACACAATAGAATATAGATAATGTCAATATATGGTTACCTAAATCAAATATGTGGCCTGCAGAGATCTTTAGGTATGATTTAGTGGCCTCAGTTTCTGTTTGAGTTTCACACCACTGTTCTAGCAGAACAAGAAGAGCTAGCATTGTCCTTTGAGGAAAGATGCCTCCTCTTCCAGAGCTGAAGGACAAATTTGAGTTGAAGTATAGACCACCCTAACAATGTAGAAGGTTAGAGTCATTGACCCACAGTCAATAAGATAAGGAGCTCTTGATAAGAATTATGTTTTAATGTTTTAAAGTTATGATGACAAGAAAATGAACCACCCTCCCTTGATTGAAGAAGTAGTGATCTAGGAGTGTGTAATATTACACATATCAGATTTCATTAGCCACAGCTAATGTGTTGTTTAGTTTTGGTAAACTGGGTTTTTTTTTCTCTTTTTTTTTCAAGCTTTGTCACAAGGCATGGCTAGCTGTGTACCGAAAGTGACAAAAAAGAAGAAAAATATATTAAAAGAATAAATGTGATGTAAAAACACAAGCATCAGTGAAAATAAGCTAAATTTTAAAAGAAAAGCTATGGCATCCCTATTTCTTTGTGTAGTTGTGAGTAGTAGGTTTAAGGAGGTGATAACAGGGTAATAACCTGAGGTGATAATCCAAGTGATAAGTAGAGCCATAATCAGTGGCATACCTTTTTTGGAAGGAAGGCCCACCCACTGATTCAAGACATTAAAACTGCTGAAAGATCTTAAACTTTGAAGACTAAGGACTTTTCTATTAGGAGGCCTTTCTTGATCTCCATGGTTAAAGTGCTCCCCCTCCATCAAATTAACATTTTTTTCTCTTTCTATGTTGTAAGTCTACAACCACTCCCATCATCCCTAATATGATGTATATAGCTTACGCTCCTTGAATACAGGGCGGTTTTTTTTTCTTTTACGTTTTTATCTCCCATGCCTAGCATAGTGCCATGCACTTAAAAGACACTTTTTGGGACCAGACCTGAGGTTTTGTATCTGGAAGAGTCACAGACCATGTTGGAAGTAGTACATGATAGTCAAGGTCAGCATCAGTAGCACCAATCACTGAGTCACTCCCCAACAGGAAGCAGGACTGCTGGCAGTCCAGTTCTAGGCTATGACATTGGGATCCTCATGAGTGTATGAGGAAGGATGCACTGTTGACAGCTAGGCTACAGATCGTGTCATATAATCTTTTTTAATTAAAAGTTCTTTGGGACTTGAGTTATGCATACTTGTAAAAGGTGCCAGGATTTCCCGCAGAATATATTTCCCCAGTTTGAGAATGAAGGACTAGTTCTATGGGAACTAAACATATGCCTTTGAAAGAGAAGAGATGCCTCAGATTTGAAGACAGTGGGAATCATGGGATAGTGCCAGAGGTATGCTGAGTCAGCTTGAACTGATTGTTAATTTTTTGTGAGCATCTATCCCTCAGAAATTAGTAAGCATTACAGCTTCAGGGTTGATTTATTGTTTTGTTGATTGTTTGTACTTAAGAAAGTAATGCAGAAAATGTTAATAATGGAGATTAAGCTATAAAGTGTATCAGGCATACATTTTCCCCTGGAGAGCTGGTTAGTTCCAAAGTGTAATTAGGTTACAGTGTCTTGAAGGCTTACCCCAGATCTAGGATTATATTTTGAACAGCTTGTGGCATAACATTTTTTAAAAATCATTTTAAATTAGTGAAGAACAAAAGTTAAAATGAATTCCTACTTTCAAGATTTAGCTCAAGAACCATTTTCTTTTAAGTGCTAAAATCCCCCCCTAAAATTACCTTGAATTAATTTTTGATATAGTGTGTACATACTTTTGTATGTTCCTGTTGAATATTTCATTAGAATACAAACTCCTTGAGGGCAAGAACTGTTTTATCTTTGTCTCTGTATCTCCTGAAATTAGCAGAGTAGCTGGTACATAGTATGTATTTAGTAAATATGCTTTGAAATTAGAAATTGAAGGGATGCCCATCAATTGGGGAATGGCTGAACAAGTTGCGGTATATGATTGTAATGGAATACTATTGTACTGTACGAAATGATAAGCAGGATGATTTCAGAAAAAGCTGCAAAGACTTATGTGAACTGATACAAAGTGAGCAGAACCAAGAGAACATCATACGTAGTAAGAGCAATATTTTATGATAATCAACAGTTAATAACTCAGCTATTCACAGCAATACAATGATATAAGACAATCCCAAAGGAGCCATCCCAAAATGCCATCCATCTCCAGACAAAAAACTGATGTCCCCCAAATACATACTATTTTTCACTTTCTTTCTCTTTCTTTCTTCCTTTCTTTTTCTTTCTTTTTCAAGTTTTCTTGCACAAAATGACTAAAATGACTAATATAGAAATATTTTACATGATTCACATGTATAACCTATATTGCTTACTATCTTGGGGAGGGAGAAGGGGAGAAAGGGAAGGATAGAATTTTGGAACATAAAGCAAAAAAAAAAATGAATGTTAAAATTTGTTTTCACATGTAATTGGGGGAAATATTTTAAAAAATAAATGCTTCTTGACTTGATTTGACTTGACAGAGTAGGTATTAACAAATACTTATTGATTGATTGAAATTTCTTTATAGTGGATGGCATTAGTAAGGTGATCAACATTGTCCAATTTATTTATAAAGTTCATTTCCACTTCATCCAAGTCATTAGTATGTGACTTTAAAATGTTTCATCTTATGAATTGCAAGAATTTCTTAATTCTCATGTGACCAAAATGAGTGAGAGCTATATGGTTTACAGAAATACTACTTTATGATATGGTTTAATTTGTTTGGGGATAGTTATCTTCTTCTTATTAGGATTATAATTTTTATTTAGCTACTAATAAAAAATACTAAAAAAAATCTACCTGTATACTATATTTCTAAAGATCATTTTAAAGTCAGTCAGTTAAGCATTTATTAAGTGCTCACTATATACATACTAGTCACTGTACTAAGTGATATGGATACAAAGTCCCAAACTTGGTCCAGGTTTGAGAGGAGCTCACTTCATGATGGGGGAGATAACAAGTAAATACAAATAAGAGCATAAATTTATATTATACATTAATGTATAATTAATATATAATATTCATACAATATCACATACTGCTATATAACAATATTCCACATTATGATTATATTATATAAGATATTTTATACTTTATGTAATATTATTTTATTTCAATATTATATCCTGTATTATATATAATTGTACATATTATATACTAGATATAATAATATGATAGTATATATTATAATCATATTATAAATAATATATGTATGTACAGTATAGTATAAAATAAAGGTAATCTCAGAGGGAAAGGACTAAGTAAGGAGAATGTCTCATCCAGAAAGAAGGATTTAAGATGAATAGTTTTAAAAGCTAAGAAAGGTAGAGAAGAGAAAGCATTCCAGGAATGGGGAAAAGACAGTAAAATGGCCCTATGAAGTGTAATGAAACACCAAGTAGACAGTGTAGACACATTGTAGCATGCATGGAAGGGAGAGCAGATGTGCACTTCAAGAAAATCACTTTTTGGGGGGGGGGAGCAGTTAGGTTGGCGAAGTGGATAAAGTACCAGCCCTGGAGTCAGGAAGACCTGAGTTCAAATCCAGCCTCAGACACTTGACTCTTACTAGTGTGTGACCCTGTGCAAGTCACTTAACCTCATTGCCTAGCCAAAAATAAATAAATAAATAAAGTATTTACTTTGGAAGCTAAAGGGAAGTTGGATTGCAGTAAGGAGAATCAGAGAGATCACTTGAGGCTTACTGCAGTTGTAGGGGTTGGACATAATGATATAAAAAAGTTTATTTCCACTTTATCCAAGTCATTAATGTGTAACTTTTCTTCCCTTTTTTTCTCCCCCACCCCACATCCTAGAGATGTTATCTGCATCCAGTAAAAGAAGTGATGAATAGACTTATGTATAAAATGGTTTTACATATATACACACACATACATATACATACGCGTATTTGTGCCTAATGGCAGCCATCTCCAGGTCTTATTGTTAATTAACTTCCTGAATAATCTTTTCAGACTTTAAGATTCTTAAGGAATACTTGTTTCTCCTCCCCCTTTTAAAATGTTAAACCTTCATCATCATAGCTCCTTCCATTTGCTAAAATACATTTACCTCTTTAGGATGTTTTTTCTTTCTTTTTTTCTTTTTTAATTCTTGCTTTTGTATGTTAAGGTTTCTACTCAGCTCTGTTGTTTTTCAGGCACACTTAAAAAGTCCACTATTCCACTCAAGGACTATCTTTGTTTCCTGTAGCCTTTTACTCATTTTTGTATGGTATGAATTCTTGATTGTAAGTCTATCTCTTTTGCAATATTACATTCCAGGATCACCTTTCATTTATAATAAGTAGAAGTACCTCCATCTTGTGTGATCCTGACTGTGCTTCCTTTGTACTTGAACTTTTTTCCTGGATGTTTGGAGTATTTTCTCTTTGATGTGGAAACTCCGTGTTTCACTATGCCATTCTAGGCCTTTGCCTTCGGAGATTTCTTTCAGAAAGTTAATGGTGTAGTCTAGATTTACTTTGCCCTCTGGCTCTAATATCTGGGCAGTTTTCATTTATAATTCTTGAAATACAGTGTTCAGGCTTTCTTTTGATCATGGTTTACAGGGTGTCCCATGGTTCTAAAATTATCTTTCCTTGTCCTTTTTTCCAGGCGAGTTGTTTTTAATATCAAATACCTTATACAATCTTCTATTTTTCCATCTTTTACTTTTGTTCTAATATGTCTTACTCTATTGGAGTTGTTGACTTCTGTTTGGTCTATTTCAATTTTAAGAGAATGTATTACTTGATAGATGTATCACTTTTTATTCTAAGTTATTTATTCTTCTTACACTTCTTTCCTCCAGAGTATTTATTTCATTTTAAAAAAAAACCTCTTGCTTCAGATTTTTCTGCACCTAGGTAGCACAGTAGCTAGAGCTCTGACCTAAAGTCAGGAAGGCCTGATTCCAAATGCAGTCTCTGACACTAGTTCTATGACTCTGGCTGAGTCACTTAATATCTGTCTGCTTCAGTTTTCTCAAACATAAAGTCAATAATAATAGCACCTACCTCTTAGGATTATTTTTAGGATCAAATAAGATAGTAATTGTATTTACCACAATGCTTGGCACATAGGTGCTTAAGAAATGCTTCTTTCATGTTATCCTTGTAGAAAATCATTTTTTTCCTTTGAGTCTCTGTTCATGGATATAGAGTTATTCTCTCTTTCTAAGTTGGATTTTTGGATATATATGTATTTTTTGTAATTCTTTATATAACTTTGTGTCTCCTTCAGTTTAGTTATCTCTCTAGCCTTAGTTCCTGGACTGGGGCTTCAAGCCTGGGCCAGTCTCCATTTTCTGCTGTACTTTTGGGTGAGGTGGTAGGTGATATTTCATTTTGGCCTTTGTTACCTTCATCCATGCACTGAACTCAATCTTCCAAGATTAACTCCCTTGAATCTTGAAGTTTAAGACACCTGGATCTTCAGGGCCCTTGACAGCATCTTAGGACAGAGCATTAGGGACCTCAGAGCCCCTAGGCCAGAGGTGATCCAGTCTGAGAGCTGCTGTACTTCTACTGAGTGCTGGTGGTCCCCATCCTTTTCAGGGTGCCTGCTGTGAGTTTCTGACCACCCCAGGATTTTCTCATGGAATTCTGTACTCTTGCCACCTCCAACTAGAGAGCCTTACACACTGCACATGATTCGGGCTGGTCTTTGTGATCTCATTGACAGGTTTCTGTCTTATTTGCCTGAGGTAGGGCTATGTTTATTGTCAGAGTCCCCTTTTCTTTTGCCTGTAGGTTCTAATTCAGTTCTTGTTCAGTTTTGAGCCCCTCACTAGAGTTTCAAATTGGATTTCTTGATCCTTATTCAGTCTGGTGCTATTTTTTAGATTTTTCCCCAAGCAGGTATACAGTAGCTGAGCTGTCTGCTTCTATTCAGACACCCACTTTGGCTAAAAATCCCTGTCTTTCCTTCTCCATCACTGCCACCTGCACATAATCAAAGACAGACTTTTGTTGTTGTATTTTCCCTTTTTAAATATCAGATACATTATTTCATTAATGTATGGAACTCTACCTAATTCTCTCTACTAAAAATGAAGATCAGTAACTCCTTTGTCTCTTATAATCTTAGAGAGCTGCCTAAGATGATAAGACCATGACTCACCCAAGAGCAAATACTCAGCATGATCAGAAGAAGGACATGAAGTTGTGTTTCTGCTTGTGAGCCCAGCTCTCTATCCACTGGAACTATGTTGCTTCCCAGTACTACTCTATGTAATATAATCTTTAATCAACTTGGTTCCCAAACTAAGTACATTTTAATGTTTCCATATTAATCCCTATCCCATTCAGTTTCTTCATTTCAGTGAAGAATAATGTATTCCAAGAGCCAAAGGAAAGTCTGCAATAAAAGGTTAGAGTCACTTCCAGTCTTCCCAAGAAGCTTTGAAGAGGGTAAACTATCAATCAGATCAACCATCCAAGTTAACACTTAGTACTTACTATATGCAACACACTGTGTTAGGTGCTGGGCATACAAGGACAAAAAATAAAACAGACCCAGTCTCCAAAGACTGGACATGTAAGTAAATAAGAGTGAGTAAGTAAGTCTGTAAGTAAAGAAAAACCAATTTCAGGAGAAGGGAGAGTGCACTAACCATTGAGTGAATCAAGAAAGTGAATCAAAAATAAAGCATAACCTACCACCTCACCCAAAAATACAGCAGGAAGTGGAGCCTGGCCCAGGCTTGAAACCCCAATTCAGGAACTAAGGATAGAGAGATAACTAAACCAAAGGAGGCACAAAGTAATAGAAAGAATTACAAAAAAATACATATATATCCAAAAATCCAACTTAGAAGGAGAGAATATAGGAGGCAGCACTTGACTCTATCCTTGTAAGTGGATTTTTGGATACATATGTATTTTTGTAACTCTTTATATTAGAAATTTGAAAGAATCTGGGAATTCTAAATGGTATGAAGAGGGAATGAACTTGGGCACAAGAGTCATGTGAGCAAAAACACTGAGGTAGGCAATGGAATGTCAAGTACAGGAAATAACTAGTAGCTCAATCTCACTAGAATATAGTGTGCAAAAGGGATTAGTTTGAAATATGACTGAAAAGGGAGGTAGGAGCCAAATTGTGGACAACTTTAAATGTGAACCTGAGGATATTGTATTTTATCCTAGAAGAAAATAAAAAAAAAAACAACACTGAATATTGTTGAGTATATTTTATTATATTACATTATATTATCATATTGGGAGTATGACACAGACAGATCTATGCTTTAAAGATATCAATTTTGCAGATGAAGAGATGATGTAGGCACTAGATTCAATCCCGTAAAGATGCAAAAGAAACAGAAGATAAGGGCTCTGCTCACTAGGAATTGACCATCTTGTCCCTAACAGGCCATCTCAAGGACAAGAATAGAACATTAAAATTGTTTTGGGAAATAGATCCAAGCTTTACTTTGAAAGTGGTCTCCAATTTCCTTCACTTGTGAAGGATTAGCAGGGTTGACTGCACTGTTTAGCTGAATGTCTGGTGGCACAGAGAATAAGACCACTCTCCTCTTTTTTCCAGTTGAATGGAAACCAGAGGCAGTAAAGATAGCCTTACTTTCAAGGAGTGGGAAAGCAACAATAAGGGTGGGTGGGGGTGGTTTTTCAATGACAGGAAAAGAGTTTGCTTGTGATAGTACTTCATACTTAGGGCTACTGAGTGCTCTCCAGTTGACTTCACCTTTATAGAAACACCTAAACAAGGTACAATGGACAGACTACAAGAGAAATTCATGCCATGGAAACGCTCACCTCGACAACTTGGAAAGTTAAGTCTACCCTGGAGGCTTGGGACTTTATTGAGGCTCTAGCCTTCCCCACCCCCTTTTTTGCACCTGCATCCATACTGAATCAGCATCTGCTGCCATCACATAATACAGGTACAGACCTCAGCAGAGCTAGGCTGATGATATCTATCTCATCATCTGGCCTGGCATTTGTCTGTCATGCTGTGGCAGGGAATGTGATACTGAGCAGACAAAGAGCAGCCCACACATGCTCCTGGGGAGAGTCTTTGTTCCTAGGGAGGCCCCCCTGCTATTTGTGGCTCTCCAAATGGATCAGTGAGTCTGTCCCTCTCTCTGTGGCCTTTTCCAGCCAAATGGTCAGATCACAAGAGAGCAGGTGCTGTTGGGCCCCACATTTGTGCCTCCCAATCCAAACACACATCACCACCAGGCCCCAGGATCAATTAAGGAGACTTAACAGTGCTCTGTATATGTACATGTGCATGTAAGTCCATGATTCCTTCAGTCTAACTCTCTCCTCTCTTACCCCAGAGCCCCCTTTTAAAAAATGCTTTGATGTTTTTTCTTAGTTTTGTGGAATCACTGTGTGTGTGTATGTGTGTGTTCAGGATATCCTGTGCTAAATGGATATTAGCAACAAGCTTTACAAATTACTGAATGGAAGATAGGGATCTGTCAGCTGAAAAATAATTAATTATAACCATTCAACTCAAATGTATTTTGAGGTTTGCAAAACCCTTTTCATGCATTATCTCATTTGATCTTCACCACAACCCAGAGAGGAAAGTGCTGTGATTACCTCCAATTTAGAGATCATTAAAATGGGGTTCATATGATTAGTGACTTGACCAGGATCACAAAGCTAGTCAGTGTCTGAAGTACAATTGGAGCCCAGCTTTTTCCAGACACTCAGTCAAGCACTCTATTCCATCTACCACACTGCCTGTAATATACTTCATCTACTGTAATCACCGTAATCACACTTCTGAATTAACTTTATGAAATCAATGCTCCTGAGACTATATAATTCTGTAACTGCTAGTCCTCTTGGTGGAGGGAAAAAATGTGAAAATGTTATTATTTTAGACTCCTTGAAAGCTCTATTCATGGTCTGTGTCAGATGCATATATTTATCTGCACAATATGCATTTGATTACAACTAAAAATATACATTATTATTTCCTGGTAAGTAGATGAATTTGATAATAAAAAATGAAGAGCCATTTGTTTTAGGACAATATACAAATAGAAGTGTTACGCTTGTGTGATTACACCTTCCCTGAATATGTGATGGTTCTTTATCCAACCTTCTCTTTATGTGAATCACCTTAACCACCCACAAAAAATCTTAATAAATCAGTGCCTTACATCCTAAATGTCACTCAGGTTTACTTCAACTATTACTGAAGCATAACGTTATTCACCACATTTATGCAACAATCCAGACTGAAAATAAGAGCATTACGCCCAGCTAAAATTGCTGGAGAAAGTTGAGGTAAAGAGACCATAAATCCAAGCAAGCTGAGATATATAAAGTATCCTGTGAGGTAAAAACCTTTGGATATTTTAAACCAATACCTGAGCCTTCTAGCTCTCTAATCAATCATATCAAGCCAAGTTTGTACTGTATTCAATTCAATTTAATTTAATAGACATTTATTCAGAGCTTACTTACGTGCAAAGCGTTGTGATGGGCTTTGTCCTGAGAGTACAAAGACAGTAAGAACAATTCCAGCCCTTGGAGAGCTTACGTTCACTGGAAGGATACAACATGTGAAGCCCAGTTAGGAGGCTGTTACTATAGTCTAGGGGAAAAGTAATGAGGGCTTGAACTAGGGTAGTGGCTATTTGAGTGGAAAGAAAGAAACAGATATGAGATATCTTCCTAAGGCAGAAATACAAGATTTGATAACTGATTGGATGCATAATACGAGGGAGAGAGGAGAGTTAAGGCTGTTGTAGAAGTGGCAAAACTAGAATGAATGGAAGGATAATGGCACCCTCAACACAAAAAGAGAAATTTGGAGGAGGAGGAGGAGGAAGAGGGAATTTTTTGGGGAGGGAACAATGAATTCAATTCTGTACATGTTGAGTTTGACATACTTATGGAAGACTGGGTTGGAGATGTCTCATATATAGTTGGTGATGTGTGACAGGACCTCGGGAGAGAAGTTAGGACTGGCTGTATAGATTTAGGAGTTAAATGTGTAGAGTTAATAGTTGAACTGATAACATTGCTATGAAAAATGGTATAGAAATAAAAGAATGCCCAGGATAGAGATGCAAGGAGTACCCCATAGTTACAAGGTGGTTTGTTGTGGTTGTTCAGTCATTTCAATTGTGCCAGACTCTCCGTGATGCCAGTTGGAGTTGTCTTGACAAAGGTACTAGAGTAGTTTGCTATTTCTTCTCCAGCTCATTTTACAGATGAGGAAACTGAGCCTAACAGGATTAAGTGACTTGTCCAACATCACACAGATAGTAAGTATTTTGAGGCCAGATTTGAACTCAGGAAGATGAGTCTTCTTGACTTCAGGCCCAGTACTCTCTATCCATTGTGCCACTTAGCTGCCCTAAGAGATAGTACCTGAATGATAATCTAGCAAAAAATACTGAGGAGATATCATAGGAAGAAGCAGAATCAATCAAGAGTAGTGTCACAAGGAAAAAAAAAACAGGGAAGAGAGAGTATCTAGGAGGAAGGTAAGTCTACTATGTAAAATGCTGCAGAGAAGACATAAAGGATGATAATTAAAAAGTATCATTGTACTTAGCAATTAATATATAATTGCCCAGAAACTGCTATACCTCAATAATGAATAAGAAAACTGATGTCATTAAAGAAGACTGGAATTGGGTGGGACTGCAGATCTTTGCAATCTTTATGCAAGTTGGATTATGGATTTCACCATGCAAAAGAAAGCTATTTCTCTGTCAGTTGAAGTATAGGTCTTCAAGTGAAGTAAGTGAGCACTATACCACCGGAATTATTTAAGCAGAAAATGAATGACTGTCAGGTATATATTCAAGGAGATCCATGAATGGATCTGTAAGCTGGACTAAATAACTCTAAGGTCTCTTCCAACTTTGAATTTTTATACTTTGTTTAGTTGTGGTAGAACATGTCTTTGGGCTTTACAAGTGGTAGCTCCCCCAGTAAGTGAGATAAGAGCCAGGGAGCCCCATGGAAGAAAACCTCCAGGTGCAAACTCAAGGGATCCCTCTTTGCCCAGATAAATATTTACTTACCTTGAAGGTTATTGCTCTGATTCTTGTCTGGACAATTATTCCAACATTAGGGTGGTGGGGATGTGGCTACCCAATCCCCTTCTGAGACTGATGATGAACAAGGTCTCTTCCAGTTCTAAACTTCTCAAGTTCTAATTTGCTACCCTGTTTGCCAACGCCAGTGGCTTCCTTTTATTTCCAGGATCAAACATAAAATGCTCTGTTTAGCATTTGGAGTCATTTGAAGCCTGTCCCCCTTCCTATCTTTCTAGTCTTTCTAGGCTCTAAAAGGGAAAATGAAAGAGACCAATGATGAAGTTCAACTTAACAATCTTTCCCAAGATCAGCTCTGGAAAAGAGACATAAGTTTAGTTACTATCCAATCAGTTCAGATTCTAAAAGATTTTTAAGCCAGGAGACTAAAGAAACCTGACTCAAAAATCCCAGGGTCTTCTGAAGACTGTGGGATACAGCTTCCTGTCAGGGAGAAGGTACAAAGTCAGTCAGTCAACAAGCATTTATTAAGTACTTACTACATACCAGGCACTGTGTTAAGCCCTGGAGATGCAAAGACTTTTGAGTAGGAGTATGACATGGCTAGATCTATGCTGTAGTAATGTCAATATGGTGGCTATGTGAAAGATCTAGGCCCTCTGTTTGGCACTGCCCAGACAGGTGGCAAGGTTGATTTGGAGAGGGAAAAGTTCTGACCGGTTCGTCATCAAATCACCTCACACTGACACAACTGAATGCCTGGTCATCTTAATCATCAGACTCGCCTTGGTCTCATGTCTCTTAAATGCTATGAATCAAAAGCAAGAAATTAACTCCAAAAGAATACAGAATAGGATGCAAAAAATCACTGATAGCACCAACACTCATTACAAAACAGATACTATAGGAGAAAACCTTAAGGTTACTTAGACTCTGACCTAAGAATGGGGAGCTAAATTTGAAATCAAAGGACTTGCCATTTCTTTTTTTCATATTCAAGATTTTGAAGGGAGAGAAGAAAAAGGAGGGTGAAGGCCTGTTAAACCTTGTAGCATTAAGTGTGCCGCTAACCCTTGCTGAGATAGGATTGGTGCTTAGTTCATAGTAGACTGAGGAAAGGACTGACTTTTCCTCTTCCAGGTATAGCAAACAAGTTTGCAGGTAACAAGTAACAATCCTTTGGTTCCCTTCCCCTAAGGAAGGGGTTTTTAACCTTTTTTGTGCAATGGACTCCTACGGCAATCCAGTGAAGCCTTGTCAAAATAACATTTTAAATGAATAGTATAAAATACATAAGATTGCAAAGGAAACCAATTATATTGAAATATAGTTACCATTTTTTAAAAATTTTACAGACCCAAGTTAAGAAGAACTGTTTAACAGAAAAGTAGAGCAAAATCCTACCCTATTACCCATGTCCAATACCAATTGTTTGTCTTTAATCACATCACATAAATAGCCATTTAATTACTGGTTGGTCTCTGTAGGAAAATTAAAAAAAAAACAAAAACCCAAAGCCAAATTCTTGGCCAGCTTTTTTTTCTTTTAAAAACCATGAGAAAATGCTTTCAAAAAATCCTGTGGTCAAACCCAGTGACCGACTCTTTTAGGTACATCTTATTTTTCTGATGACAGAGCAGAGAAACCAGCCAAGACCCCAGGAGGCCACAGCAGCAGCAGCAAAGTCTGTCAGAAAATTTCAGGGTAACCCCCTCACCTGCCCTCCCCCCTCCACACACACCAAAAAAAAAAAGTCTGTGAAAAAACAAGACAAAAACAGAAAAGGAAAGTGTTAGCCAAATGGACCTTGTTTGCTCTTTTCATGTTTGAGGAATAAGGTTTTCAGGCTTGTGAAGCGCCTCAGCCTCTGCCTATTCCTGGGTAAAGCCACCTTTCATGGAGACAAAATGTCTCTTCTTCTGGCAATATCCCAGCCCACTGCATTCAGATGCCTCTGTACTCAAGTGGCACATTGCTGAACATCTCTCATCAGGAGAGAAATTTCTCTCCCTCCGCATCTGCCGGCATGCATAAAAGGGATTACTGTGAAAGAGGAGGGTGGAGTGTGATTCATTCTTAACTGCAAAGTAACTCAAAAAGGAAATTGCCTGGTGTGCCAGAATGACACAGTTCATTGTAACTTGTTGTGACCAGGCCTGCCTGTCATGCTGCAGTCTACCTTCGCCTTGGAAATCAGACAGGTAAACATGCCAGGCACACTTCAGGTCTAAACCACTACAAAGTGACTAAGCTGCCTTTTTCTTTGCCCAGCCTTTCACTTCTGACAACTCCCAAACTTTATGCGATGGTGATCCATTTCATTGACATCAAGACTCTGAGCAAATGGAAACAATTAAGATTTAGAGATAGGGCTGGGCTGGGGGGTAGGGGGTGAGGGGAGGAAGGAGATCACAGACAGCCAGAGCACTCAGAGGCTTGCGTTTTTGTTAACACATCCACTATCAATTATTTCTTCTTGCATGTCCATAGTCCTCACTAAACACTAGTAAATGACTTTTAAAAAAATGTCTCATGCTTTGATTGCACTGAGGTAATCTTTCTTTCTTTTTTTTTAATTAGGTAAAAGGACTTAAAAGTATGTATGCTCTTCCTTATCTGTTTTATTGCTAAAATAGTAATAACAATAGCTGTCTGATTAGAAATAAGATAGGAATTATAGGCTATCAAGTGGGAAGGGGCAGGGGCTTTAAAGATCATCAGAGTCTCCAACACAGGGAACTGACAGGGACCGGAAAGATTAAGTAATTTGCTCATCTTAGTAAGTAGTAAAACCAGGCTCCAACCTCCTGTTTTTCAGATGTTGCATTGTGCTCTCCAATGAATTGTATTGTCTCTGTTCACCAAGCCTCCTCAGTTATTAGAAAACTGAACAGCAGCAGGCAGGAGGTGGTGGGGGCTTAACCTAATCAGTGCTTCCTATTGTCTCTCTTACACAGTTAGTAGGTTGCTAAGGGCCTAATGCTCTAGGGTCAACTAGTATCTTGCCTTCTCATCCATTAAGGGTAGCTTGATTCCAGGACTGGTGCAACTGAATTCAGTGCAAGTTTGGGACATCTGACAAATACCATACTGAACCAGAATCCCAGGCCTGCCCTGCAGAGATTGTCCCCAGAAACAGCTCAGCCTAACAAGGATGACCAAGATCTGACTGCAGATGTGCACTTATACGTAGTACCTTCCTCAGGCCAAGTCTCATCTTTTTTTTTTTCTTAGGCAATTGGGGTTAAGTGACTTGCCCAGGATCACACAGCTAGTAAGTGTTAAGTGTTTGGTCTGAGGCCAGATTTGAACTCAGGTCCTCCTGACTTCAGGGCCAGTGCTCTATCCACTGTGCCACCTAGCTGCCCCTCCAAGTCTCATCTTAATATCATACTCTCAGGATTGGCTCAAAACTGAATGCTGGGTTGTTGTTTTTTTTGTTTGTTTGTTTTGTTTGTTTGTTTTTTAGTGATGGAGAAAGAAGATACCATTCACACTGGTGCATTTGGCTCTATGTTAGTGCAGGCTGACACAGCATGCCATAATGAATCAGACATTGGATTTGGATTCAGGAAGACCTGTGTTTAAATCTGCCTCAGTTAGTTACTGGCTGTGTGACCTTGGGCAAATCACTTAACCTTTCTGTTCCTAGCTGCCTTGTTGGAAAAATGAGAACTTCCTGGCTCTAAGTACATTCCAGTTTTAAATCTATGACCCTTTGAGAGAATTCAGGGATCTCCTAATTAGGCATTCCATTAGGAAATGCAAATGAGGAACCACCTCATCTCCCACATACACACCCTCTAGATTAGAGCTCCCCCAGAACTGAGATATTAAAAGGTTAATGTCATGGGTCTCTGAAAGTACAGATACAAAGAATTATAGAATTTTAGAGTTAGAAGGAAGCTCAGAGAGAAAGGAAATTGAAAGTAGCTAAGGGATGTCTTGGCCTTATTGAGACCCAAACAATCCCATACCTTCTTTTAAGGGAAAAATCGGGGGACCAGAGCTGTGTTTCAGTTTCCCTTCTTTCTTGGCTACTTACATAAATTCTACAACCCAGGATGGGGTCAGAAAATTTGGAAAAGTCAAGAAGGAGCAAGAATTAACTGAGATGAAAGGAAAAGGACATAGGTAATATGGAAGAAAGTCTCGTTGTTATTATGTGGAACACATACTCATTTGCCTTTCTATGTTAGCTCTCCTATTCTAAGTTTCCTCTTCAGCAATCTGACACCTCTTAACTCACTACCTGAATCCTTATAAAGTTAATGCTAAAAATTCATTTGGCAAGGGTTGACTTTCAGTGTGGTTTCTTAAAAGGCAATCTGAAAGGAAACAAATTATATCTAAGTCCTTTGTAACCGGAAAATACCAGATAAATGTAAAGGGGAGAATTTGTGAAGTTTGGGGGAAAATCTAGCCATATTGAATAGTTTCAAAATTCAAATTCACATTAGCCCTTGTGCAAATAAAAAAAAAAAATCCTATCCTACCAAGTCCCTTTTTTTTTTTGGCTAGGCAATGGGGTTAGGTGACTTGCCCAGGGTCACACACAGCTAGTAAGTATTATGTGTCTGAGGTCGGATTTGAACTCAGGTCCTCCTGAATCCAGGACTGATGCTCTATCCACTGCGCCACCTAGCTGCCTCCCAAGTCCCTTTCTTCTTCTGCCTCTCTTCTCTTTTCCCTTGTTCTATCATTACTCTTACTATCCTCCAAATGAGTGACAAATGTAAAACTTTTCATCTACCTCTCTTCTTGATTCTTGATTAGTCACTATCTAGAGCTTCCATCTCAATCTCTCTTTGACCCATGCTAGAAGCATCATGTCACCACTTAAAATATTGACAATAATCAGAGAGTGAGATTATTTTTCTCTAAAAGTCACTTGTTTGAGCACTGTCCTCCAGATTTTTTCCCATTATATCTTTCATTCCTTAGATTCTTTAGGATATTAATGCTCTTTTCACCTTCTCACTCTCTTGGGCACTATTCTAGATACATTCAAATAAAATAAAACCAGAAAAATACTCCCCTGTTGCCTCATTCATGCTCCTATCTTGACCTAGCCATATGAAAACAAATATGTTGTTTTTATTCTTTCATATTTATTTGAAACTATTTAATTTTCTGTTTGATTAGTATATGTGTTAAAACCTGATCACCTCTAGGGTCTTTTGAAGGAATGATGTTCATTCTTTTCTTTTACTGAACTCCATTTTTGTTTTGATGTTTACCTTCAGCTTTATAGTGTATGTTATTTTGGGATAGCAGCCAATTTTCTTTACTCTTTAGAACGTTATATTCCAATTTTTCCTTTCATTTCAGAAGGTAGAATTCTATGCTATTTGGATTGTTTCTCCTTAGAATTTGAAGGATTCTATCCTTGCTGCTTGAAATGTTTGCTCTTTGATGTTATACTTCTAAAATTTTGATTGCAACATTCCTTAGTGAATTAAACTTAGAGTTTCTCTCTGTTCATTTTCTGCAGATTCCCTTAAACTCTACTTTGATGACCATTTTAATATTTCTGGGTGATGTTTCTGATTTCTTAAAGTGTGATATTCATAGTAATTTTGTTCATTTTTTAAATCTCCTAACAGCTTACTTTCAAGTTCTGTATTTTTATTTGTAGAGCTCACCAATGTATTTAAAAACTTTAAAAACATTTGTTCCATTGTTTTCCTTGTCTCTGCATTTTTGCATTTGAATTCTCTCCTTTTTTCCTGATAACCTACTGTTATAAAGAATCTCTTGTTTTAGTGTTAAATTCACTATTCTCTGGCTAAATTTGATAAGCTTATGAGCTCTAATTGCTGCCCATATTTAAGTGATATTTCTACTCATTTATTAGAGTATGAGCTCCTTAAAAAGAGAGCCCATTTTTTGCCTCTATGTTCAGTGCTTAGTGAGAAGGTAATTAGTTGGGGCAATAGAACAAGGAACCTAAATGGGCATTTTAAGTAGGTCTATTCTCCACCTTTCCTAGTCCAATTTTTTTGGAGTTACATTGCCCTCTATGAACCTGAATTTCTTCAGTTCCTTGCTATTGTCTGAAACCTGGAAGCTGTTCATGAAGAGCTTGGGTAAGCCTGGGGAACTACTAAGAATGGTGACTTGAGAAACATCTATACTTGGGTCTCTTCTTTATCTTTCTCTCATTCTCTCTACTTACTGCCCATTTTTTCTTATGGAGAATTAAATAGATATAACCAACACTGTGCTTCTGGTATCTTCCTTCCTCCAAAATCTCATCCCCCAGGCTTCATACTTCTCCATAACTCTCCCTTTCCTTCTTCTTAAGCTTTGAAAATATTCTGGTTCATAGATTTTTTTTTCTTCCCTGGGAGTGGGAATTCTACTGGAAAACTTCTAATAGATTAACTCTAATAGACAGTACCTAAAATTACAATAGCTAGATGGGGCATAAGGTTGCCATGGGTCAATGTTTGGAAGAATAGAGAAGGCTAGGGTCAAGAATATTATGGGAGCACCAAGCTGGAAAGTTGGTTTTCAATGACTTTCTCTTTAAGAATTACATTGTTCAGGCACTATAAAAAATATGACATCCTTTCACCTTTTTCCTCTTCCTGTCCCAACTGGTTTTTCTGCATTTGGGGCCTTGTATATTATTTTATATGAGGGAAGAGAGCTGCCCCTAAGAAACCTCTCACTCAGACATCTTCCAAAGAATCACCTTACCAAGATTTCAGCTAAACACTTGACAAATCTCATGCCATTTTCCCAGGCAAAAAGGGAAAAAGTTGGTCTGGATTATAAAATTAGGAGGATTCAGGAGCTGTTTAGAAGATTAATTTTAAAAATAGTCACTAAAGTTTAATGTCATCTTAGAATGACATCTCTGGTCAAGTGTCCCAGGAAACTATCCTTGGCCCTGCATTGTTTAGCATTGATGTCTAACATCAATGAAAACAGAGATGGACTGTTTATCAAACTAACAAATGACATTAAATGAAAGATACCTAATTTGTTGGATAACAAAGTTAGCATCCCCTCACCCCCAATCCCATATATAATAATAATAATAATTATTATTATTAATATTGGCCATAAAAGATGAGACATAGATAGACAGCCATTTGTCTAAAAATGTTTTAGGGTTTTTGTATAGATTAATAGGAATAAATAGTATATGTGGAAGAAAAAAACTAATATAATTATAAGCTGAATTAAGATCACAGTATCACACGTTTAGCGTTGGAAGGAACATCTAATCCAATTAGGTTAGTGAGTCCAATTTCCTCATTATACAGACAAGAAATATATCCCCAGAAAGTTAAATGACATATCTAAGGGCACCTTAGACAACTTGGTGATACTGTGGATGGAGTGCTAGACTTGAAATCAGAAGACTTGAATTCAAATCTTGCTTCAGTCACTTACTATTTGTGACCCTGGACAAATCACTTAACATCTAACAGCCTTATTTTTTTTTCATCTGTAAAATGGGAAAAATATTCATACCTACATCACAGGGTTGTTGTGAGAACCAAATGAGAGAACACACAAAGCACTATGAGCATCATAAAGTGCTAAATAAATATGATTGTTGTTAATAACATTATCATCAACATTATGCTACAATAAGTATCTGAGAATAATGGTGTACTGAACGAGGAAGGTGGGAGTATGGTTGGACTCTGCCCTGGTGAGTCCATACCTGAAATATTAGATGCCGCATTTTAGAAAAGGCATTTATACACTGGAATGAAGCCAGAAGAGGGTGACCAGGATGGTGAAGAGTCTTAACATCAGACCATATGAGGATTAGTTAAAGGAACTGAAGCTATTTAGCCAGGAGAAGAGATGGCTAGGGACATCTGTTTTCAAGCATGTGCAGGGATGTCATGTGGAAGATGGATTAGACTTGTTCTTCCTGGACTATAAAGGAGAAGGAGCAGTGGGTGGAAGGTGTAGAGAGGCAAACTTGGGCTTGATGTAAGGATAGACTTCCGAGCAATTAGCTATCCAAGAGGAATGGATTGCTTCAGGAAGTAGTGAGTTCTCCCTTTACTAGACATCATTTGGCAGTTACTAGATAATCACTTGTCAGAGATGTTATCCTAGGGACTCTTGTTTAGTTATGGATTGTTCCAAATGGCCTTTGAGTCCCTTCCAAATATGGGATTCTATGCATCTGTGACCATTTGGTTTAGCCCTCTGCCCCCAATCAGGCAAAGGTATTATTTTTCATATTTTATAGATGGGACATTCTTCAAGCTTCTTTAAAAAAAAACAAATTTCCATGGAAACAAAAAAAAAAAGAAAAATTAAAATAAAAAGTCAATGCTATTCAACTCTTTTTCAGTCTTTTGTTAGAGTTGAAGGCTGAGCAGATGCTAAACTAGAAGGCTGCTTAAGATACTTCTGACCTATAGTTCTTTGCACCTCTCTTCTCTGCATTCTTATCTCTCATCACTTCTCCAAACTCCACCCAGACCATCCCCAAATTTCATGGTTAGCTGCACCAAATTGATTTTGCCTTTAGCCCAAAAGAAGACATTCTTTCCCTTTCTCATCTTAGCACCCCCTAATAGGCTTAAGGCTTTAAGGTAACACAAGGACAAGAGAGATGTCTACGGTAGAGTCACCAGTTTCACAACCTTTCAGGTTTTTTGGAGGTCTCCCCTCTAAGCATTATCCTAGTTTAATTGATGAGATGAGATGAGCTCCTGATGGTATGGCTAACAGCTCTGCTGAGCTATGGAATGCTGAAAATATACTTAATGTGTGAGAGATATGCAAATTCAAAAGCTGATGTGGTGGAATTTTTGTTTTTATTTTTTTATCTTTGATATTCTTCCTTTGCCTGAGTTATTTGAAATACATTGATTCTCTACCCCACCTCCCACATACGTATGCACACATTCACATACACAGCTTTTCCACAGACATATAAGCATATCTAGAAACAGATCCACATTTCTTTTTAACTCTAGGAGAAATGTATACTTGCAAACAGCTTTTCATTCATATGATTATTCATCTTGCCTGCTGTAAATATGGGGATTAAAGGTGAAATTAGGTTGGACAAATTAACCCAGTGGAGAATGGAGAAAGGGACGCTGTTGCTCCTCAGGCAGGCTATGAGACATTGGGGAGAAAGAAGACTACAGATATCCTAGAAATCAATTGAATGTGACAAAAGTGGAATATATCCTTGGCTCTAATTCAGAGGTCACTCTGGTAATGGCAGTGTCAGAACAAAACCAGGCCTAGTCAGGAATTCACAGACACAGGACATGCTGGAAAGGGAGTTAGCTGTTTAATGAGTAAGGAAATATGCACAGGCCCCTCAGGTCAAAGGTTAACAGGCCAGGTTTCAACTACCTTATTAAGTAGACACAGAACACTAGAGGATGTACATCGGGTGAAGTTTAAATGGGCAATATAAAATCCAGTGAAATTTTTTTTTTTATTTCTAAATTTAATGAAGGTAGAGAAAAGTACTCTTAAGCTCTCGGGAAATTGAAGTCAAGGTTTTACATCCCATTTGGGCACTCTGCCCTGATTTTGAAGGGCAACATCTCCCAGAGAACTCTGTTTTTAACTTGAGAGGTTGTTGGGCCATGGACAGGAAGGGAGGAGAGTTAGAAATTTCCTATTTTGTTCCCATATTTCTTAAAAAAGGGACAAACTCTTTGTCCCCCAGAATTACTTATTGAAATGTTTTTAAAAAGAAGACAGTACTTAAAAGGATAACTCCTCAACCTATGTAAGATAAATATCAAATTGTGCTGAAAAGTTTCAGCAAAACACTAGATGCAAAGTGTGCTAAATAACATCTGAACTCTCACTCTATCTATGAACTATCTGTCCAATTTTCATATAAGTACGAAATATCGATCCCCTGAAAATTAGTACATACTTTCTATTTGTACTCTAGTGCTTAACATCACACCAAACTTAGCAGTGGTGAGAAATGTACAGTTTTAATAAGAATAGTCTCCTTTTGTTATTAAAGACATTGTTTTCTATCCACATACAATATATCTCAAAATCATTATTCCATCTATGTTAGCTGTAACTCTTTTCTGCTAGACCAAGATATAAGTACAAGTCAGCAATGTCTCACAATTACTCTTCTAAAGATTTGTCATCCTACTAGATGGGCTGTCTCCTTATAAGATGTATCCCTTAGTGAGTTAGGGTTAGGGCATTTAAAGTACCAGCACATTCTTACATATAAATCTGATAGTGCAGCAGGCTCTTGAGTATCCGGGGCATGCTTAGGAATTGTTAATATTAGATTTAGAGCTATTTATACTGGTGCACATATTGCTTCCTGAAAGATCACATACCAATGGGATTGTGTACAATTGTTTAGCACTCAAATTCACAATTGTATGAAATGATCTCCTTCCACTCATTCTCTTAACACTAGATCCTTCATCCAAATGTAAGACACAATGTTTTAGGTTGTCTTTTTATTTAAATCCCAGCTAGGATGCATTCCTGCCTGAGCACTTCTTAAGCACCTCCTTCAATTCTGTCTCTCTTATTCAGGAATGCTTAGGCACCAATTGTAACAAAAAAGCACATACGTTTTATGATCATACCATATTGTAGGGTTAGGAACAGGTGCCTACACCAATGAAATGACAAGTCTAGTAAAACAAACACTGTGTCATTGGTTACCGTGGCCAAACCTCTGAGTGATAAGTTCTACGTACTTTGGTGGATTGGGCCTTTGAAAGAAAACTTTGTATGGCCCTGGGTCTATTCATAAAGCCTTTGGAGCTTAGATGGAACTTCCAGAGGCTATAGTATGTTGGTATAGGCTTCAGGAATGCAGTCACCCAGGGCCATGATGAGAAATCAGTTAAGGTATTGGTGGAGAATTCAACATATCTGTATAAAATCATCTTACTCTGAATTAGAAGTGACTAAAGCAGGCCAAGTTTTATGGAAGCTATTATAGAGTTAAATCACACATGTATTCTTCTTAACCACTCATAGATAAGGTAAAAAAAAAAATCTCATGAAAATAAGGCATTTGGTAAGCAAATCTATTGTTCAAAAGTATTGGTTGTGTTACCTTGCTGTTTATATGAACTTTGACGAAATCTTCCCAGATTATCTCAAGACTATAAATCTCTACCAAAAAATCACTTTAATAAAGAAAGCCAAATAAGATGTCTTTCTTTCTCAAAAATATATCCTTAAAATGTTCTTTCTGGCATAAACAAAGTTTTCCTACTTTACTGGCTCCTTTAGAGTCACTTCAGCAGGACACAAGAATTTTTATGCTTTCTCTCAGTCCTGCCACTGATTTGTTTGGTGACACAGATAGATTACATTCTCTACCTCTCTTGGATTTATAAAATGGGGATTACAATGCCTTCCTTGTAGAAGTCTTGTGAGGGCTCATTAGTTATTTGTATGAAGGGCTGTGTTAGTGCCATACTCAGCAGTATCCTCACTACTATTAAAAAGTAGCTACTTTTGCCAGAAAAAATAGCAAATGTTATGATTTAATATGATTATCTACCTCAAGAGGCTTTACATAAAACATCTCCTTGCAATTATTTCCACACTTTTGTTGAAAAAGAAAGTCATGGTGAAGAAATGCAAAATAAAACAAGGCACTGAGTTCTGACAATGTAGTTCTAGCATACCACATTCTGTGGCTCTAAAAACAACAGGCTTTATTTCTATGGATGCCAGCAGCACAAGCAGGCCTAAAATTAGATTCAATGGTTTTATTTCAGTTTTTAGATGCTGTAGTGTGCCAGACAATAGAGTAGAATGGACTTCACCAATTAGAGGATTCCCCATCCAATGATTGGCCTTGTGGTCTGTTCAACTTTCCCAACCCTTTAGCCAAAAGACTAGACCTAAAGATTTAAGTGACAGTGTGCTCATGGGATCTGGGAGGGATTATCTGCCTGAGAATAGATCAATGCTTTCCTACTTTGGTTCTCTGTACAAACAGGACCATGCCACAACCCTACTCTCAAAGCCACAAAACTCTACAAGAACATATTTTACCCTTCATAACTATTTGTTTTCCTATTCAATAAAGTTTGGAAGAACATAACTAAGAATTAGCCCTAATGACTAATTATGGATTAATGGTTCTCTCAACTAATAATAAAATGCTTCTTGACCACTTGCCACTGATGGGCACGTAAACTCAAGCATCCTGGAGCAGAAGCACCCAAAGTCATTGTCTAGGAAAGCAAGACCTGTAGAGATGCTACTGGTCAATTGCTTCCATGGGTGCTGAAGCCACAGCTACCAAAGACCAGAAAAAGAAAGCCCTTGATGACATCAAACAGACAACAGAAATGGATATGATTAGTGGAAATGAAATTAAAGAAGATATAATACTATTTGCTTTGTTTCTATACCACAAGTATCATAGCACCTTTCCATTTGACTTGTAGCTGAAACTTTCTATACATGTTCTTTTCCTGTTAGAATGTGAACTCCTTGAGAATGGGAAATTTATTCTTTTTGTATTCATATCACCAATGTTTAGTACAGTGCTATGCACATAGTAGGCTCTTAATGCTTTTTCATTCATTCATTCGAGTTCTCTGAGTGACATTTTAAATATTCAAAATGAAGATTCTTACTTAAAACTATTAGTCCTCAGATAGAATCCCAACTTTTTCCTTATTGAGGGGTACAGGTGTTCCCTATTTTATAGTCTCAGGAGAAGATGGTGAATGAACAGGCAGGATACCTGATCTACTAAGGAATTATACCAAGTCCCTTGATTCTACCTTGTTTCCCCCTTCCCTTCTTTCTGGCTCATTGCTCAGGCTGTGAGTGAGGATATTGGAGCTAGCCTTCTACGTGGAGGAGAGTATCTAATCGTGGCCTCATCACTGACCTTCACTGACTTTGGTATTAAAAGTTCTTCTGACTCATTAATAATTGTGCTAAGCAGTGTGAACACAGGAGTATTTCAAATGAAGAACATATTATACAATTTTTGCAATAGAGATGTCATATGCATATAATGATATAAAATGAAAAACTGGGTGTGCCTTATAGACAATGGCTCATAGATTGAGAGCTAGAGCTTTAAAGATCACCTAGTGTCCTAGTCCAACCACTTCATTTTATAGATACGGCCCCATATAAGGTCTTAGCGTGGCCTTATTCCATCCTCATTCTCACAGATGCTCCTCTGGCCCCAGAGGCATCACTGAGGAGTCAGGTTTGATTCTCTAATTCTATTGGCTCAAATACCTACCCTCATGCACTTCCCTCTCAAGATTCTCATTTGAGAATCATTTTAGTCATCAAGGCTGAAGTAGCTCCTAGAAAAGGGTATTTAATAAGGTGGTACAATAAAGATCATCAGTACAAAAGACTGTGATACACATTTCCACAAACACCTGAACCAGAAAAGTAGGCTCTAGTTTAGAGATCACATGTGGTAAAGTATGAATTTTCTTTGCAGAGCTCCTTGTGGAGCCCTTAATCATCTATCCTTGGCTCCCAAAGGAGGCAATACCATCAGCCAAACCAGGGTTGCCTCTTAACACTGATGGGAAGCTGGAAAATCCAGTATCTTACAATTCCTGTGCCTGAAATTTTCTTATCTCCTTGTCTCTACCTCTTGGCTTTCTTGGCTTCCCTCAAGGCTCAGCTAAAACCCAAGAAACCTTTCCCAATGGACTGCCTTCCATTGAGATTATCTCCAATTAATTATATGTATCTATGTGTATGTGTGTATGTGTGTATATCTATATATGGATGTATAAATGTATACAGACATCCACCTATACATACATACATACACACATAATTTCTGTTTACATACTTGTTTGCTTGTTGTCTCCCTGATTAGAATCTGAGCTCCTTGAGGGCAGGGATTGGATTTGTACTTTCTTTGCATCACTAGTACTTAGCATACTGCCTGGAACATAGGAGGTGTTTAATAAATGCTTAATAACTGACTGAGTTTGATCCTTGAAGCTTTCAAGGTCTTCTTTGGCTAGTGGGGAGGGAAGGGATATGATGAAGAGAGAAGGAAGAGAAGACCTAGGCCAAGTCCTCTCCTTCCTCCCAGGAAACACCTCCTTAGGAGTTTCACTGGAAAGTCAACTTACTCTATCTAGCTTGTCTAAAAAATTATAATTTTAACTGATTTGATAATTTATACGATAACCCTTGGGCCTGGCTAAATTTCCTAAGCCTATTCACAAATAATTCCAGTACAACATCACTCCAATTCCAGGACTTTTTATACTTGGTCTAAGGCCTATGATTAATTGATTGACTATTTGAAACTAAAGTCTAAAATTGAATGATAGACTGTTTTCACTTGACTGAGGTACCAGTGCATTCACTTTAAGTGGAGTGGGGTGAAGTGATTGAGTAAATCAACCAACCCTACTAATTGCCTGGATGAAAAGGAAACTAAGGCCCAGAGAAGCTAAGTAACTAAAGAATTAAGATCATGCAGTAGCAAATAGGTAGAGCCAGCATTTGAAATCAGGTCCTGAGACTCCCACTTCAGGGCTCGTCCTACTGCACCAATGCTTCTCTGAGGCAAATTTAACAGGTGGAAATCCATGTTCATAAAAAAGATATACAAGAGATGACTATTTCATAGAAGAATTCATTGTTCTATGAAAGAATGACACATCATGGACTCCTTCAACTAGGTAACTTCCCTTAATTCATCAAAAGTGGAATTCAGTTGGAACAGCTAAGTTGCACAGTGGATAGAGCACTGGGCCCTTAGAAAGGAAGATTTAAGTTCAAATCTAGCCTCAGATACTTATTAGCTGTGTGACCTTGGCCAAATCACTTAAATCTCAGTTTCCTCAACTGTAAAATGGGGATAGATAATAATAACACCTACCTTGCAGGATTGTTGTGAGGAACAAATGAGATAATATTTATAAGGAGTTTAGCACATTGTCCTGTACATATAAAGCACTATATAATTACTTGTCCCCCCTCACACACACACACACATTGGCAATATTTGCACCAATTTATTTAAGAAAATGTGTTTTTTAAAATGAAGTATACCTACAAAGATGAACTCTTTTTTCCTTAGGAGGGTGGAGTATTAGGGAGGAAGGTCCATTTTTTTATATCAAATTTGGTTTTCCTTTGTGCATAGTTCTCTCTTCAGAAGATTATTTCACTATCCATGTTCAAAATGCTAGAAATGTCTGAAGAAGAAAAAATTTTGCACACATGTAAATGGGTGGAACAGCAAACACTCAATTAAATTCTCAAATAAGGGGAAATTTGAGGTAGGCATTGAACTCCAAAGTCAATCACAGAGGCTGACTATGCTGAAGAACTAGCACTTAGACTGAATCTCTCAAAGAACATGAAACAAAACACTAGATAATGAGTCACACATTGAAATCACCTTTAAAGGCAAGCACTCAAAATAACTGAAGGCGAGGTATTAAGATGAAGGGACAGGAGGCATTTCCTTCTCTTAATAACATAGCTAATGCTATGAGTAATTGAAATGGAAGATGGTTAATGTTGTGATGTTATTGACACAGAAAAAGATATATATTAAACCTCATCCATATGGCAGGATGAAGGTCTTGAACTTTTGAAAATGCTTTTTTTCCCCCGGGGTAACACAGGTGAGGTCATTCTATTCTGTTTCTTTCTTAGGATTTGGTCAACTCTCTTATCCTTTCTATATGAGAATTCTATATTTTGGGATCCAGTGTCTCACTCTCCAACTTTGCTTTTTCCTGCACCTGGAGCAAGAGGAAATTCTATTCTGCTTCTTTCTCTGACCGGAAGCATAATGCAGTAGGTGAATGATGCTGGGCAATGTCATGTGACCATGAGAAATAAATTGTCCACTGGCAAAAGTGCCTGAATTCAGACTGATTTTAGACTTCTAACATCATACTATACATTTGATTTTATTTTCTCCTCTCTGCTCTTTTAAATTTGACTAACAAGTTTATAATGACATTATTTCCAAAGAGGATTCTTCTTTAAAACAAGCTGAGGAAGTATTGGACAGAATAGCCAGTAAACTAGAGGGACTTAGAGTGCAGCCGTGACTTGGGAAACAAGTAGAGGTTTGTGCAGGCATAAGACACAAATAGAGTTGCCAAGAGATTTAGTCCCTGAATGCAGCTAGCTCCACACAAAATGTGTTGTCTACAACCAGTAAATAAACTGAACCTTTTTGCACCGTTCCTACCTCTTCCTGGATACATATTACCCCTGAAGAAAGCAAAGGATTTGTTATTACAGAGATTTAAGGCCTTCTTGGCAGAAGAAGATGCTTTTTTCAAAGTGGAAGTTTGTCAAACAAGAAATCTGTAATTCAATGCATAAGTCAATTTGTAATACTATGCGCAATTTCTCTCCAGGCACCACTTTGCTGAGAAAATATTACTGTGATTGCATCTTATCCTTGTGAAATAATCCCCACACAGTGAAATGAGAAATCATGAGCATGAAATAAATTGACTTGCTCACTGTAACAGAACTCACTAAGCAAATGTTCTTTAACTATATGTTTCCTGTTTAGCTGAAGCTATTTTTTGCCTTATGTGGGGGAAAAAAGGAATTGGGTGCTGCTGATTCTATAATACACCTACTTTCTATTTATGCCATAGGTTCAATTTAACTAGTTGATTTCTGAGACTTGGCTTAGATGTATTTCAGAAGGCATCATGGTATAGTAGAATGAGGATCATTTGAACTCAAAAGACCTAGGTGGTGCAAATCCAAACTCCAATATTCATTCAATGGCTGTTACCCTGGGAAAATCATTGAGATGCAATTTCTTCATCTGTAAAACGGGTCTATGAAAAGTTTATTGTGAAAACGCCCTAAAAAGATTTTTAAAAATCTTTCGGTATTATATAACCAAGAAGCATTTTTTTTTTCACGTCTGTAACGTACTTAGCCTGTAGTTATCTCTTTATATGTCATACTCCTGCTAGATAATAGCCCTGTGAGGGCAAAGGTCATTGCCTATCTAAAAGTTGTATCTCCCCTGGCACTTAACACAATGCTCTGAACTTAAATATTTATGGAATGGAATGGAATGTATGTGGAAGATTTTTGAATAGCAGAATTTACCTGTTGATTCTTGCTTATTCTGTGCAGTTCTCCTTCCCAGCCCTGTACTTCCTCCCCAGCATCGCAAGAATATATGTCAATAACATGACACTTTTAAAAATTTGTAGTAAACTAGAGCATCAGTGAAATCATAATTTATACTGATCATCAGTTCCTTTATGATCTATAATCATATATAGGCCAACACAACAAGTACCAAGACTTAGGAAGACTTGCTATAATGGAGAGGATAACACTATCTGGGCATAAGAGAAGTCAGAGTCTAAGCTGGAAAGAGATCACACTAATCCAAAAAAGCCAGTAGGCACTCTTACCATGGTGTCTACAGGGCAACAACACCTAGGGGCCCAAGATAACAGAGGCCCTCATTGTCAATCAATGAATTAAAGTCAAGAGGATTATAGGATATTCAGAAGCACAAATACCAGTAGTGCAAAGAAACTGATGTTGGTCCAACTCTAACTAATTTTTAAAAGCTTAGATATTTGAACTGCAACAACTTTCTTACATAGCTGTCACATAGCATAGAAGAGACTTCAAGGTTATAGGGGCCTTCTGACAGTCTTCCCATGGAGCCATGGGTCCATACAGATTTTTTTTTAGTTCTTTTCTCCTTCAAGTTTGCTCTTTGTGTTCCTTTTAACCTTTTTTTACAAATGGAAATAGACAGAAAGAATCTACAATGTGATTTGACCTTGGTTCCATATGCCCCTGGAACAGACTTGGACTTTCTATTAAGAAGATGAATGTGATCTAGATGCACAATGGAGAGTTCACAGTGACTACATAGGCTCCCAACTTCAAAATAGGTGCTGGATAGGGACCAGAGCACCATACCCTATCGCCTTATTCCAGCTTCATACTTTAAGGAGAACTACCACCATCAGATGATAATTGGTTGGTTAAAACTATGGTCAAGATGCATTAGATTACATTGGACACATTAGTATTCTAATATTCAGAGCACCTAGGTGTTGAGGAACTTGAAGAGAGAGAGAACACAGAATCTTTCCTTAGAAACGCATACCAGCTATTTGATCCTGGGCAAGACACTTAACCGCTTTGTGCCTCAGATTCATCATCTGTAGAATGGGAGAAATAATTGCATCTTACTGGAGATATACAGAAGCCAGCTTGAAATAGAGCCAATTGTGAATTTTTGAGTTTGATCTTCACACCTCAGAAACTAGCAAATGCCATAAATCAATGTCAAGACTTAAGAAAGTGATGGATAAAGTGTGAATGGTGCAGATTAAATTTTAAAGTGTGTTGTGCATACTTTTTTCCTTTTCCTAGAGAGCCAGTTGTTTAACATTTATCAGAACACTAATGTACCTACTTTAAAGGTTTGTTGTGAGAATCAAATGAATTAACATATGGAAAACTGCTTTGCAAAACTTAAAAGTGCTATATAAATGCTAGGAATAATTATTATTACTATTATTTGTAGATGCATTGATACGTCTTTAAGTTCCCAAAACATCTATCCTACTCCTAATTTACATCCCTTAGAGTTTATTTTTAAGAAGACTTTGAAGAACAGTCCTACCGAAATAGCAGACATATTTCATAAAACCAAGTCAGTTAAGAAATTGTCTAACTAATGGCCATATGCAAAAATAAATAATATTGATTGTGTCTTGATACACCAAGGTTTTACTTTTCCTTCTCTATTACATAAAACAGGATTCAACGCCCAGATGAATAGACTACTACAAAACACGGGTCCCCACCCTTAGCAGTTGAAATGGTTGAAATGTGAAGAATGTTTATTCAGAATTCTCAGCATGGAACTCCCAAATCAAGTGTTCACTTTCAGTATATTCCCTGCTTTTGAGTAGAATATATTGCAACCAGCCTATGAGCACTGCAACAGAAGGATTTAGGGAAGCTGAAACAGTAATTCCACAACTACTTCAGACTGTATATGTTGTTGAGTCATTTTAGTCATGTCCAACTTTTCACAACCCCATTTGAGATTTTCTTGGCAAAGATACTGGAGTGATTTGCCATTTCCTTCTCTAGTTCATTTTACAGATGAGGAAACTGAGGCAAACAGGGTTAAGTGACTTGCCCAGGATCACAGAGCTAGTTAAGTGTCTGAGGCTGGATTTGAACTCATGAAGATGAGTCTTTCTGTTTCAGAGCCCAGTGTTCTATCCACTGTGGCACCTAGCTGCTCCTCAGATATCACATACTTATTCAAGGTGAGTTATAATGATTTCCTAAAGCAATTCAGGTATAGCCAAACATATTATGAAGGTGGGCCAACCACAATTAGATAAATTAATCCATTAAGCAATTAAATTTTGGGAAAATAGAGAATGACCATGGGAATAGGGAAGTCACCATATAGAATGCCCTTTCCCTAAACTGTCCTGATGAATTTATTTTGCAAGACACATTATTTAAAGAGTGACAGATATAAAATATGATATTTCTTCAAAAGGAAAAGACATTACAATGTCATATCTCCCTTTTTAAAAATAATATTTTATTTTTTCTAATTACATGTAAAGAAAAATTTTTAACATTCATTTAAAAATTTTGAGTTCCAAATTTTCTCCCTTCTTCTCTTCCTTTCCCCCCTCCCTAAGATGGGAAACAATTTGATAGAGATTATACGTGCAGTCATGTAAAATGTATTTTCATATTAGTCATGTTGTGAAAGAAAAAATATATCAAGAGAAAAAAACATGAAAAAATAAAATGAAAATACTATACTTCAATCTGCAATAATGCCTTAGGTATTATTTTGGAATTGTATTGCTGTGAATAGCTAAATCATTCATAGTTGACCACCAAACAATGTTGCTGTTACTGTATACAATGTTCTCTCGGTTCTGCTCATTTCACTTTGCATCAATTCATGTAAGACTTTCCAGGTTTTTTTTATGAAATCCACCTGCTCGTCATTTCTTACAGCACAATAATATACATATGTTCATACATACATTCATAGACCACAACTTGTTCAGCCATCCCCCAATTGATAGACATCCTCTCAATTTCCAATTCTTTGCCACCACAAAAAGAGCTGCTAAACTATTTTTATATGTGTAGGTCCTTTTCCCTTTTAAAAAAAAATCACCTTGGGAGAGAGACTTAGTAGTGGTAATGCTGGATCAAAGGATTATGTACAGTTTAATTGCCCTTTGGGCATAGTTACAAATCGCTTTCCAGAATTGTAGGATCAGTTCACAACTCCACCAAGAGTGCATTAGTGTCCCAACTTTTTCAACATCCCCTTCATCAATTATTATTTTCCTTTTTAGCCATATTATCCAATCTGATAGGTGTGAGGTGGTAACTCATTTCTCTAATCAATAGTGATTTAGAGTGGTGGTGTTTTTTTTCCTATATGATATCTCTCCCTTTTGGTTATTTTCTTTATTCTTGTCAATGTAGCTTTGTGGATTCCCAGTTCAAAGGACAATTTACTTAAGATCACAAGAGCAAGGTAAGCAAAAGAAAAAGATGATGTTAAACAAAAGACTAGACAATGAAGAGAGTAAGTCAAAAAGGAGAGCATGGAGAATAATTAAAGAATAATGGAAAGCAGGACCTCCTATGGGAAAGAATAGGAAAGGATCAGCAGTTACGATTTTGGTCAATATTTGGTAGAAGAATTTTCTTCCCTTTAGTCCCTTTGTGCATGTTATCCATGGAACTGCTGTCTTACCCCTACTTTAGATGTTATTCCCTTCCTCCAAATTTCATTCCAACTTTGGCTAGATAATAGGGACTAATTATAGCAGAAGGAAGAACAGTTAAAAAGAAGACAAATCTTAGAACAGTTTTAAAAATACCTCATACTTTAGTGAATATTTGCAAACAACTCTGTAAAAAGCTCACTTAAGACCATTAGCACTAGCGTCTTGAATTCTTTTTAACACCTCAATCTCTTCTCTTTTCACATTCCAGTTCATGTTTTAACAGAAGAGTATGTGACTCTCCCAAAAAAAATTATTTAAAAAGAAATTATCTATATCTACCCTAAATAATAGCTACCCTAAAACCTGTTCAATTTAACATTTTTAACTCTTTATATTTCCATGATGCTTTAAAATCCGAAGTACACTTTGCATAAATTATCTTATTTACAACAACCTTTTAAGTTAAATACTACAGGTGCTATCACCATTTTACATAGAAGGAAACAAGCTTGGAAAAGTTAGAGAACTTCAAGGTGATCACACAGTCTAGGAGTCATTTTATCGTAGATGTCATTAACTTCTAATGCAGTGTTCTTATCATTGTACCACCCTGCCTCTCCAGGATGTGCTGTTTGCCTATAGTAAAGTACTTAGATCAAATGCTTTCAATTTGGGCATTTGAAATCCCAGATTCAACAGACAGACTTGGTAAAATGCCGTCAACCAGTAAAAACTTTACATCCTAAATATTCTGTGTAATACTAAAAGCATTTAAAGGACTATTTCATCCAGTTTTTTGTAACTCCTAATAATTTCATGGACTGACTTCATAAGCCTATTTTTCCCCTTTACCATGTTCGCCTTTCCTATGAATGAAAACAGTTTTAAAATAGTATCTTAATGACTCACCTGAAAGCTTGGCTACTATTGATATAGCATATTTAACTCCCAATTATTTACATGTGAAACAACCACGAATATTGTAGATTAGTCCAACGGTCCTAATTTGTCTCTTCTCCACTCCAGCAAAAGCCCTCTACTTCCCCAACAGCACAATAGTTCAAGAAACACTAAAAACACACATTGCCATTTGTTTGCAGAACCAAGTAAAACCACTTCTTAGAGACACACAGAGAGGACGCCTTTCGAACAAAGAAAAGAGCATCATTAAAGTAACCCTACTCCAAGAAATGATGGGCAACGCAAGTGGCAACTAAATATATATTGACTGTTACCGTATATGCCCTATATAAGCATGTATGCACATTAATACATTATGCACATATGTACATTAGCACAGGTAATTGAGATGTGACTATATTCTTATGGGTTCTAGTAATGAACAAAAGTCCCATATGAATCTTGACGCCACTGGTGAAGGCCTGTACATTGCTTAGTAGTAATAGCTGCCTATGTTTCATCTTAACCTGAATGACTCCACTTTCCACCAAGGTGCAACAGACCCAACACTATGCAAACCTGGAAAGGTATTTCAATAGCCTTAATGAAATGATCTAATACATTTCTGGCCCAACGAGTTTCTGTTATGACTAAGTGGAGAAAACAAGAGACTAAAAGGGCATAAAAACAAAATGTGTAAAGCCAAGCATACGCCTTGCATATAGTAGTTACTTAATGACTATTTCATTAATTGAATTGAATAGGGATAATATGGACTGTTTGACAAATCTTAATACACTAGGAAGAGGGACAGTGTTTGATGACTGAAGGAAATTATTTTAGGATAAATAAAAGGAAGTACTATTTTTCACAACAGGAATTCATTACCCAAAGGGGTAGAAAATATAAAAGAAAGGCAGAACAATGAAAGATACAGAACAGGTCATAACATTTACCTTGATGCTAGAACTGAAATAAATATCATAACAGTTCTATGCTCCTTTCTACATCAAATGGAGTTGACATAATTATATGTGAGGATATCATCTGAGCTAAGCTTAAGCAGTTTTTTAAAACATTTAAACTCTGTACTTGTGTTCTGTTCTTAAATTTCTTTGTAATGTGAAATTTTTAAGTATCTGTAAAAAGAAAAAAAAGGAAATATTTACAAAACCCGCAAAATAGGCAGCTTCTCAGATTTTCTATTATTTATATTGAAAAAAATTCTCAGTTTAAAAACAGCATTGGGTCCTAATTCTTTATGTGTTTTATTTTTCCTTTGTTCTGGCAGGCCTAAAGAATTCCCATCCACCTAGTCTCTTTCTGACAGTAACTAGGTAATTCTCATCTAAATATTCAAAATGCAGATAACGAAGAATAGAGAAAAAGGATGAAAGGAAGACCATTTGTCACTGTAGTTAAAGATAATGTCAATAAGGCTGCCAAATGAAGAAACTCAAAAGTAACAAAATTTCAATTCATTCAAGGATGCTTCAGTCAAAACACTCTTTAGCATTAACAGGTAATATATACATATCTCCCAGATTACAATTTATTGGAAATATTCTCTGACAGTAAAATAAACTTCAGAGAAACACAGGGGAGCCTTCTCAAAAATTAGCCCAAATGCCTAAAATCCCAAGAGCTACAAAATATTTTTAAAAAATTTAAACACATACTGTTGCTGAGCAACCTGGCTCAGCCCTAAACAACTTGTCCTTGTATGAAACCTTTCAGAAAGGGACTAGTGTGAAATTTGTGTAAGTATTCACCCTATGGGCAGTGTTATTATAATCTTTTAATGAACAGTTACATAAAACAGTGACTGAATCCAATTATAAAGAGTCTCCAGAGCTATCCTCTACCATTGCTACCACATATACGTGCATGCAAATACACACAAGCACCTACACACACATACAACATTTTAGGCGGGTAGATTCCAAATACACAGATTTCATCTAATTCAAAAAAGAAATCTTAACTATATTTAATAATTGATCAAAATCCAAATGTCTTATCCTGGCCCATCACACTTTTTTAAAACTTTGATGTGTGTTTTTAATATAAAATCGGCACCACTTAGTCTAGAGCTGACAGAGGTGTACCCGGAAGGATCACAGGCGATGCCTCCAAACTTAGGAAGGGGAAACATTACAGATAAAATATGGCTTGTTCCAACCCTTTCCCATAATTGGAGCTGAAGCCAAACCAAATCTGTTTTGAAGTACATAATAAGAAAAAATTTGGTTAACTTTAGGGATTGGTTAGTTTTGTGTGTGCGTGCGTGTGTGTGTGTGTGTGTGTGTGTGTGTGTGTATGTGTATTTGCTCCTAGATCTTTACATAAATGGAGATTTCTGTACTTCAGTGTCATTAGATATAAGCACATTCCTGGAAAGGACTGCTAGTTTAGCCAAAAACAATTGAAAGCAATTATTAAGTACCTATTATATGTATAGCACCAAAACAACTTAAACAAGGGAATGAATTACCTAGGAGATCAAGGTTGCCACTGTTGGATGCATTCTGCATGTAAAAATGCCAGAAGAAAGAATAGGATTTTACATGTCTTCTTTGTCTTCATGTTCATGTATCTCTCCTATAGAAAGGGTCCCTATCTGAGAATTCTTATTTGACAATCTGAGTAAACCTTTGAATGTATGCCAGACAAGAATACTTCATGGTCTAGGTTATTAGTTCTCTAGGCCCATAGGAATCATACAATGGTCAGAGTACAGCTCTGAAAGAATGCTAATCCTATAATCTATAAAGGAAGTGGAGAATTGGGGTAGCTTTTCTGAAAAGGTAAATTCTCAGTATCAATTCCATATTTTCTGAATCATTCCACTTTAGAAATCCTTTCATCTTTCGTAAATAAGCTTTGGGTACTGGCATATCCACTACCCCATATACTACACATAATGCTTAAGGCCGTAGATAAAGAAAAAGAAGTACAAAAGTAGAAATAATTTTAAGCTTTAATGTAGTTCTGTGTTCTAAGTTTTCTCATATTCCCTCATCACTCCCAAGATATCCTATGGGGAAGCGAGAAGCTAAACTAGGATACTTCATGTCTCTTCTCATTCATTTGTTGTTTGTCCTTTGTTCTCAAAGAAGACCATGACATCAGGAAGTAATGTCATGACTTGCAAGTGAATTGGATTAAAGTGAGAGAGGGGTGAGCAAGGTCACCAGCATTGCTGTCTCCTCTGGAGCCATCTGGGTCCAGTGGCAAGATATAGATCAGGACAACTGGAGATCGTCCCAATGGGTTAGGTAAGAAATGAGGCAAAGAATGGCCTCTTTTACTTAGTCAAAAAACCAAACACCAAAAACCAAAATCAATCTGGGAGGGGGAGACCTTCAGGGTTTCTGGACAAAACAGAAACAATTGCTATTTACACTCCCTATGAGCCATCATACCCCAAACAATGACCAAGTGAGGCTTGGGCTAGGACCTATTGTGGACCAATCAGTGAGAGCCAGAGTGATTTGGGTTTACTGGAGGGAAACATTTTCCAGCTATCAAACACTTCCCAGAGTTTTCAGCTGTCAAGGTTGCTCCCATGGGCAAGACAGCCCACAAAGTCAATAGTCTAATAACATGTCAAGTTAATAAATTTTATTATATTTGATGATATTATTTAGCAGTACTATTGATAATGACTTATTAGCTCCATGACCTTGGGCAAACTAAATCACCCCCTCAAGGGTCTGTTTCCACATATCTAAAATGAGGTTGGACTAGATGATCTTTAAACTGCCTTTGGACCCTAATGTTCTCAAATGATATAAGTCAGAGTTGTCTGAAGCCCTGTGTCACATGGACATCCAGGGGGAGCAAAGGCCTTTTGATAGAAGCCTACCAGTGAGCTCTGAAGGATCTTTCAAAGGTAACATTTGGGTAATGTGGAGGCTCAGTGTTCACCTCTGAGTGCTGCCTCTGTGAACTCACTGTAAACCTAACCAAACAGGGCAGTATCTTTAGTGAATACATAAAATCAAATAAGGTTCCTCCACTGTGGTTTTATGACTGCCTACTTTTCCCTCTACCCATTTTGATTTTTAGGGGAATAAGTTTTATTGATCCTTTTTGTTTTTGTATCAGAGATTTTATATAATTTCTATAGGTAATCCCTCCCCATACGCACATACCTCTTTTGTAACCAAAAAAATGAATTTCTGTTTTTTTTTTAACAGAGACAGATGTGGAAGGGGTGTTACAAATGTGAAATGTTGCATGTACTTTAAGATAAGATCACTGTATTATATTTTGCATAACTGTTTTACTTCATTACAAGAGTCTTCTCATGAAGTGGGAATAATCCGGAAATGTATATAATATAAAAAACAAAACACACCAATAAAATGTTAAAAAAAGAAAACTGTCCAAAAAAGGAAAAAAGTTAAGTCAAGCAACATAACGATTGTGTCGGTCGAGTGTATTCAATATTCCACACTAATAGTCTCCCACCTTTCTACCAAAAAAAGGAATGTACACCTCATCATTTGTTTTTCTGGCACTAAGATTTTGTAATTGTAATTACTTCCTTTGCCCTCTACTCTTTTGCATAACTTCTTTTCTTTCAAATTATTTCTCAATCCTTCTTTTATTAGTTGTGATTTAAAGGATTTCTGTAAAGAAGACTAAAGCAGAGAAACATTAAGTCACTCATCCAGGACAATGGTGACCCAAGGCCACACCAAACCTAGGACTTATCCAACTAGCCAATCAATAAAAGTTTAGTGAGTACCTATAATGTGTCTAGCTAGCACAATGCCACCAACATAATGTTTTACCCACTGATCTATGCTGCCTCTTCTACTGATATCCTAGCATACAAGTATTTATAGAAATGAACCTCTTAAAATATTCATCTCTTTTGACCTTCATCTTTGTTGCCCCAAATACTACAGGTAAATTGCTAATCTGGTGACCCAAAGAAAACATTTTTGAAATAGCAATGGAATCAACTGAGTTATTGCCTGCATTACAGTAGGTGAAACTAGCATCACCACCCCTTTCCCCAAGGTCGCACCAAGATTTGCAAGCATCATTTGCCTTGGACCAGAAAAACGTGTGAGTATTTGATAGGGACAAGATTTCCCTAGACATTCAACAACTTTTTCCCAAAGTAGCTATGTTAACAAGACTGAAGAAAAAAGAATGTTTTCTGTGTTTTCTAATGCATACATCAGGTCTGCAATAGTCAATTAAAAAAAAAAAAAGAACCTAGATCCTCTTGTTCCAAGTCAGTCAAGGATAGATGTAAATACTACTCAATTATTTTCTGCACAGAGAAAAACAGAAAGTCCCATCCTATGCTTAAATGGAAATCTGTTTAATTTTAATTTAACAAGAGGCAGTAGAGTTTTTTGAAATTTTGGCTTAGGTACCCCAGAATGAAAAAGTCCAGCAGTATTAACTGGAAATAGGGCCTGAGACCTCAAGGGGCTATCTTGTTTGGCTTGTTCTAGGCCCCAAGAAGCCAGCTTTTTCTTCCTCTCTCAGCTGAGTGCATACACCAGCTGTCTCACAGAACACCAAATGGGGCAATTAGCTGGAACCCTGTGGAGACCCTGTCTCATTCAAACACAAGCATACACTGATTTTTAAAAGTATCTTCTCTTTATCAAATAAAAGGAATAACACAAATTAAACTGTTGGGTAGCTAAAGATGCAAATGATGCACATTAAAAGAGCACAGCTTCTGAAAGAAATAAACAGCTCTGTGGCAACATTTAATGGCTGCAAATAGTACAAGGAGGTTATCAGATCCTTTGGCTTAAATCTAAACCGAGCTCCACTCAGGCATACTGTGAGCTGCAGAGGTGACTTCAACTCAGTTAAAGACACTCAAAGAAAAACAGGAGAGAAGGGAAGGTGTGAAAAGAGGTTCCAAATGAGGTCCCTCTTAGAGAGTCACTGGCATTAATTAACCTAAGTTTCCCATATCTAGCTTGCCCTCATAATGCCAGAGTTGTTAATGCCTGTCCGTCTGTATTTTAATTTATCAGGGCTGCCCCAGAAAGACCCAGACAAGTTTGCTTTAAGAGGAGAGTGCCAGTTGAATTTCCCAGTCAGGGACATGAATGCTTTTTTTTTTTTTTTTTTTTTTTGGTTTTTGAGTGTAACATTTCTCCAGAGCACAGATCAACTATCACAGTAAGAAAAAGAGTATGAGATGGCCGACCTTGTCCTTCACTGCTGAGGGCCTGTGGGTTTGGGCCAGGAACAGGAATTCCCTGTACAGACACTGAGTCTGCTGGAGGAGACAGGAGCGCCTACTCCACAGAAGAGCACTTTGTTCACTGCCACCAAGGAAAACTCACACAACAGACACACACAACCATGGAAAAATGAATATTTTAAAAGTCTGTTTTTTTTCCCTAGAATACACAGTGCTCTTATTTCCTTAGGGGTGCAGTAAAAATTGGCCAAGAATGTATTGCCAAATGCAGCTAAGAGTTAGCAAGGATATTTATCTAGAGTTCGAGGGACCAGTCACTGAAACAAACTTTGAATCATTTAACAAATCATAATGAAAGATTAAAATAAGAAAAGTATTCACTAATCAAGTCTGGCAGGAGGGTTTTTTATATCTTTTTTTTTCCATCCACTACTGCTTTGGGACTATACTAAGTTATATTGCATCCCATAGAAAATATGTATTTCTGAGAGGAGACTGAAAAAAAAAAAGGTCATTATATAGATTCCTGGCACATGCTACATGTATTTTGTAGGTTAAGGAAATACTGTATTTAAAATCTATATTCAGAGGTTATATTTACAGGAAACAGAAAAACAAACAAAAAGGCACAGAAAACATACTCAATAATGTCCCAGTCACACAGACTTAGTATAAGTGTCTGAGTGAATAAAAATATTTCAACTTTTTTCCTATTTCAATAATATAGATTAACCACAAATTCCCTTAGAATATCTGATATTTTAAAAATTATTCACATACATAATGAAACATATTCATGAATATATAAACCTTTAGATAAATGCATAAGGGTAAAATGATGAACTCTACTGAAAACTCTACAAAAAGACTTGTACCTCAGTGGGATGATGAGAGGAATAGGTCAGTTCCCTCTTTTGCAAAATAGGTCAATAATACCATGCTCAAAGGCAGTAAGCTAGGCAAGATGATTATTTGACCTTCCAGCTCAAAGGCCTATGCTTTGTCTACTAATCTAGGTCCTAGCCTTTCTCCAAGGCCTAACTCAAAACCCATCTCATCTGAGAATACTTTCTCCAACAACCCTTGCCCAATGTTACTTTTTTTCCCTCCTCTCAATTTCAGTAGACATTATTGCCTATACCACTCATTTGACTGCTTATGCTGCCATTTATTTTCTTTTATCTTTTTATGCTTATATTCTGTCTATAGCCATTTTGATTTTAATTTTCTTGTGGGCAATGCGCATTCGTACCCATCTTTGCATTTCTCGGACAGAGCTTGACTATAAGAGGTGAGCAGTAAATACTATCCCATGAATCTATGATGTGTTAGTTTCTATTTGGGGGGACATGTATTACGGAAACTGTAGACCCCATCTCTCATGGTCCAACTATAGACATTGTCACTTAGGTCAGTCTAGCTCAATGACCATGGTGGTATATATGAAAGGTTTTTTTGTTTTGTTTTGTTTTGTTTTGTTTTTGTGAGGCATTTGGGGTTAAGTCACTTGCCCAGAGTCACATAGCTAGTAAGTGTCAAGTGTCTGAGGCTAGATTTGAACTCAGGTTCTCCTGACTCCAGGGCTGGTACTCTATCCACTGAGCCACTTAGCTGTCCCTTATATATGAAATCGTTAGGGTTATTTGTTTAGCTTTTCTATATCATATTGTTTTTTCTTCCAATATCTATATATTTAAAAGCTGTTAGGACTTATTGTCATAATACAATTAGAATAGGAGATGCAGAATAAAATTATAGACTTTGTTTGGGAAGAAGCCAAATGTAATGGTGCCACAGTTTTGAAATGCCCATACACAGGGGGATACAGTGAATGTAAGGATTATTAAGGAAAAGAAATATGTTCACCCAAGGATTCCTAATAAATTGCATTTGCCATATCTATGAAAACATGACACAGTATAATAGATTAAACAAATACCATCTGACTGATTAAGTGTTTCTTTTCTAAACTAGATGAACTCTCATGCAGATAGTGAAATGTAAAGACATGCTTGGTGCAACATAGCTTGATTTCTCTTGAGAATAAAAATGGAGGAATCAGGGTAAGAAAATCTAAGTTAAATCCAAGGATAGTGAAGGCTCCTCTACTCATATCATGTCTGGAATGTATTTAGTTCTGGAGGCTATATTTTAGGAAGGAATTGACAAGCAAGTTGGAAATCATCCCAAGGAGGTGAACCAAGATGGTAAAGTGTCTCAAGATCGTGCCATTTGAGGACCAACTGAAGGAACTGAAGATGTTTGGCTTAGAGAAGAGATTTGGGGAGAGTATGATGCTGTCTTCAATTTTCTGAAGAGTTACCTTTTGGAAGAGACATTAGACCTTTTCTACTTGGGTCCATAGTGTAGAACTTGGGGAAAAAATGAGTAGAAATTGCAAAGATGAAAATTAAAGATCAAGGTAAGAAAAAAACTGTTTAAAGAATAGAGTTGTACAAAAATGGAATCAACTCTTTTGGGAAATAGTGCATTTTCCCCTCACTGGAGGTCACTCATGAAGGCCTAGACCAAAGGACCATTTGCTGGGTGTGGTGTAGAGGGTGTTCTCATTCTCGTGGAGTAGATGACTTTTAAAGTACTCAACTCTCAGATTCTGTGATTCCTTGTTCATTTCCCATATCCTTGTGCCATCCCTAATGCCTGACATACCCTGCCCTCTGTCTGTCTCCTTGCATTCTACCCAATCTGAAATACCCAGCTAAGGAATGTAAAGTTATTCATCAAAATAACTCTAGCTTATAGTGATCCCTCCTTCTTCTCAACTCATAACATGGATTTTCTGTAACAGTAATTTGGCAATTTGTCTTGTGTTGGATCTCATGAGACTGAAATAGGTTTTGAATGAATTGTAACAAACCAAATAGGAATGTCTCAGTGACAGCCTAGCTGGGTTCCAGGTAGAGAACTTAGGGCAGGGTCTTCCCTACTTAAACTCATTTCACATTTAATTAATTCTTTTGAAATTGCTGTTTACCACCAATTTGGTGGCTATCTACTAGAAACAAAGGCAAGACAAATCATTAGGTAGAACTAAAGATTTAAGATCTATTTTCATACTAAAGATTCTCCTTTCCCCTCCCATCATTGCCTTTGTTACAAGTCCTCTCTTTCTTACAGAGGTAACTGGACTTAGAAAAATAGTTCAGCATTCTACTGGGCCCCCAAACTTACTTGCACTTGTTTTTTTTTTTTGTTTTTTTTTTTAACTAACTCAGTCCCTGAGGTCTCATTGCTAAACAGATGGATTTACACATGATGTGCATGGTGCTGCTGTCAGGCCAGATATCAAAACATTTCATTTATAGCTTCCAAAAAAATAAGGATATTTTTCTCATGTGATTTAATTGCCTAATATAAATTCCAGTTGTTTGTGTGCAATGTATTAAAAATATCTGCCTTCCTAGATTTGTGGATTAGAGAATCCAGCTCACATGATCTGAACAAGGAATCAACCATTTCCTAGCTAATGGCTTATGTCTATAAAAGAACCACAAAAAAACAATGTTCTCTTTGATTTTTCCTAGTGAAATCACCCTTTGGATTTTTTTGTTGAATACAACTTTGAAGATCACTGACCTCTTCTTCCATGATGAAATTACAATGTGAGAATCTGTTAGGATTCAAGTCTGGCTCCAATGGAATCAGTTAAGAACCATTTCCAACCTGGTCAGAGATAAATCACTACCTAAACATATGGGCAATTCCAAACAAGGATTAGCAAATAACATGACACGATGAATGAAAAAAGACTTTAGCTTTCTTGGCTTGATACAATTTCCCAGGCGCAGCTGTAACTCTCATCCCTCAGCCCTTGAATGGCCTCTTCATAACCAGTTTTAGTGGGAAACTCTTGCTTGATGCTACACAGCATGGAGAAGATACAGTTTATTTGCTAATAAAACCTGTTCACAAGTCAAATTTGCTGAAATTATTCAAAGTTTCTGAATTGCATATCTCCAGACTACTGCACTTTTTCCCACTACACACATCATCATAGCATTGTCTCCTTTAATTTTTGGTTAGGCAATTGGGGTTAAGTGATTTGCCCAGAGTCACACAGCTAGTGAGTGTTAGGTGTCTGAGGCTGGATTTGCACTCAGGTGCTCCTTACTTCAGGGCTGGTGCTCTATCCACCACACCACCTAGCTGCCCCATAGCATTGTCTCCTGATTTGTTCAGCCCAGAGTCTTCATTATCACAATGACTCTTAGTATATATGGGCACTTACCCAGTCTGTTTTGTGAATGTAGTTTAACGCTACTCATTGAGTAGATGTCTAGAGGCATTAAATTGGAAAGAAGAAGACTTGGACACCAATGAATGTGCTGGGCTGGTGGGGATTCTGTTTTCCACAGGCTAAATGGCAATCTTACTGTTGGTCAGTCATTTCAGTCATCTCCAATCCTTTGTGACCCCATTTTGAGTTCTCCAGCTCATTTTACAAATGAGGAAACTGAAGCAAACAGGGATAAATGACTTGCCCAGGATCACACAGCTAGTAAGTGTCTAAGGCCAGATTTGAACTCAGGAAGAAGAGTCTTCCTGACTCCACTCTCAGTACTCTAGTCACTGTGCCACCTTGCTACTTGGCTATATACATTTCACTTACTATTAATAAAGTAAGTAGTTGATTTTGTTTTTGAAACTCTTTTCATGGCTATGCTAAAATATACTAAGATATAAATGTTCTGGTGTTAATTATATTAGCTTGCTTATGTCTACATGTATATTTTTCTGAAAAATATTTATTTGGTACTATTGTTTTAATAATACTAATAGATCTCACAGGAATATAACTGATTATTTTATTGCTAAGCTCATCACATTTGCAAACTACTTTTGGACCCAAACTGGGAGAAGCTAAAATACTCAGTTCAGAACTTACTGAATATTTCTTCCCCCACCCCCCCAAGTATTTTCTGTAATGCTCTACCTTACAAGCAGGAGCTACAAATACCATATATGGAAGGACCCAAGTCACTCAGCTCTGAACTCTCTGGGACCACTTTTCTTATCATCAACTCATGGATGTCAGTAACTTCCCAGAAAATCAACCTTTCCTGATTACCATTATCTTCTATATTTCTGTTTCTCCCCATATTAGAATTTAAGTACTTTGAGAGTAGAGACTATACTGCATCCTCAGTGCTTCACACATAATATATGTTTTCATTCATTCATTCATTCACTCACTCAGTGAAGAATATATACAAGAAGATTTGTTTTTGTAGAGGTAAGTACCCTTTAAGACAATTGTTTATGGAAAACATGGTCCTTTAGTTCATATTCCATTCATACATAAGAAATTAAAGTATAAATTATTAAAATAAACATTAACATATTTATTAAACAAATAATATCTTTCATAAAATGATGCTATTATATTTTTAATAATAGAACTAAATCCCCCAGTATTATTGAAATGAGGGTAGGAGTTCTTTTGAAGATTCATTCCAGCTTAGCTTCCTCCCCCTCCCATCTATAGCCATCCCATATCCCCATTCAGCAGTTCCGGGGAGCATCCTTTCCAGTACTGAGTTCTGGGACTTGTTCCTGGCACCCTAATAAGAGTTTAGCTGATGGTTCAGGTGGAGCCTTAAAGGCAGCCACATAGGTGGGCTGTGCCTGGGGATGAGTCTAGGTTGCCCTCTGTTCAAAGCCTAATTTACTTGTCACTTAGAGCCTCTGGTTTTAGAAAATCTCACGTACATCAATCTAAATGAATTCTTATGTCAGATCTGCCCATTCCTATACAACCCTTTTATGTTACAATTAGAGGGTTAGCCACAGTGCTGGTGCATAAGTACAAATACACACACACACACACACACACGTTTTTAAACAGGACCCATATGTAGCAGAAACAACTCTGAGTGGGTTTTCCCATCTCCATATGCTCTAGGGTTTCATTTGCATACAAGGAGCAGACTCAGCAAATGTAGGGTCAGAATACCAATGGGATCAGCAGCAGTCATTCCCCACCCTTGGCACTGACTTGCTTTAGAGGGTTTCTTTTTTTTGTTAGCTTGCTTTTCCTCTTCCCAGGCTCTAAATCCTCTCCTCCCTGTCATCACCACCATCTTTCTCTCTCTCATCTACCTTAATTATTATTACCTGTTCTACACTGTCTCTATCATTTCACATCTCTCCCTCAACACTGCTCTTTTCCACCCAGCTTCACTTCTCCTTGTATAAAGAACAAACCTTCCCAATGGCAAAAACACAATTAAAAAAAAAAAAAAAGACAACTAAGTTTTCATGAGCCTTCCTGAACTTATTACTTGCTCTCAGGCTTAGGATATCAATTCATTTTAACCTTTCTGTATCTCAATTTCATAACTAATCTGGCCTCGTATGATAAGCTAAAGCTTCCCTTCCTTTGTAAGGCTTATGCCAACCACCACAGCCCCCAAATATCACACACTTTGAACCTCCCCTTAGTTCAGTCAGTAGCTCTCATTTGGCTCTTAGCAAATCTTTTTATTTTTATTTTTCTTAAATCCATCTCACCTGTTTCCCCAGCTATAATGCAGGCCCGTTGAGAACAAAGACTGTATCTTGTAGTCCTTTCTAACTCTAGCCTATAAGCAAATGTCCTGGTTAAGGCAGGTGGGCAATTAGCTTGTTGACAATGGTCTATACTGCACAGATGCATTCAGTTACTCTTATCTCCTCTGTGTAGTGAGAATTTAAGAGTTGTAACAACAGGACAAGTGTACAAAACCCTTTATTGAAGTTTTCCCTTCACACCTGAAACCCTTCTACTATATTTTAGTCAATCATAGATTCATTGTTTGAAGGGAACTCATTTCATTGGATGTAGAAATTAAGACCTGTGTGATATATTTGCCCAAGGTCACACAAGTAGTAAGTAATAGTGCCAGGATCAATTAATTGATCAACAAACTTTTATTAAGTGCCTACTATGTGCAAGGCACTGATTTGAATTCAGATCTTTTGATATCAAATTCTGTGCTCTTGTCATTACACTGCATTGATAGTATATTCCCTTTGCCTCTCCCATTCTCTGTTCTTCCAAAGCCAGCCTTACTATCCTCCCCCTTAACCCAGCAAGCCCACATGAAAAGGCAATGCCTGCTGGTAACCATTATCTGGTGGCAAAGACTTTGTGGACACAGATAAGTGTGCCTGCTGCCTCAGAGAAACTGTGTTACGTCAGATTGAGTTTACTCAGCCTCTGGTATAGCTTTCTTTTTTTCCCCATGTACCAGGTGGTCATCACAGCTCTCTTCGTCTGGGAAATGACCCAGAAACACATCAGTGAGCTCCCAGCTCAAGTACAGTGCCACCCTGAAAATCATGTCCAGGAATTTCGTAGTCTGATTCACCAGTTTGAGGTTGTGCAGGCCTTCAGATCTTGCAGTTACTAATGACCAAGATGAAATTCACATTACATTGCCTTCTTTAGAGTGTTAGAATCTTTATTTCTTTTTAATGTGTAACTTTGTTTTTAACACAAGCTCATTGAAGCTGATACCACATTAAAAACTGAACAATTCAAATAAATTAGGAAAAGGACAGTCTGATTTTTTTAGGCAATTGGGGTTAAGTCACTTGCCCAGGGTCACACAGCTAGTAAGTGTCAAGTGTTTGACCTGAGCTCAGATTTGAACTCAGGTCCTCCTGACTTCAGGGCCAGTACTCTATCCACTGTGCCATCTAGCTGCCCCTTTTTGTTTTTTGTTTTGAAAGAAAAGGACATCTCTTTTAAAGGATATCTCTTTTAAAAAAAGAGATATAATTTCATTTGAAATAACTTTTATAAAAGGATGTATAAGATTAATCTGTTAGAGGATAAGTAAGGCATATGCATTTAATATATATCTACACATATATAATATATTAAATATAACTCATTAATATACTATTATATAGAATTATTCTTCAGTGGACATATAATTATATATGTGATATATATCTTCATATATATGTATGCACATATGCACATATAATATATATGCATATATGCTAAGCTACCCCCAAGATGTATGTGTATATATACATATACACACAGATGTATGTGTGTATGTGTGTGTATAGATCTCTCTCTCTCTCTCTATATATATATAAATACCTACTTTTATAGATATGTATATATATATCTATATATCTCTATCTATATATGAAGCTGCCCCCAAGTTTGAACCCTGTTCGTGTAAGTCAAGAGACAAAATCTGTGGCCAGGCTCAATTTGGAGTCCCTTCCAAAAAATCATATTTCTTTGCCTCTTTGTCCTTCACCCAGAATAACTTCTAAGAAATCTCAGAATATAGCCTATATATGGTTTGTGGCAGTGTCTCCACATATGTAGCTAAAAGAGTCTCCAGATCCCATACAAATATTCAAGGTAACAATGAATATTCTGTATAGGACAACCTTTGTTCCAATTCCCATCAAATTCAGAAAATATAAAAAACTCAAAATAGCCCATAATCAATCTCCATATCTTTTTTTTTCTTCCTTGTATTCCCACCTTTTACCTTGAGCCTACACTTTCTCTCAGACTGATAGCACAGCATTGTGTTTTGTACTCTCCATATAAATTGAACAAACTTGGTATTACTAAAATTACAAAACCCCATCATTCTGCTAAGTCTCACTTTCATCCCAGAGATACATGCAAGGAAGTGTTTGAGGATCCTCACTCTTATGGTACTCCCTTGAGGGTTTAGGGAGTCCTCCCAGAATGGAAACAAATTTGGAATTGCTAAAGAGGCAACTCCCTTTCCCATCAGACTTTCACTGTTCAAATGACTCAGTAATAGCAGAGAAAGAAGACCAGGTCTTTTGTTTCCCCATGTAGTGGTTTTAATCCTTTTCCACCCCTTAAGCTTTAGAGGTTATATGTGTAATCAAAGAAGCTAGCATTGCCCAGGAACCCCACTTTTCTTTCTCTGAGTGGCTAGGCCTCAGAACTCCTGAATTTATTACAGCTAGAGAGGCAAGTCCCTTTTGTTATCTAGAATGGTGGAATTCAAGAACTTCTAAAACTTGGACCCATAGCTACCCTTTCCTAGGATTGTGTGGTTAAGAGATGTGCCATTGATTGAAGCATACTATTTTTACTTTACCTTTTTCGTGTTTTATTTTTTGTTTCTTCTTTCACAACACAACTAATATGGAAATATGTTTTACATGATTGCACATACATAACCTGTAACAAATTACTTAGTGTCTTAAGGAGGGTGGAGGTGAGGAAGGCAGGGAGAAAATTTAGAACTTAAAATAAAAAAAAGAATGTTAAAATTTGTTTTTACATGTGTTTGGAAAAAAACAAAATAAAATTTTTTTAAAAAGAGTATGTGCCACTACTTTGTGCCACTGTTACTTCTCACCCCTCCTTTTGCTCAAAATGTTAGTAAGGAAAGTCAGTGATCATACCTCCTACATATTATTACCAATACTCATTTAAATGGTATAGTAGAAAGGATTGGGAGCTAGGAATTAAAGAGATTTGGGTTCTAGTCCTGCTCTGCCACCAACTAAACTGTGAGACATTCTTTTTAAGGACTCGTTTTCTAATTTTTCTCCTTCCTTTTCCAAGCTATTGACTCTCTCTTGCATACCTCTCATTTCTTTTCCCAATTTTTCTTCTACCTCTCTTATTTGACTTTTAAAATCCTTCTTGAGCTTTTCCAAGAAAGCTTTTTGAACTTAAGATGTGGGTATATTGAAAATGTTGTCCTCTTCTGAATTTGTGCCTTGATCTTCCCTTTCCCCATAATAAGACTCTATGGTCATTGTCTTTTTCTGCCTTTTGTGCACGGTATTTGCCTATTTCCTGACTTAAAAAAAACAAAGTTGAACTCTCCTGCTGGAGCGAAGGGGGCGTTTATCCAAGCTTCTTTTCCTGTTCACCAGGGCCTTGCACTTGAATGTTTGGCTCCTGCTCACCTGGGCCTTGCACAGGGATGTTTCACTGCTGGTGAATGTCTGTCTGCCTGGAGTTTTGCCTCCTGGAGTTGTACTTCCCAGAGTTGTGTTGAGGCACTGGGTGATTTGGCTGCTGGAGAATGCCATGATGGATGGTGGTTTTCTGAGCTGGTGTCTGTTGGTTCCTCTGCCTATATTGAGGTTCTGAGGGGGGCAAGGTGGCATGGGTCCTGGTGTTGGCCCTTGCCTGCTCCACCAACCTGGGTCTCAGGATCTCCCCCTGGTATGCTGAGGTGGGGATTGCCTCTGGCTTGCTGGGATGCCTCCTGTCCTGTACTGCTTCCCCTCCCCCAGAGTCAGAGGGACCTTTCCCATTAATCCCCCAAGCTTCCAGCCTATAACACTGCGGCACCCTATCTTTTTGCTGGCTCAGGGTTTTTCCTGGGTCTATATTTTCTGGGCTTTCAGAGGTCAGCAAGGGAGAGTGAGAGTGACTTACTTCGTACTCCGCCATCTTGCCTCCCTGGAAGAGAATTCACTGTGAGACTTTCTTAAAGCGAATTTACCTTTCTGAACTTTATTCTCTTAATCTAAAAATATGTGGTTTGGATTGGGAAGGATCCTTCCAACTCTAAGACTATAATCCAGGGCTCCTAAGATCCTGAGAGCTCCTTTCAAAATCTAATTTCTATTTTAACCAACATACAGAAGTCTTTAAATGATTTTCTCTTCTGTTTTTAAACTTTTTTTTTCTGAGTCTAGACATGTTTATCACATTCAGGCTGTTAAGTACAATAGAACTTATGGGCCCTACATCACTACTGATGGGCCAGAAGTGTTGACTCATTCCATTTCTGACCTGAACTGCTTCATCCTTCCTATGGCAACACATTCCTCCCCCAACCCCTACCCCCAATCCTCACCCCTTACTAAGGGCACACCAGATTGGTGCCAAACATTGTTGTGAACATCCACCAGGCTTTAGCACCACCATAGCTCAGAACTTCCAAGCTCAAGTGATTCACCAGCCTCAGCCTCCCTTAGTAGTAGGGACTACAAGTGTGCTCCAATATATCAGACCAATTTTCTTTTCTTAATTAGATTAAATGTATACCTCAAAACCTTTGAGTATTAATTTGCTTAGAAATACCTTCCTTCATAGATACTGCAAATATAAACTTCAATCCATATAGACCTATAGTCATTGAATATTGACAACTAGTCTGAATTAACAAGGTTTGCCATATACATAAAGGACTTTCCAACTTTTCAGAAGAATGTGCCCTCTAGACATGTCTAGAATGTAATTTGATAATAGATGTGCTGAGTAAGTAAAAATAGCACAGAGTCATATTATTTTTCAGATGCCCATTTCCTAATTTTCCACCTTAACAGAAAGAGGTCTGCTTTATAAACTAGGAGTCAGATCCTATGCCCTTGCCAAAAATGAAAACAGTGTGCAACTGAGATCCAAACAGGGACCAGGTTGCTCAGATTACATGTACATGTCTGTTGAAAACATACAACACTTGGGCATGTGGTAACAGAACATTCCCTTTCCCTTAGAAAGCACTGTCCACATCCATCTTCTGAGAAAGCTATTTTCTTGGGACTTGTTTCCCCTTGGTCCAATAAGAAAAAGCAAATAAGAAATAAAAGGTTCTCATCACTACTCCTGCATTAAAAGAATAAATTATACTTGGGAAGATGGGACAGTCCAGTTGAATTCCCTGCCAAACACACACAAACACACACACACACAAAGTGGAGGCAGAGAAACAACTAGGTTAGAAGGAAAATGGCCACCCACAAAAGGTGCTGCTTCTGGAAAAATTCACTTACAGCAATTGAGTCCTAACATCAAGTAGAAACAAGTTTTATTTGCCTCCAGTGGAATGAAAGTAGGCTACAAAGTGTAAATGAACTATTGCTGTCTATCCCCACTCCCACCCCTCCAAGAACTCAGCTATTAGTTACTATTGGAGGAGGAGGTGAAACTTGCCTGCATGAATATGCAGGCAAAGGTTAAAGCCTATTAATCACATGGAATTGTTTTCAAATATCCAAGTGTCAACTGTCAAGTTATCTAATTATCCATCTCATTATTTCTTTCCTTCTCTCATGACAACATGCTCTAACTTAAGGAGAACCTCAGCTACTCTCCTAGAGGATGTTTTGATAATTGTCCTAGAGTCATAGGTTCCCAAAGTGGGTGATACCACCCCCTGGGGGTTGCTAGAATGATCCAGGGGGGCAGTAGTAGCCTCAGATGCAATTGGGGGGATTTGAATAAAAATAAGGAGGTGGTGTAAGCATAAAGAAAGAAGAGAAGAAAATTTTGAAAAAAAAATTCCTTTATGTTTCATCTGTTGTGTAACAAAGTTAAAGTCATAGTGATTACAATATTTTCCAAATAAACACTCAAAATGCAAATTATAATCAATCAGTGGTCAAGTCTGCCAACAGGTCTTAACAAACAAGTGTTGGCAGAAGAGCATGTTGTGTATTGTTGGAAAGTCCAGCATGCAGGAATATGTGTGTGTAATGACTTGTTTACAATATGATACTACATGATTACATGACACTATATTGAATCATCAAAATTTCAATGTGTGAAAAATCCCACAAATTTCTAATAAATTATTAAATTTAAGATGCATCATTTAAAAAAATATTTTATATATATTTTTTGAAATCATGCAAATTTCCAAAAAAAAAAGCAGTTAAAGGGTTAAAGAAAGCAGATTTCCCCGGGGGTACTGAGAATTTTTTTTAAATGGGGCAGTAAGTGAAAAAATTTGGGAACCTCTGCCCTAGCTGAAGAATATAGTATGGGAGCACACCTGGCCTAGGGAACAGAACAGTTTTCCCTTGACCACGTGGATCAATCCTGTTTCTTCCTCTTTTGTGTCCCTCTCTAAACATCACCACCATTACTTAGTATAAAGACATGCTAGAATTAGAAAGTAGGAAAGAGATTGCAGAATTCAGATCTGGAAGGTATATCAGAGATTATTTAGTTCAACACTCTCATTTTACAGACGAGAATACTGAGACCCAGAGAAGTTGTGATTTGCCGAAGGTTAAACAAGTTGTAAATAACGGAGTCAAAATTCAAACATAGGCAGCTAGATAATACAACGGATTGAGTGCAGGACTCAGGAAAATCTGAATTCAAATCCTGTTCCAGATATTCTTGAGTGGTCAGCCAAAACCTGTTCTTAGTTTACTAATATGAGCCTTATTTAGGACAGTCAATCAGACACCTTGTACCTGGCATGTTTCAGACTACAGTCGATCCATTTCCTTTCGTTAGCCAGATGTCCTGGTACTATAATTTAGGGGTTGAAACTGATTTCTGGCTAGTTGCAAAGGTGCCTTCTAGCCACTGTATAAAATTAAAATGTGAAGATTTAAAAAAAAAAAAAGCTTCTACCAGCCTCTGTTTCTTTATCTGTAAAATAAGGAAAATAATAGTAATGCCTAGTATTTACATAACACTTTAAAGTTTGCAAAGCACTTCATAAATATTATTTCATTTTATCTTTCCCCTGGAAAGTGGGTGCTATTACTGTCCCCACTTTATAGGTAAGAAAACCAAGGCTTAGGAAGATTAAGACTACCTTCCAAGGTCACACAGCTAGGAAGTTTCTGAAACTAAATTTGAACTCAGTTCTTCCTGACTCTGAAAACCAGCACTCTATCCACCACACCAACCTCCACTTCTTGAGCTCTTTATGAAGATGCTAATGCAATCCTTTGCTTCTATTTCACTCAATTGCTGAAAACCATTTAAAGTACTGGAAAATGACATAACCAGCATTTGAAAGACTTCACTGCTATTGAAACTTGTACTTGGATAATATCTAAACTAGAAGTTCCCAAACTTATTTGGCCTACTACCCCCTTTTCAAAAAAAATTTTTCAAAAACATTACTTACCACTCCCCTGGAAATCTACTTTCTTCAACCCTTCAACCATTTTTTTTTTTTTTTTGAAATTTGCATCATTTCAAAAATATGATTTTTTAAATAATGTATCTTAAATTTAATAATTTCTTATAAATTTGTGAATTTTTTCATACATTGAAATTTTGATGATATAGTATTACATCATGTAACCATGTAGTATCATATTATAAACAAGTCATTACATGCACGTATTCCTGCCGATGGATATGTGCTAAACTTCCCACAATGAGAAACATGCTCACCTGCCAACACCTGCTTGTTAAGACCTGGCGGGGGACTTGGCCACTGATTGGTTATAACTTGCATTTTGTGTGTTCATTTGGAAAATAATGTAATCACTATGACTTCAACTCTGTTATACAACAGATGAAACATGCACGAATGGTTTTCCAAATTTTTCTTATCTTCTCGTCTTTCCTTTTGCTCCTACCACCCCCTTATTTTTATTCAATGCCCCCCAATTGTACCTGAGGTTACTACCACCCCCCTGGATTGTTCCAGGGGGTAGTATTGCCCACTTTGGGAATCTATGATAACAGAGAATCAAGGGGAAAAGAAAAGTAGCTGACATTTGTCTTTTTATTTCTGCTACTAATCAGGCACAGATCAGCAACACAGAAGAGAAAAAGGTTGAGAAAGGAGGATGGCTTGAGTGTTAGAGACAGAGTCAAGCACATTCAAGCTCTACACTACCTAAGGAAAGCACTTAAAGAGGAGGGCAAAAACACCCTACATTTGGCAGGAAAGAAGGAAAACTCTATGACAAAGGTCAGAGTCACTTCCAACACAGAAGTCAGGGTAGAGTTCATTCACTTGTTAGTGCCCTACAATTCCCAGAAATTGTATTGTATGTATTTTGTAATTACTTATCTATAGACTTGACTCTCATTCCTAATTACTCCCCATCCTGGTCACCCTCTTGAGAGCTGAGCCAAGAGTATTTTTTATTCAGTCATTTCAGTTGTGTCCAACTCTTAGAAACTCCATTTGGGATTTTCGGGGCTAAGCTACTAGAGTGGTTTGCCACTTCCTTCTCCAGCTCATTTTTTATGGATAATGAAACTGAGGCAAATCAGGTTGGAGTAACTTGCCCTGGGTCACACAATAAGTGTCTAAGGCCTGATTTGAACTCAAATCTTCCTGACTCCAGGCCTGGCATCTTACCCATTGTGCCACCCAACTGCCCCTAAGGTCAAATAAAGACCTTTGGTCTTTATGTCTCTAGCATCTAGGACCACAGGGACAGCTAGGTGGCACAGTGGACAGATTGGTGGGCCTAAAGTTCAAATCTGGCCTTAGACATGTATTAGCTATATGAACCTGAGCAAATCACTTAACCTTGTTTGCCTCAGTTTCCTCATCTGTAAAATGATCTGGAGAAAGAAATGACAAACCACCCAGTATCTTTGTCAAAAAATAAACAAACAAATAAACAAACCAAATAGGATCAGAAAAAGTAAGACATGACTGAAGAAACCAAAACAAAACAACTAATACAGTGCTTGGCACATTGTATCTGATTAATAAATATTTGCTGCATTAATGAATGAATTTAGCCTTTTGGAAACATGCGCTTCTGCCAGCTTATCTTATCTTGAGAACATAATCATATCCTTCCACTTAGAGCTCATAAGGAAGACTCTATCTATTTAAGGAAAAAGTGTCTTACCCAGCTCAGGTGTAACTCTTACATGAACTAAAAATGACTTAGTGACTATGCTCTTTTCTGGATGCAGAAATAGAGTTGCTGCATGAAGTCAATACATTCAAACAAGTGAACTATGGTTTGAAACAGGCATCCTAAGGGAGAGAAAATGGGAATAGGAGAAGCATTCACACAGCTCTGGCCAAAAGATGAGCTGACAAATGGAAAAAAAAAAAAAAGGCAAATAGAGGATCATTGCCAATCCCTCACTGTCTAAATTGAAATAAAACCCCTCTACTTTTGGTAAAGAGGAAACTGTAATAGCCACACCAAAGTCAACTGCAATAGACACTTCCTTTATGGAAAAACTATGGTTTAGGTTCTCCTTGGGAAATTTCTTAATAAATGACCATTTTTCAGATCCATTAAGAGAATAACTCCCAAAGTGCTTTGAAATGCATTTCTGTCTAGCCTGAAACTCACAGTACCAATTAGTAGTTTACATTTATGCATATCTACACACAGAGAGAGTCTAAAACAAGTTTATCCAAACTCTAAAGCAGGGAATTGTAGTGTTATGATTGTGTAACGTTTTCCCTAGAATCTTGTGGGGTTGTTGTTGCTGTTGTTGTTGTTGTTGTTTTCAATTCAGTTGTCCTCCATGCTGAGTTTGTACCTTGTTACAATCACCACATCAAATCAACCAGCATTTGTTGAACCTCCTCTTATAGGCAAGGTAGTGTTAGGTATTGAGCATAAGATGAAAAATGTTACAGTCCTTATTTTCAATAAGCTTACAATTGTGTAGAGGGGTGAAATATGCATAAGAAATAAGTATGATAACTGCAATAAGTGCAAAGGAGGGATCTAGATGAAATTTCATGAAACAGTACAAGAAGTGAGATATCACTTTCAACAAAGGTGCAAGAAAAGATTCATAGAGAAGTGCCACTTAAGCTGGTCCATGAAGGATAAGAAGGATGTCCAGAGGTGGCAACGTAAGAGTAGGGTTGATTGATTTATTCACTCCCTCACGCTACCCCACCCCACTTAAAGTAAGTGATAAGATGTCCCAATCAATCTCAATCTTGGGCTTTAGACTGATTACTAAAAGTACTTGGAATTGGAATGACATTGTGTGGAAAGAGTTGGTAGACTGAGAAAACTTGGCCACACCCAGAGGGCATCTATAAATTATCAAGCTAGTTCAGAGCTCAAATCATTTGAGAGGTTAAAGCAAGTGCAGCTTTTCAGTAAAACCCCTGAGGAGGAACTGGAGAGGGTGGAGGGGAGGGAAGAATAAAAGAATGGAGGGAGAAAGGAAAAGAAGAGACTTCAGCTTTGGCTTTGTCTAAGTTTCATTCCCACCCCCACATACCCTTTAGTCAGAGGATGACCTTGTGAACTTGGAAAGGTCTGGAGAAGTTTGGACTTCTAGTGTTTCTAACAAAGTCCAAATGGTGTCCCCAGACCAGCTGGCAGCAGTGTCTGCGTTGGGAGCTAAAGATAGGCTGGACATACATTCAGGACTTGGCTAGAAGCCCACCATCTCTAATGGGAATTTCTTGAGCACCCCACAAATGGGAGATGTTTTCTGCACCTTTGTAAACAACTCTTTCTTAAAACTACTTAAAGAGTGAATGACTAAAGCAAATCTCAACTGATAATCTTTGAAGGAAATACAGTGGTAGAGGCTTGAGCCAATGGTATAAAAGAATAACCCAACCCCTTCAGCCCCCTAATAATCCATCCCTGAAGCCCTGAGAGGGTGATACAACAGCACAGATCTGGGGATCCTACCTGCTAGTGCGCATATGGGTTCGGAGAATATGTCAGGAGTCACTGTTACAGAAATGTTAAGGGGGTGGTTTCTAAGCATGGGCTATGACCTATGCTAATGAATAGCAACAGAGAGGACAGAACAAAACTGAAGGACAAGTAGTGGTATAATTTGTCTAGAATTATTCATGAGGTGGGAAAGAGAAAAGGAAAGTTGTAAGGATAGGTTAGTGTCACACTAGGAATGTTCTTAAAAGCCAGGTCAATGCATTGTTTTATCATTTAGCAATAAAGCCACACTGGATATTTATAAGCAGCAGTACAATATAGTAAGACTGGGGCATTAAGAAAATGATATTGACAATGTTGTAAAGGATAGATTAGAGAAGGAAGAGTCTAGAACAAGGGAAGCCAATGAGAATACTGCTACAATGATATAAGTGAAAGATAGTGCAAGCTAACCCAAGGTGGGGACAATAGGAATGGAAAAGAGGTCACAGAGGCAAGGATATTGTTGAGAATCAAGAAATCATAGCAACTAATTAAATATAGGATGGGGTGTGAGAGAGAGAGAGAGAGAGGAAAGTCAAAGAGAACTCCAATGTTTGGGGCCTAGGTGCCTTGAAGGATAGTGAAACAACAACTAAAATGAGGAAGCTGGTAGGAGGGGCAAAACTTAAAAGAAAGATGAAAGAGTGATCATAGTGTATGAGCATAGCTCTCAGAGTCAGAAGACCTGGGCCTGAGTCCTAGCTTTGACAGTATGAGTTGAATGAAACTAAACAAGTCAATTTCTTCATCTTTAAAATGTGGAGATGGCATTTACGCTAGGTCATTGTGAGAAAAGTCTATCACAAACTCAAAGCTCTACTTAAATGTAACTTATTGTTCTTGTTATAAATTCCATTCTGGACATATTGAGTTTTAGGTGCCAAGGGAACATCTATGCTGAGATGTTCAGCTGACAGCTGGAAATGTGGTACTGAAGCTTAAGGAGAGACTGAGGTTTAAGTAGGTAGATTTTAAAAGTTACTTGCAAAAAGATGATACAGTAATTGAAACCATATGGGTACATGAAGTTACTGGAGAGGAGAGGAGGAGAAGAGAGGAGAGAAGAAGAAAGGAAAGGAGAAAAGAGGAGAGGAAAGGAGAGGAGAGAGAACACAATATCAGGAAAGCCAAAAATTAGGAAGCAAGAAATGGATAAGAAGGAAACAGGTGAAAATATTGAGAAGCTGTCAGACAAGTAAAGAAGAGTGTCATTAAAGACATGGAAGAAGAGTGCATGTAAAATTCTCAGGCTGACTCTGATTCTCTGTGACAAATGCTGCCAAGAATGATGTCAACTGAGAAAAGGCCACTGACTTTGGCAATTATGAGGTCATCAGAGACCCCTGGGAGAGTATCTTCAGTATAGTGGTGGGAATCAAAGCCAGATTTCAGAAAGTTGAGAATAATTGATGGCACAAGGTCCCAGTGGAAAGGGACAGGGTCAAGTAAATGGGTTAACCTTAAAAAAGGAAGAGAGTCACCACTTCCTCTTACACAAGAGGGGAGAAAGGAAGAGAGCATGATTCAGTCCTGTCCAACTTTTCATGACCTCATTTGGGGTTTCCTTGGCAAAGATAATAGAGAGGTTTGCCATTTCCTTCTCCAGCTCATTTTACAGATGAGGAAACAGAGGCAAACAGGGTTAAGTGACTTGCCCAGGGTCACACAGATAGTAAGTGTGTGAGCCTGGATTTAAACTCAGGTCTTCCTGACTCCAAGCCAGGCACCCTATCCACTGTGCCACCTAGAGCATGGAGACAACATAAAAAGGTTTTGAGATACAGAGGAGTAGATATGAAGTAGAGAAGATGAGAGTTTGTGACAGGTAGTCTTATTCTTCTCAATAAAGCAGAACATAATGTCATATGTAGAAATGGAGAGGTTCAGGGATAGATTTAGGGATTGAGTGAAGAAGTGGTATTTTGAAATAATTTTTGGTGGTAGGGAGGAAACACTCCCAGACATGAACCTTCTTCAAATGAATAAGAGCAGAGCCAATTAAAGAAAATACATCTTACCTAGTTACAATTATTATACCTATATATACTCATTAAAACATAAAATATGTTCTAATAAATCTTTAGTGTTCAAACTATAACTCAAATGGAACATTTCAGGAACCCATTCCCCTATGTACATTGGAAATGCCAGATCCTGAATAAATAATAGGAGCCCTGATAAATATAGAGGGATTTTTCCCAAATGGGAAAGATTTTGTTTCATTATTTTAAATCACAAGTAAGAGATAAGTTAATTGCTGACCATCTCACCATCTAATTTACTCTAGTTCTTAGTATTAGGTTCTCTAGCATTTAGTACTAGGCTATTCTAAAGCAAGAGTCATTCATCTTTTTTATAACATGGATCCCTTTGGAAGTCTGGCAAAGCCTATGAACTATTCCAAATGTTTTAAATGTGTAAAACAAAATACATAAGATTACAAAGAAATGAAAACAGAGATATAATTTTTCTGCCACCCAATGTCATGGACCCTCTGAAATCAATCCATAGACACCCATGGATCCCAGCTTAAGAACTCCTGCTCTAGAATGATTTTCCTATGAGTGCACCCAAGAGCAGCTTTAATATATGAGCTTAGGCATCCTATGACTCACCATTCTTCCACGGTACATTTTGATCAGCTCTATTGTTCCAATGCAGCCTCTACCCTCATTTAACTACACCAGTGGTATGGTTATGGTCCTCAGCAATGATAGACAGCATCCCCAGTGCAGCAGCATCTGCTTGCTGCTAGCCAAATTTCTGGATTTCACACACTTTGAGTAATCCATAAGTTAAAGCAGCAGTGATTAGAGTATGAGGCTGCTTACTCAGTGACTTAACCTTTCTCCTTGAAATCATCAATAGCAGTCATCTTGTTAACCATGTCCTCTAAAACCTGCATTAGTCACACTTCATTTCGTAGCTCCATAGATCCGAGTTTAATAGGCCTCCTCAGGGGATACTAAAAAGGCACATCAATAGTGAAGTTTCATTGACACATACAGACAGTTGACAAATATTTTCCACATGCTGTATGCATCAGGGAAAAGAAGCAAAACAACTTCATCCTTTGTACCTTGACCCTCTACTTACCAGGCCTTTTGAATAATCACGAGTATGCAATCAGAGCTTTAATAAGAGTCTCTAAGATTTGCCAAAGCAAAAACTTGAACTCAATCAGGAACTGATTTAAGCAAAGCTGAATGATGATGAAGAAGAATGTATTTGGATTTCTCCAGGGCCCGTGTTAACCAAACTGAGGTCATTAGGCGGCCCCTATAAAATCAATATTTTATTAAAGTAGAGAAACCTTGACCTGTAACTCCATTGGTACAGCTAAACTCTGTGTGTGGCTAAGAACAAAGGAAAGACCAGTGATGTGGATGTTTGTGACTGCTGTTCATCATAAAAAGCAAAAAAGTGTGGTAAAGGGAGTCATAGTGCTTAAAAGGAAGAGTCTAACTGTTCTGAGGCTGACTCATCAGAGAGGCTTAATAAATGTGATGGTGATGGCCCAGAAAAACTGTAGGAAATTAATTATCCACAGAACTCAAACCAATCTTTGACATGGAGAATGATGTAATTGTAAGTGCACCTCCAAATGACCCTCTTATTATCTTACAGGCATCTCTTTAAAATGGGACCTGATATCATATAATAGGGTACAATGTAGTTCAAGGTATTAATAATCTCAGAAACAATCAAAATAAAGAGAATAAATTTAAAGAAAGCATATTTTGACATACTTGGGGAGGTAGATGAAAAGGGCTTTTAGGAATACAAAAAAGTTATATACCCATTAAGGAAAAGATAGTAAAACCATCCCAATGAGAAAAAAATAGTGGAAAATTAAGGTAACCCACTTTACTAAATCAGAAACTACAAAAAGACATGGATTATAATTAAAAGAGTCAGTTATGGCAGCCTGCTAGGCGTTAATACCAAATTAGCCAAAACCTATATTTAGAGGCATCTGGAAGTTTAACACAGGAAAAAAGAAACAGCTCTCAAACTAAATAGATAAAAAAGAAATATGTCAGAATAAGAAAAAAGTAAGATTACTTTGATGGAATTTGAATGATAATAAATGGTGACTTGTAAAAGGAAGATATTGAAAACCCTAAAGTATGATATAAGTATGAGAGATTATTATATGATGATGAGTAATTATGATTCAATGACCTGTTATGTTAGAGTTTTAGGTTATTTGTTTTGAGTTCCATCATGAGGTGGCTAGTGGTACAATGAATAGAGTGGACCTGGAATCAGGAGGACCTGAATGCAAATCTGGCCTCAGACACATACTAGGTGTGTGACTCTGGGCAAGTCATTTAACCTCCCTTAACCTCACTTTCTTCAACCATAAAATGGGGTTAATAATGGTACCTATCTCACAGGGCAGGATTTTGCCATTTAGCTTGAAGACTTTTCCCACAATAGAAGTTACTCATACAAGGAATTGGTAAGCCAGGTATACACAACCTTGCCAAGAAAGATTTCTTCAAAAAGAGAATGCTCATCTATCTAAAGAATTATTTTAGCTGTTTCACCAGAAGAATCTGGGGTTCTATTGCTTTTACAAAGGTTGAATCTAAAATGTAATACATGGATTTTGCAAAATGACTTCACTGAGAAAGAAAACAAGAGCCACTCACAGTATAATTTTTCAATTTATCAAACATTTAATATACGTTGACTACTTGCAAGACACTCTGCTGTAGTTACACATGTGGCCATAATAATAATGGAGCACTAGAATGTTTACAATACTTTTAGCACATATTATCACATTCAATCCTCACAAACATCCTTTGAGGTAGGTCCTATTGCTATGCTTTTTTTTTATAGATGAGGAAAATGAGGCTGAGAGAAATTAAGTGACTTACTCAGGGTCATATGGCTAAGTAAGTATCTGAGAAAAGATTATAACTCATGTCTCCCTGACTTTAAGTTCAGCATTCTCTCCACTATGGTACCTAACTGCCACAATAGGAAAAGTCCTCACCATTGAGCAAAAATTAATCTAATAGGGATGGAAGAGTATGATATGTACTCAAATATGCATGTTATAAGATAAAAGTGACAGGGATAAATAAGAGGCCTAGAAAAAGTGTTCCATGAAAATCTAAAGAGGCATCACTATCATCTAAGAGTAGGGAAGAAATATGGTGAGTTTTTAGTTAGATTGTGGCACTGAACTGCACCCTTAAGAGAGAAAACAATTTCAACAGGCAAAGATGAGGGAAGAAGTGCCTTCTAAGCCCATTGTGTGAATTCATGGAAGTGAGAGAACACAGAATAAGATTTTACAATGGCTGCTTGTCATTGTAGCTAGAACTTGGAGTGCGTGAAGGGCAGTAGTATAAAATAAAAGTGGAAAGATATTTTACAGTGAGTCTTAAAGACAAGAAGTTTATATTTACCCATTGGGCAATAGAGATGCATTGGAGGTTTTTGAGAAGGAGTATGATATGATCATGACAGTGCATTAGGAAGATTATTTTGATGGTTAAATAGGGAGGAGGACAAGAGTCAGAGAACGCTAACTGAAGGAATAAGAGGCTATTTACAGGAATACAGAAAACAGAAATGATGAAGGCCTGAATTAGGAGGTGGCATTGTGAATGGAGAGGACAGGCAGATTGAACAGATATTGTAGAAATAGATACAATAGAACTTGACAAGAAATTATGCCTTGATCTTCTGTTAACTTAAAGTTCTTTGAGACCTATGAGGAAACAAAGGTTTTCTACCAGCCAGCGCTGTACCATCTATACATGAAATCATTGGTTACAGCAAGTGGAGAAATTTTGAATGCTGTGGATAAGTTCACTTACCTTGACAGTACTATGAGGTTGATGTACACATTTCCAGATCATTTGGGAAGTTCTGAAAGAAAGTGTGGAATAGAAGAGGCACTCCGCTGCCTACTAAACTGAATTTCCACAGAGTCATTGTGCTGACTTCATTGTTGTGTGCCTGTGAAACCTGAACAGTCTTTCAACTCCATGCCAGGAAATTGAACTGCTTCCATTTTAATTGTCTTAAGGAAGATTCTGAAGATTACCTAGCAAGATAAGGTACCAGACACTGTGGTCCTCTATAGAGCTGAACTGCCAACCTTTCAAACTGTACCGCTTTCAACTCCAATGGGCTGGCCATATAGTCAGAATGCCAAACATATGTTTACCTAAAAGGCTATTTTACAGAGAATTCCCACAAGGCAAGTGCCCCCATGGAGGTCAGAATAAGAAATACAAAGACACTCTCGAGGTCTCTATGAAGAACTTTAGTATGATTGTGTGACATGGGAGATCCTGGCATAGGATCACCCAGCATGGCATGCCTGCATCAAAAAAAAAAAAAGAAGGTATTGTGCTGTATGAGCAAAGCAGAATTGAAGTAGCTTAAAAGAAACATGAGATGCTCAAATTTAGAGCTATTTTTATCTCAAATGTTCAAACAGACTATTTGTGTGCAACCTGTGGTAGAACCTTTTGACCTTGTACTGGTCTGATCAGCCACAGTTGAACACACTGTATGTTGACCCCAACATCACGATGTCATTTTGGTCCTCTTTGAGTACAAAGGACAAACAATAATATCAAGGAAATGGTGCTAATTTCTACTATACGCCAATATTATAGCTGCATACTCCTACCTTCCATCTTCATGCAATCGCATTTGCTATCTTTCCTTCAGTGCTTAAGAATAAGGTATAATTAGGCCAATAATCTCAGCTATTCCACTAATCAAATTCCTGATCTCAACCAGGTCACATTATTGGGATCATGGCTAGAAAGCTGGATTGATGTGTTTCTTCATCTCCTTATCATTTCTACCAAGGACCCAACCCTTTCATGATCTTCTTCTTGATGTCCTTATCTCAATATGGCTTGAAGAAGTAGAAAGCCTCTAGCAGAGTAGTATGCTCCAATACTCTTATCTTCATGCCATCCCCACAACCAATAGCCTATTTAAGATATGAAAGAAGGAATGGGTGGGGGAAGTCCATTCAATCAATCATCCCACTTCACTTAAGGTCCTAACTTTGTCAGGTGAATATACCTCAATTGAGTCAATCAATAAGAGGTATGACTTAGATATGAACAAGGCCTTGATGTCTCTGAATCAATAACAGACATTAGACTAGGTGTGAGAAGTCCTTGAAATTCATTAGATGAAATGGTGTTGACTCTTTACAAGAGGTATTTTGGGATTAGCTGAAGAAATCAGTCATGTCCTGTGCGGTTTTTATAAAATAGCAGACCAGTTCAATACTCAGAAGATTCTAATGTGGATCCAAGAGAGATAAGTTTCAGCCCAGTCTTTGAAATGGAATCACATGCAAGGGGAGAAATAGAGTCTATGTCTATTTCCCGACTTCAGAGGGTCAGAATATTCATACTTCTCACCAGATTCCTAGCAATGTCCCCAGAATAACTGACAGAACTATTGAGATCCAAGGACAAACTAAGTAGATCTAAACTATGGAAGATCAGCTTCTAGACTCTAGGAGGAGTGATAGCTAAGGGAAACAAGTGGGGACATCAGCAAAAAAAAACTTGCAGGAGCTCTGATTGCCCCCTTTACTCAAAGCTTGAGCCCACTCCCCTAACCTCTGTATGTATTAATAGGAGAAATGTGTCATGGACTTTTCAGTGGGAAGTTTTGCACCAAATGGTCTTAATATCCCACTTTAGTAAATACTCCCTTTCCAACTAATTAATTCTGATTGCTAATCAATGTTAACAAGAAAACACGGATGAAGCACACCAGTGGGGCCTAACTAGAAAAAACCATAGCCCTGCAACTTTTCAGGTTCCCCTAAAACTCTGGCCACCTGGCCTATGAGTGCATGTGGAGTTGGAAGAATAGCTCCAGTGTATATTGGGAGAATGGCTCCAGAGTAGCATTTCTAATCTCATTTTTTTTAAAGGCAATTGGGGTTAAGTGACTTGCCCAGGGTCACACAATTAGTAAGTGTCAAGTGTTTGGTCTGAGGTTGGATTTGAACTCAGGTCCTCCTGACTTCAGGGCTGGTGCTCTATCCACTGTGCCACCTAGCTGCTCCTCTAATCTCATTTTTCACAAAGTAATTTTCTCAGAAGGTATACATAAGAATTCTGGCAATCAAGGCAATAGGCAAAAAAGGGAGTTTTCCTTTAATCAACTTTTTAAAGAAAAAATAATTTGGTGAGGAAAAACTTTCAGACATCAGAAAGCCAGGAACCCAGGGATCAGGAATCACTTGGGCCAGCCTATAACTAAGAAAGAATTCCATATGATGTTTTCTTACTTGAATGTATTAATTTTGCTAACTGGGTGTTAAGATCAAAGCTCAGTTGTCTCTGCCTATCAAAGGAGAGTGCTGTCAGTGCCCTCTAAATTGTGGTACCCTCGGGGACAAAGCTTTTGCCACCATTCCTTAGTTACAGCTCTACTCCTAGAACCACACAGCAAATCTGCAAATCCAATCAAAGACTCCATATTTCCATTCCACAGTCTGTCAAATAAACCAGTATGTCCCTGTAAATGTAGAAAACCATTATACAAGTCCATAAATGTTTGGATATTGCTACTGGACAAATCCATTTTAAAGTAATTAACTAGAAATAGCCTTTTTTGAGTCAATTAAGTTCATACTACCAAAAAACAAATGCTCCTCTCTAAGGATCCTGACATATAACCCTATGTTAAAGATTAGATCAGAACAGGAAGAGAATTTTCTTGTAACACAGACTTTCATTTCTGAAGTGCTAGAACAAAATGTGCTCTGAGTGACTTGGCTCTATTAATTTTAATGAAAGGCCAGAAGATATATCCACACAGTTTTATGTGTCTCTCTTTATGAGTTGTATGTCCAATTTCATCAGGGCACAAAAATGTTTCAATGGCAAACCATGAATGATGCCCTGCTCAAGTCCCATAAGATTTTATAACAGCCATTTGGTATTCCCAAGAGAACATGTAAAATGGCAAGAGAGGATAGGAAAGGAGGGAATGGGAGGAGAGAAGAGAGGAAGAGAAGGGAAGGGATGGGATGGAGGACAGGAGAGGAGAGGAATGAAAGTTGGATTCTCTGTCTTAAAAATAAGTCATAAATGTGAAATGAGAAAAGGACATTTGAATAAAAAGGTAATAAAGCTAGCTTAGGTTTTTAGATGATATCATGGCTTTTGCTCAAATAATTTGAAGCCATGAGGAAAGTGTTAAATTTAAAATTACCAGGATAGATGTGTGCTCAAGATGAATACAGCCAAGATGAAGGTATGTTTTGTACTAAATCTTTTTCATGGTATTATAGTGTCAAGAGGGTCTTTAGAGACCACAGCACACATAGTAGGCATTATAGTTGGTAGCATTGTTGTTAGATGAATGAATCCAGACTGCCATGCTAATTTTACAGAAGAGGAAACCAAAACCCAGAGTGGTTGTCATTTGCTTAAACTCACAATGATAGCAGAAACTACATGTTTAGAACCCTTCTAGCTCAGAAAAATCTGTTTTCTAATTTCTGCTACTTCCTTTTTTATCTCTTTCTACATTAACAAAAGTTTTAAAATAGTATTTATACATATAAAATCACAGTATAAGATAAGAGAAAACTTTCAAGGATTCCTATTGAATTCCTGGAATAACATTGACTACATTTTGACCAGTGTATAATATCAATTTTACATTCTGTTCACTTCTCTTCCTCCATTTTCTGTTCTATAAAATAGTATAGTATCTATAAGGATAACACTTGTTACTCACTCTTAGTGATGTAGTAATTGTTTTTTTTCTAATTAGCATTGAAAGATTTGGATAAAAAGTTAATTAGAAATTATCTGAATAATTATGATATATGAAGATAGTATAACATTTTTGTGTTAAGAAAAAACAGATATGAGGAATCTAGAGAAATAGGGAAATATTTGTATAACTTGATACAGAGTAAAATAAACAAAACCATGAGAACAATATATAAAAATGCCTGCAATGATATAGATAAAAAGGTAACTTTTGAATGCTGAATTATTTTTTTAAATAGTGAAGACTGAAGAAAACAGATAATGAAAAATAACTTCCCATCCCTAATAGGACACAGTAGACTATTAAGACAGAATATAGTATATATTGATAGATGTGGTCTCAGTATCAGGTACTTTTGTTTAATTTTTTTCTTTGTCAAAATGAAAGTTCAGGGGGACAGAATCAAGATGTACAAGATACACAAGAATGAAAGGTAACATTTTTGCCTTGGCTCCTCCACAACAACAGAGAAATAATTCAAATACCATGTAGCCACAGTCAGTATCACATAAAATTTAGCAGCTGCCACTACAAAGGAGTTGGGGGCTTAGATATAATATTCTGGAAGATAAAGGAGCTAAAATTAAAATTAAGAATAACCTACCTGGCATATATGTATGTATAATGTAAAATAATAAAATATATATACATATAAGTGTATAAAGGTATGTACATATTAATATATTATATATAATGTATATAGACATGTATTTATACATATGTGTGTATGTATATATGTATATGTATACATATATATATAATTTTATAAGGGATAATGGACATTTAATGGAATAGCAGACTTTCAAGCTTTCCTGATAAAAATACCAGAGCTAAATAGAAAAAGTGACATTCAAGCACAAGACCCAAGAGAACATAAAAGGTAATCATGAGTGAGAAATAATACAGGATCAAACAAGATTAAACTAATTACATCCCTGTATTAAAATATAATATATATATAACCACTCAGAATTTTATCATCACTATTGCTATTGGAAGGAGTCTTCATCATCAGAGCACATAGGTGTGAGTATATTATGTTGGGATGATTGCAGAAGAAAAATGGAAGTGTGTGAGAGAGGGATGCACTGAAAGAGGTGGGGAAGAAAGAGGAAGAATTGGAAAAATTATCTCACATAAATGGGGAGTGCAAGGAGGAGTTTATACAATGAAAGGGATGATGGAGAGATGAACATTATTTGAACACCACTTTCAGATAAACCAGTCCAAGGAGGGAAGACAAGACTATATACACACACATTTGGATACAGAAATTCATCTTACTCAACATGGAAGTAGGAAGGGAAAGGGTAAAAGAAAAAAAGAGAAGAAAAAGGGTAGATCAAAGGATGCAAAGTTTTAAAAAGTAGAAGTATAGAAGAATAGGATGGAGGTAAATATACAGTTAGCAATTACAAGTGTGAATGTGAATGAAATGACCTCACCCATAAAATAGAAGCAGATAGCAGAATGGATTAGCTACCAGAACCCAACAATATGTTGCTTATAAGAAACACACTTCAATAAGAAAGATACAAATAGAATAGAAATAAGAAGATGGAGTGGTATCTATTATGTATTAGTCAAAGTAAAAAAAATTCAGGGGTAGCAATTATGATCTCAAACAAAGGAAAAGCAAAAACAGATTAAGTAGAAGAGATAAACAGGGAAACTACATTTGGCTGAAAAGTTACCATAGAAAATTGGTTAATATCAATATAGAACATATATGCACCAAATGGCATAGCATCCAAATTCTTGAAGGAAAAGTTAAATGAGTAAAGGAAGAAATAGAAAGTAAAAGTATAATAATGGAAAATATTAATTTACCCCTCTCAGACTTAGAAAAATCTAAATATAAAATAATCAGGAAGTTGAGTTAAATAGAATGTTAGAAAAGTTAAATATGATAGACCTCTGGATAATGTTGAATAGGAATAGAAAGGAGAATACCTAATCCTTAATTGTGCATGGCACCTTCACAAAATTTGAGCATGTACTAAGGCATAAAAATCTCACAAAAAAATTCAGAAAAGCAATAATATTAAATACATTTTTCTGACTATAATGCAATAAAATTATATTCGATAAAGGAACCTTGAAACATAGATTAAAAATTAAGTAGAAACTAAATAATCTCACCCTAAATAATGGGGGTAGCTAGGTGGCACAGTGGATAGAGCACTGACCCTAGAGTCAGAGGACCTGACTTCAAATCTGGCCTCAGACACTTGACACTTACTAGCTGTGTGACCCTGGGCAACTCACTTAACCCTATTGCCTAGCCAAAAAAAAAATCTCACCCCAAATAATGAGTAGGTCAAATAACAAATCATACAAAAAACAATTTCATTAATTGAAAAATTCAGATAAATTATCTTTAATGAAATTATTTTTTCTATGATTTGTTGTTTAAAGCACTCACTATTTAGGGTAGTTTTATGTGCAATCATCTTTTTTATTATTACTTATACTATGTAATGGAAATGCTTGTTTTATTCCACAAATTAAAAAAATAAAGATGATAACAGTGACACAACATACCAAAACTTTGGTATGCAGCTAAAGTAGTACTTAGGGGAAATTTTACATCTCTAAATGTGTGAGAGAGAAAGAGAGAGAGAGACAGACAGACAGAGAGAATATAAATGAATTGGTCATGCAACTAAAAACAAAACTAAAAGAAACAAATGAAGCCCCTGCCCCCAATTAAACACTAAAAGAGAAATCCTGAAAATCAATGCAGAGATTAATAAAATAGAAAGTACAAATAACTTTGAACTAATAAACTAAACTAGGATCTGGGGTTTTTTGGGGGGTTGAAAAACATAAAATAGATTAACTATTGGCTAATTTGATTTTCTAAAACAAAGAAGAAAACCAAATTACCAGTATCAAAAATGAAAAAGGTGTATGCACCACCAATGAAGATGAAATTTCAGCAACTATTAGGAGTTATTTTGTCCAATTATAAGCCACCAAAACTGCCACTCTAAATGAAATGGAAGAATATTTATAAAACTATAAATTGCCTAGATTAACAGAAGATGAAATAGAATATTTAAATAACCTTATCTTAAGAAAAAACATTGAATAAGCAATAAATGAGCTCTCTAATAAAAAATCCCCTGAACCAGATAGATTCATAGATGAATTCCACCAACCATTTAAGGAACAATTAATCCCAATACTATATTAACTATTTGAAAAAATGAGTAAAGAAAGAGTCCTACCAAATTCCTTTTATGGCAGAAATATGGTTTTGATACCTGAACCAGAGAGAGCAAAAACAGAGGAGGAAAACTATAGGCTAATTACCCTAGTGATATTGATGCAAATATTTTAAATAAAATACTAGAAAAAAAAAGATCACAGCAATATATAGCTAAGATGACAGAAAAGGAAAATGACAAGTTTTGGAGGGAATGTGTGGAAAAGGTATGCTATTGGTGGAGGGGTGAAATAGTCCAACCATTCTGGAAAGCAATTTGGAACTATGCACACACACACACACACACACACACACACACACACACAAAACAAAGAAAAAAAAAACTATTAAATTGTGCTTACTGTTTGACCCAGCAATACCATTTTAGTTGCTGCTCAGTCATTTTGGTTGTGTCTGACTCTTTGTGACTCCATTTGGGGCCTTCCTGGCAAAGACACCAGAATGGTTTGCCATTTGCTTCTCCAACTTACTTTACAGATAAGGAAACTGAGGCAAACAGGGTTAATTGCCTTGCCCTGAGTCACACAGCTAGTAAGTGTGTGAGGCCAGATGTGAACTCAGGAAAATGAGTTTTCCTGACTTCAGTCCTGGTACTCTATCCAAGGTGCCACTTAGCTGCTGAGCTATACCATTATTTGGTCTTTTCCCTCTTTCTTTGATCTCTTTGGAGTAGAACAATACCACTGCTAGGTCTATAGACTAAAGAGATAAAAAAAAAAGAGAGGAAAAGACCTCATATGTACAAAAATAGTTATAGCATCTCATTTTGTAATGGCAAAGAATTGGAAACTGAGGGGATGCCTATCACCTAGAGAATGGCTGAACAAGTTATAATATATGAATGTGATGGAACAATATTGTGCTGTAAGAAATTATGAAAGGGATGGTTTAAGAAAAACCTGGGGAAACATAAACTGATGCAGAGTGAAGTAAGCAGAACCAGAACATTTTATGTAGTAACAACAATATCGTAAAACTAATCAACTATGAAAGACTTAGTAATTGACCAATGACTCACTGCAATTCTATTTACCACCAGATAAAGAATTGATGGACTCGGTACAAGTTGAAACATTGTTTTCTTTTTCTTTTTCTCTTTTTTCTTGCTTTTTTTAAAAAATGACAATGTGGGACTTTGTTTTGCATGACTTCATATTTTTAAAGTGTTTTGTATTTCTTGCCTTCTCAATGAATGATGAAGAAGGTCAGAAGAGGAAAAGAATTTTGGAACTGAAAATAAAATGAAAAACAAAATGGAAAGTTTAATCTTAAGAAGGCTATGAAATGACTGATATAAAGACAAAAGGAAAGCAAGGAAAGCTAAGATCAATCATGAAGGAATCCAGGATTGGGAGTTTAAAAGAAATGACTCATAGATTCTTTGGGAGGAGTGGAAGAAGAGAGGGGGCTTGAACTGTATAAGAAGGAAATTACAAGGGTGACTTAGAGGGAGTGCATCAATGACATAGTTCAAAATTTGAATTTGTAGAAGAAAAATTTTGTGAAATTTCAGGGAACTTACAAAAAAAATTAAGGAGGCATCTTCAGAATATTTTAAAAGAGGATCTGAAGTCAGTATAATAAAGGAGGATATAAATAGATTAAGGAGAATCAAGTAGGATTATTAAATAGATCCTGAAGGAATACTCAAGAAGGAGAAGGTGGCAAGACAAAGCAAGGTAAGTAACAAAATGTGCGTGGAATTAGAGAGTAAAAACAAAGAGGTAGAGTGGATTGGTGGGTATGGCAATTGGTGAAGTAGGAAGTTGGTGAAAGGATGAAGGTGAATTGGATGTAGATGTCAAGTTGTTGAAGCTAAAGAAAGTTGAGTGAAATTCTCAGGTTATTAAGAAGTGATAATTGGCTATTAAAGATTTAACTAGATACTTAGGGTTGATATGTAACATCCACAAGTACTCTTTTTTTTAAAGATTAAAAAATCTAAACCAGAATGAAGAGCAGGGAGAATTGGTATGTCACCTTCATAAAATGTGTGCCATGTTTGTCATCTGCCATAGGCAAGTAATTAATGATCTGTGTTCCAAATGTAGGCTGATCAACTTCTTGGAGAAGAAGGTGAAAAGGAATTTTTTAAAAATAGCTTTTTTCATTCCACATTTTTAAGAAGAATGAAGAGTTCCTAAAAGAAATAGAAGTATTGAAACCTGAGAGGAAAAAAAAGTTTTTTCCAAAGGATGCTAAGAGGAAAGGAAACTTTTTAGTATGTTGGAAAATAGCAGCATATTACATACAGAATACAGGGAAGGAAAAGGATGGGTGTATAAGTAGACTTTACAAGCAGATTTTGTTCTCTTCCTGATGAGGATAGAGGAAGAAACTCTGAGAAAGAAAAAGCTGCAAGTCTCTCAAAGAATGATATAGTATAGTCATAGAAGCTATCAGGTGAAGGGTCATCCAGTAATGGTGTGAAGGGAAGAAGAATAGTAATAGTTGATGATATCCTGTTCATGGGTACTGAAACAGCTATTTGTTGACCTGATAATGATTAAGAGATTTTTGTTTTTGTTTGTTATCTTCCCAGGACATACACCTAAGCCATAAGAGAGAACACCTCAACAATTATCAAAATGGATGACAACTATCTACTTCTGGTAATTCATTTGAAGATAAATGAAACTGCCAGAAGGAAATTAAAAAGTGTTGCCAAAACTATGAAGACTTGCACAAAAAATAAATGAATAAAATCACAAGGGTAGAGGATGTGTTTTGCCCACTGTTTCCTATTGAAATTAAGGAATATAGAAGAGAAATTTTAATTTGTGAGTTGAAAAACTGACTAATAAGGTGGTATATGTGAATGGGATTTGGATTTCTGGACTTCAAACATGGAGAGAGGAGTAGAGTAGTAACCCTTCCCTCCAAGAGTGTTAAATACTACATAGTCTGACATCTGAAAAAGTAGATTTCCAAATGTTCAGAGGAAAGATAGGCAGGACCCCATGGACTGAAATGGTGTAGGAAAGGTCATCCCAGGAGAGATTAAGATATCTAAGAATGGAATTCTGAAGACAAAAATAAAATAAATCTAATGGAGTTGATCTTTCTTAGACATAACCACAGAAAGGGGGTCAGATAACAAGTGTTCCACTAAATGTAAAAATGTGGAAAGGGGGGTAGTGCCCAGGAAATCAGAAAGGCAACAATATGGTAAAGAAAAATAGGTCACACCCCCAGGTGATCTATAAAAATTAATTCACTGAATATAGGAGAGATACTCAAGGATGCATGGAGCTGCAGAATGGGAAGGTGTAAGAAGTCACATGAAGTTGGTAGAATAAAAGAACAGGCAAAAGCAATCACCATGAGGAAAAAATCCATGACTGTAGTAGGGAGATCATTTGGGCTGATCAGGCAAAAGGGGTGTTGGGAAAAAAGCTATGTTGTTGAAAATTTCCAGGGCCACAGACTTCAAGAATCTGTATTTCTGAAAATCTCCTGGGATACAGACTTTCCTTTCTCCTCTTGAACTTCTTCATGAGAGCTTTTTTAGATCACTGGCATGGTCTTAGGTGGGGTATACGTATTGGGAATACCATTGTGGGAAGGCAGCCAAGGGTTAAACATTCCTAGAGAAAAGACAGAGATAACTCTAACACTTCAACCATTTTGCTAGAAATCCTGTCTCTAGCTTAGGGTTTGGAGATAACAAAAAATAAATAAAGATAATTATAGATCCACTTCCCAGAGTGGAAAAGGAGCATTTATGTTGGGAAATCCATCTGGGCAACAACAAGTCAACAGTTATGAGGAGTGGTTGTACAATCCTATTCACCATACCATCCCCTTAACTCTGTGACATACAGATGATGGAATCTAGGCTTCATAAGAGAAGATGAATATAAAAGAAGAGTAGAATCCTATAATAGTATTAGGAATACTAAAGCTCATAATCATCTTAGCCTACTTAGAGAAGACAAGGACAATGAAAAGCTCTTTAGCTATACTAAGAAATAAAAGGAGGAAGGGTATTTACTGAAGTGGATGGGACTATGAGAACTGATATCATAGGGAAGGCAAAAATTGCTCAAATTCTTAATTTCTGTTTCCTCTGCCAAGAAGAAATGCACTGGAAATAACGAACCAAAAATGATTAAATGAGACTTAATACTCAAGAAAAATAATGATCACAGTAAAAGCACCTAGCTTCCCTTGATGAATTTGTCATTTAGTAGAGGTGAAATGTCTCAAATACTGAAAGTACTGAAAGAAATGATTGCTGAGCCACTTTCAGTGATACATGAAATTCCATGGAACATGGGAAAGATAGCACAAGATTAGAGAGGAGCATATTTTTTTTTCTGATTTTCAAAAAAAAGGAAGAGAATTACGTCTAGAATAGATTGATGTACATGGCTGCTTTCTACCTTTCCAATCTTTTTTACATTCTATTCCACTGCATGTACTTTATATCCCAGGTCTACTAGTATACTTGATGCTACTCAAACACCACCCACCTTTCTGCCTTTGTACTGGTTGAATTCCTATATCCAAAATGGTCTCCTCAACCTCTGCTTCTAAAAACCTCCAAGATCCTTTGTAACTTAACCACTGTCTCCCCCAGGAGCTCTTACCTGGCACTCCCAGATGATAGTGCCATGTCCTCTAAAGTTAACATGCATCTACATTATACTTACCATGTATGTTCTGATTTACTTATATTATTGCCCCCATTAGAATGTAAAGTTCCCCATGACAGTCTAGTTCTACTTTTTCTCTGTAACTTCAGCATTTAACAGAGTATCTGGAATAAAGTAAGCCCTTGAAGTAAATGCTTGTTGATTGGTTGATTGGCAATGATCTGTGTAGTTGGAAGAATTATCTACATTATATCACAGATTTACTTGTTAAAATAATAATAAAAGAACTTCCTAACAACTAAAGTTGTCCCAAAATGGAATAAGCTGACTGCCTCAGAAGGTAGTGAAATTCTTCTTCACTGGCATCTTTTTTTTAGGGGGGGGCTAGGCAATGGGTTAAGTGACTTGCCCAAGGTCACACAACTTGTAAGTGTTATGTGTCTGACGCTGGATTTGAACTCAGGTTCTCCTGACTCCACAGCTGGTGCTCTATCTGCTGCACCACCTATCTGCCCTTTTACTGGCATCTTTCAGGGGTAGATGGAAGATCATTTTGGAGGATATAATAAAGGGCATTTGTGCTTCTGGTGGGAGGTTGAATCTGGAGATTTGGCCCCAAGAGAGCAGAAACAGCAACTGTGGATGGAAGCTACAAAGAGGAAAATTTAGGCAATGTCAAGAAAAATGCTTTCTAGCCATTAGACCTTTCCAAAAGTGGAATGGGCTTCCTGGAAAAGAATTAGCTTCCACCTAATTGGAAGTTTTCACACAGGCTGACTAATCATTTGTCAGTTATGTTATAATGAGGATTCCTTTTATTTACAGGTTAGACCAGATAGTTGCTGAGGTCTCTTCCACCATACTAGCACAACTAAATCATATTATAATAGAATGAATCATAAAATTTTGAACAAAATTTTATTTGGAAGAATAACCCTTAAAATATACCTTTCCCTAACTCCTTATTGAAATGTAGATGCAGGAAAATATTATTAGATTGAGAAAAACATGTATGCAACATTCAGTCAATGTCCATTTGAACAATGAGTTTCTTATTCTGTCATTTTGGGTTTAACTGTTGACTTCATGAAGTCATCTGCTGCTGGGAAATAATTTCCCTTGGGAATTCTATGTCAAATGGGGTCTGTCCTTGACCATTGTTCACAAATTGTCCAGTTTAGCCCACTCAGACTCAGAGACATGTATCCCCAAATGAGCATCTCAGTATCTTTAATTTAGTTGTCAGTTGCTAACAGAACCTGGAATGAACCTTGTTTTCAGGGTAGATTTGCCAAGGTGTTTATTCCAGTAGATCCACTTTCCAGTTTCCACTACACTTCACATTGTTCATCAAAGCTCTAAGAAGAACATTAAATTAAGCTACCTGTAAGTCATCTGAAAGTTTGAAGAATTTCAATTTTCACATATCCTTTGTTGTTTCTTTCTTTACCTGTACCTTGTACATGGTACAGATAATACTGTCTAAAGGATAGAGGAAGACTCTTAAAAAGGATGCTGGAGGACCTGACTTTATAAAATAAATCCTTCTGTCTATCAGTATTGGGGAAAGGGTGGGAGAGAGACACAGAGACAGAGATACAGAGAGACAGAGACAGACAAAGACTTCAAACAGAAAAGTTAAAAAAAATCAATTTCCCATTCAAGAAAAGTTCTCAAAACAAGATACAAAATATTTTTCAATGATTTGAAATATTAGTAAAAATTTATCTACAATATTTAAAACCTATTCCTTATTATTAGTAACTCTCCAGTTTGAAAATTTGAAAACTGACTTTTAAACCATGTAATTAGATCACACTGCAGACTTCTCTTTTAATTTAACACCCTTTAACCATCTTGCACATACTGAAATGCTTCAAACAATCAACTTATTTAATGTATGAGCTTCAAAATTCGAGACTAATCTACTAAAACTAAATGTTTTAGAATTGTGTGATTGTAAAGACCTCTTGTTTTTTAATTAATTAATTAATTTAGTTTTAGTTTTCAACATTCACTTCCATAAGCTTTTGAGTTTTAAATTTTCTCCCTCCTCCCTCCCCAATATGACATGCAATCTGATACAGGCTCTACATATACACTCATATTAAACATATTTTCACATTAGTCATGTTGTAAAGAAGGACCTCTTATTTTGAATGAACCTATATTCAACTATTTTGCACGAAATATAGCCACATGTATTAAGAAAAGGAGGGAAGTCATCTTGGGTTCTTAGGGCAAGCATCAATTTCTACTGAGTAATAGAGTATACTGAATTCTGTATTTACTGGCAATGTTTCTCCTTTTAAAGGTAAATTACTGGGTTTTTAGAATTTTTTTTGTAAAATCATTAAAAATATATTGCTTATAGAGAATGATAGTGTTTTATTGAGCCATCCTTGGTTTTCTTGAGTGTCAAATTCATACAATTATTCATAGGGTATCGTAGTTGGACCCAGAACCAACTAGGTGGGAAATATTCCTGTTCAAAAAAGGAAATGGTGAGGAAAACTAAGTTAAGAGGATCTTTCCATTACCTTTGTAAGGCATCTTCTCAACCTTGCCATCTCCCTATATCCACCTGTACAACGTAAAATCATACTTCCTTTGAGGAGCTCGTGACATTTCCCTTTAACAGTGGATTACTTGCTAAACAATAATTTGAAACAGTTATACTAAAATTTAAAACTCAAATCAAATCAAATTACAGTTCTACCTCACACAGCAAGTTCTACTGTTCAAATTTAGAGAAGGGTAAAGTGTTTTTCCCCCCTTTTTGTTGCTATAACAGTTAGCTAACAATAAATAATTTATCTTCAGTACTTGCTAAGTACATATAAGGTCTTTACAAAAACATTCATATAACATTTATTTTTTTCTTTCCAGTTTAATAACATCCTGATGCAAAAATTATCATCAGGCAAGGCTCTTGTTAGTCACATACATTTTTACAGTCACTTCTTTCACATAGCTAGTAAGATTTTATGACCTAGTCAAGGCTGAAGGTTCAGAGAACCTGGCAAGCTTCCAAAGAACTTTATAGATAATAAGAATTTACAAGGGATTTTTTTTTTACTTTTCCCAAACACTAAGTAATTATTATTATTCAATATAAAGCAAAATATATCTAATTAAAGTCTTATGACATATTTTAAACCATAATGACAAAAGTCTCTAATAAGTGAGTGTTCAAATTCATAATTTCATAACAAATAGATCAAAAGAAAAGCTAATCTCTCAATAATATCAATGCAGTATACTGTAGGTATGATTTTTCAAATTAACAGCATTTCTTATACAATGGTTTCTCAAAATCACAATGCAAACACTCAGAAGTATAATAATAACATAAAACAATATTATAGACTTAAAACATGAAACAAACTTACTGCATATCAGATGACATCAATTCAATTGAATGCATTTATGAATTATCTTTCCTAGAAATTAATTTCATTGTTTTATCAATTTGGGCATTCTATACTAGCTGTATTCAGAGACTAGAAGAGATCAAATTGTTCTTATAGGTACAAGAGTGGCATCAGCAGTTAATTTCCCATAACTGATTTATCATAGCCCATTATAAATCCAAAACTTAAATTGCTCAATTTTAAATTGTGTTACGTCACTCCCCCTACTTTTATACATCAATGGGAATATCAAAGTTGGTGAAATAAATATAAGAGATCATGAGAAATCTCAAAATTATCTTGAACTTTCTGAAGCAGAAATAAGCCCTATTTCAATATAGAATAAGAATTTCAAATCTTCCTATTCTCTTCTTATCAAAATGAGATATGAAACTTGACTGATACTTTTCTGCAATATTTACTTTGCTAAATTGTCAGCTTTTCTCTAGAGTTTACACCTATGAAAAAGTTTTATTACACAATGCCAATCACCTGAAAAATTTATACTTTGCCCAAAATAGAAACTTCAAGGTTTATAAACAGTTTCTCATATTGTCAAGAAAAATTTTCCAATTTGGTTTTTTTAGAACTTTCAAATGCACAATTTATTCTAATTCTTTTTAGGTGATTTTGTTTCTAATTTACCCATACAATTAAATTCATTCACCAAATCATTCACCAGTCTTAAAATGAGATTTTACTTACTCCCCAATCATTTTACTCTCTAATTAAAACAATCCTCTCTCCTTCCAAGGTGGGAAGAAGAGACAATAATGGGTGGCTCTTAAGCACCAGAGAATGCTTTAAAACTGAAAAGCCATTTTTTTTTCACTTTTAGACTTCACTGGAGATAAAACTTTAAAATGACTTCAGTTCTGTTTATTCTCTAGTCAGTGAAATCACCTTCTTCCCTTACAGTAAAACCATAAATCTGTCATTCTCTTGGGAAGAGAGAGTGATAGAAGAGTCTGCTGTTTATATGTTCCTTAGTCCTAGGGGGCTGCAACCCCAAAATCCCACTAGGATCTTTCAGATTTTCACCACAATTTGGTAAACAGATTTCCTTTCAGTTCCCAAATTCAGCCTCTATTTAGTTTGCCTGCTATAAATCTCTGGAAAGAGGGAAAGGATCTCTTTCTCTCTTATCTCTTTCTCTCTTTGCATTCCCAATTTGGCCAGAATTAGGATCACAAAAATGAGAATATATCTTTTGAAAGCTTTAAAATTTTGGCAGAAAAAAAAGTTTTCACTCTTTTCTTGCTCTTTCTTAAGACAATAGGGCTTTACATTTTCCTGCAAGGTCTAGAAAAGTTAGCAGATGAATCATAAAACCCTTAGGAAATTCTTTGCCATCCATACTGAGATTCCCCCACAAGTAAAGGCAAACAAGAATTTAAAGTTTTCAACTAATGGAAAAGAAAGCAGAATGTAGATCAATTACTGAAAAGAACCATGGTAGAAGGTACAGAAGAAGAGTAACAGGATTTGGAACAACAGGAATCATAAGAATATTTACTTATTTACAACTCTTGAATCTTGAACAAACTGATACATACATCAACCTCCTTCATCTAATTTTTGTTTTCTTAATGATAAAATGGGGCATCATATGGAGATTCTGCCTTTTGGATAACTCCTTGTTTCTCCAAATCTATTGGTGGCCATGGCTTCTCTCTATAATAGCTAATCACAACTAGATTAATTTCTTTTATCATGTCACTATCATCACTATCATGGGTTTGCAATACAGAATCAATTTCTCTCCAGCATGGGGTAGAACTTCCACACATACACCCCACCCCAAAACAGAAGGTATGTAGTAACTAAATCAGGTGTCTTTTCTTTCAGGTGCTCCAAAAATATTCCTTCTGGGGTACAGAATATGGTTATCCTGAATTAAACACCAAACCTCTTCCCAAGAGATTAACCAAAAAAAAAAGCCTAATTTTCAATTAAAGGTCCTATTTGATTGGAGGGTTCAATGACAGAACTTATGTTTCTTTTCTTCCAGCATTGTCTTTAGGGGTTTTTTTTCTTTTTCTTTCTGATCATCCAAATCACTCTTGTTTGTTAGAGGTATAATACCCATCCCAAAGATACCAATAATTCATTTGCTTTGGGTGTGTGGTTTCTAAAAGTCCCATTAAATAAACCAGTTTTCATTCTTCTAATGAACCTCCTTCCAAATCTGGCCTTGCATAAGTATAAACATTCCAGATATGACAGTGAGATATTAACCTCTTGAGATAGAGATACCTGCCAGCAACATATAGGTTTCCCATATTTCTCTGCCATGTTAACCAATAGAAGCGCAGACCAGTTCTCTTTAGATCCCATGCTGCCCATTTTTACACTTTTACCATACCAGGCCAGATCTCTCTAGATCCAATGCTGTTCATTTTCCAGTTTTACCATATTTAGTCTCCATTTTCTTCACACATCTTTACTTCCTAAGGAACCAGATAGTTAGCAGAGTCCCAGCAGGAAGACTTTGTAGACAGTCAAGGTCTCTTACCTGCTAGAAAGTTCCCACAAATACCCACAGGGAGATTGCTCACTACTCCTCCAGTACCTGGGAATACTGCCAATTACATCAAATTGTTAGGTTGAAATAAACCTATATGGAGATAATCCTCAAAATAATACAGTTTATTGAAAAGATAAAAATAGGAGCTTGCAGAACATAGCCTGTGAGACTAGGGAGAGAAATCAGCAAGAACACTCTTTTTATAGTTATATAAAAGTAATTTGTGCATAATACAACTATTTCTCAGAACTATCTCAACATGACTATTTTTTTCAGAACTTTCATCCCATTATTTCTCTACTAGTAAGTTTATCATGACCTAGGTGTATCAGTAACTTTGGCATAACATTGGCAGAATGATATGTTTAGGCTTGGTTGCAGTATGTGCACCTGTTCTTGGCAGGAGCTAAGGAATTATAGAAGATAGAAAACTATGTGATGTAACAATTTTACCTCCCCAAAACCATGCTATGTCATAATGCGACCCTCACTTATTCCTTACACTTAGAAGATTTGTTTGAAGTTCAGCAAGTCACTGACAAGGCTAAGATTCAACATTTCCCAATAGTGGAAAGGTTTATTTGTTTATTACGTATTTTTATAATAAAGTTAATCAAATATTAGTCATCAAAAACATTATTCTGACAAAGCGTCCCTTCCTACACGTTACTAGTCATCAGCGTAATGGCTAAGAAATCTTTTCCTCTGAAATACTTGGCATTGGTTTAGTTTATATCTAATTGTTTTGTCTATTGAAATCAGACATTCCCTTGCAACTCAACAATGGTGTTTACCTTTGTTTTGAGTACTTCCAAAGCATGTCATCAGTGATTAACAAACACTGAAAAACTTCATTAACATGCTCCTGTTTGGTCTGTAGGTTTCACATGCATGAATCTGAGGAAACAGAAAAACAATCAGTTCAGATTTCTCAAAGCCAAAACTAAATAAGAGTATAACAAAGATCAAGGTTAGGAAATGTACATATCACACCTGCAGGATATTTTAGATTTTATTTCCTAAAAGTCAGAAGTTTGTATTTTAATGAGGGCTTGAGAAAATACTATAATTTCCAGTGCCTAGGACTTTGAGCAATACTTTGATTCCAGAAGGTGTAGATAAAAAGTTTTTAGCCCAAATAATTAAAGTGGAAGTGGAATTCTTAGGCCAGGTTTTATTTTGTTGTGTATTTTTTCCTGGCAATTATTTGGTTTTTGTTGGGTTTTATTTGTTTGTTGTTGGGGGAGGGGAGAGGATTGGCCAATATAATATGCTTGCCTTAGAATCAGGGGTGGGGAACCTGCGGCCTTGGGGCCACATGTGGTCATCTAGGTCCTCAAGTGGGACCCTTTACCTGAATCCAAACTTAACAGAACAAATTTGCTAAATAAAAGGACTTGTTCCGTAAAACTTGAACTCAGTCAAAACGTTATACCCAAGGACCTAGAAGGCCACATGTGGCCTTAAGGTTGCAGGTTCTCCATCCCTTCTTAGATGAACATAAACTCCAAGAGAAAAGGAAAATGCCATCAATGTATGTCTTCAATGACTGAGGTTAAGTACCAGTCTGACTCTACTCCTCAATTTGTTCAGCAACTCTCTTATATAACTCTAAGTAACCTCCTATCTATTGGTACCAAGTATCTGTATTCCCCTTTTATTTCCAGTCATCCAAATTAAAATCCTATTTCATTGTGAAACAAGTTAACAAATCTACATTTGAAAGGAAGAAAATGACCCAGAAAGGCAATCACAGATAACAAAGTTACTATTTCTACTGAGAAGGCAACTCAAGTTATCCTAACCTCTGTGAGTAATGCCTTGATACCTGCAGATGCAGCTACCATAGACAATGGTGTTACCATTTTTGCAAGGAAGGAAGGAAGGAAGGAAGGAAGGGAGGGAGGGAGGGAGGGAGGGAGGGAGGAACATGGTATCTGCTTCCCATCTGCAGCTCTGCCTAGTTTCAACAAGATGCCCCTCCCAGAAAAAGCTGATCATTCTAAACTCATCACCAAGCTTTTAGAAGGGTTCTTGTTTGTTTTTCGTTTTCTCTAGGAGGATCATGACATCAGGAAGGTGAGGCTATGACTTGTAAGTGAATTGGATTTAAGTGAGAGAGAGCTGTGCAGAGTTACCAGCCTCACTTGCTTCTTCAGAGCCATCTGAACACAGTGGCAGGACAGAGATGAGGAAGAAATGCCATCCAGGTAAATTGGATGGACTGATCAACTTATCCTAATTACTAGCTATCAATGCATAGTCAATAGCCTTCTCCTGCTCAGCTACCCAATCTGTTTCAACTATTTCCCAGTGCTTTATATCCATTAGATGCCTTATTATGGAATGATATTAGTAAAATTGAATTTAAATTAATTATGATCACATAGATAACAAACTGTTTTAATTTCCTGCTATTAGCACAATTGCAAAAGAGATTTGTAATATTCCTAGAGTAAGAGCATGATGTCATATTATAAACATTCTTCCATACATAAAAGATTACACTATTTAAAACATTATTTGATCTGTTAAAAACTCAATTCTATAATGTTTGTCTTGGCATGATTCCAATTAATTTTTAGACTAATGGGGAGTTTTCCTCAAATAAGAACTTAAGTGTAATATAGTCTTAATCTTCACTTTATTGGATTTAATAATACTTTATATTGATGTAATGACTATCTCCCAGTAGACTCCAGCATTCAAAAATATTGTGCTTTTGTAGAAACTTTGGAAAAATCCATCATACATGAATTCATTATAAACAATTGCTCTGGTCCATTTATCTTATCATAAAAAGCACCAGGTCCATACATATAGGGGTAAAGAATCATACTAAACAAGCAAGCAATCAGCAACAAAGATTTACTGCATACCTATTCCAAGAGGCAGTGTGGTATAAAAGAGTATTGTATTTAGAATCCAGTTCAAAGGGCTCTCGGTTTAACCCATATGACTCTGCTGTTTACTATGTGGCCCTGGACAATTTACTTTTCTGATACTATTTGTCCCTCAGGTTTATTTTTTTTCATGATAAAATTAGAACAATTGAATAATGCTCCACTACAAACTCTAAGTCTATGATCCTATGCTGATATATGAAAGATTCAATGCTTGGAGCTATATTTAGTAATATATTGTTCCTGCCCTTAGCAAGTTTACTGTCCAGTCAAGGAAATATGAAAAAGACTTATCTCCCTCCATCTTGGGTTCCCCTCCAGTTATCCTCAGTTCAATATGGTCATGACTTGATTGCCTCATCAACCCCAAGTGTTTTACCTCCAAAATGTATAGCTCTTTAATTACTCTATATAATCATAAGTTCCTGTCCTCCCTATGGCTCTCTCCTCCTAAACCTTTTTCTGTCCTCAGATCATAATCAAAAGCTTTAGTGTACTTTGAAACCTGAACAACTTAGGTTATAGATATGAAAGAAAAAAATTGTAAGTGACATTAAAAGCATGTATGACTTAGGGTGGGTACACTACACAATTGAATTCAATGTACTCTTGTTTCACATCCTCTGACACATGGAAGGGGAAAAGCCCTACTGTGGCATGCCAGATATATTGCATCCTGTAGTTATACCTGTAACTAGCAATTCTGGCACTCAGGGCAAGTAATACAAAATGAGCCCTCAAATCAACTTTTTTTAAAAGGTAAATTCAGTTGCAGCAAGAATAGCTCTTTGGACATTGACCTGTAACAGAAAGACAAATGCCCTACACAACTGCCACCAGAGTAGAAAGAAGAGACAGGGTATAGCTAGGCCAAAGAAGAGATTCAACTGCAAAGCCAGTGGAAATAAACATGGGTAGCTCTCTGTTTAGGTGCTAACTCAGTGCTAAGTTCATTTGTGACTATGTTGAAAAGAAATACAAGTGCTGTTAGCACTCACCAAATTTTAGTGTTTGAGACCACATCCCCATCACCCTGTCCTAGTCACAGCTCTGCCTAAAGCTAACAGCACTGAATCCCTATCAGCTATATGTCAATTCAATTTGTCTTTAAATGTTCCTTACAGATTGTTCCTATCATAACAACTCTAATCAACTTTATTATAATCATTCCATAGAAATATCTTTACCATGGAAGTTCACTGTACCCACAGGTATACTAAAGCCAGTTGCTAAAATTTCAGGATAATCATTTACACCTTAGAAATCAGCAAATCAAAATTTTATTTATTGTCTTGACTTAATAAAGTGATGGAGAAAATTTTAATAATGCAAATAAAACTTAAAAGTGTATAATGCTACATCCTAAACCCGAAGCTAGTTGTTAAGCATTTCAAAAACACCCCTGACTCTAACCTGGACACCTCACACTGGAAGTATCTTGTGGTGTCTTCCTCTGATTGGCTAGTTCTTTCCAGAACATCCTTTTTAATGATATGTTCATTCCTCTCCATACTAAACTCCTGACCCTGTGGAATTTTTTCTATCATGGCCTGACTTTGGCACCACATCCCCTTTACAGCTTCCTTTTATGGTTTTTTTTTTCCTGCTCATATGGTAAGCTTTGTCTCTGAGGACAGGAACTGTCCTTCTGCTTATATTTGTATTCCCAGGGATAAGCAGAATACCAAGGATAAAGTAAGTGCTTAATAAATGCTTGTTGATTGGATATGACTACTAAAATTTGTTAGTGTGACAACTACGTAAGGACTTCATGAAATCACTATGTTTAAATATTATATGTTGAAGAAATGTGCCATAGGCATAAAAGGTTCTACCTCTGTTAGTACAGGATGAGAAAAAGATCTGCCAAGCATCATGGTGAGGTAAGCACTGCAACTGAGGCTGTTCTAAAGAGCTGTAAGTTTCAGACATGAACTCATAATGGATATTTTTCTACTGTGTTTGAAACAGAAAATTATGCATAGCAAAGGGTATGGTTTTATTTCTGCTTCACAAAAAAAGATTTCTCAATAAGTAATTATTGCTGCCATCAGACTTAACCATTTTATTCTCAAGTCTATGATAACCCACATATCACATTTTCCACTTAGTGAACACAGGTGATTGGTCCTAAGCCTAAAGCTTGTGAAAGAAGAACTCATTACCTCATTCTGTGGGTGCTCCCCAGCAAGATAAGTATGCAGAATGTTTGTCAAGATATGTGGACACCACATAAATGTGCTATCCACTAGTGCAGACTTGCCTACCACTAAGGCCTGACAACCTACGTGTTCTGAATGCTTTGCTAGGTGGTACTTAAGAGACACTAGCTGGAGACAGGTGGGGCTTGTGGGCTTTTTAGGAACCATTAAAACAATCCTTTCAGCTCCTAATTTTCTGAAATGAGGGAAGGATCAACTTTACCAAAAGGTTCTCTATGAAAATCGGCAGGAATTCCACATAGGATGCAATGAAATGCAGCCACTAGAATGTCATGGCTGAGTGAAATCATCTTGCTTTGACTGTTCTTTCCATCTGTTCTCTACCACCTCCATTAAGAATTTAACAGCCTTGTACACAGTAACAGCAACATTATTCGATGACTAACTTTGATAGACTTACCTCTTCTTAGCAACGAAAGGATCTAAGACAACTCCAAAAGACTTATGATGAAAAATGCTATCCACATCCAGAAAAAAGAACTATGGAGTCTGAATGAAGATTGAAGCATACTATTTGCTCTCTCATTTTTTTGTTTGTTCTAATTCTTCTTTACAACACGACTAATGTGAAAATTGTTTAAAATAAATATATATGCAGAACCTATATCAGATTGCATGTCATCTTGGGATGGAGGGAAGAAAGGGAGGAGGAGAAAATTTGGAACTCAAAATCTTATAGAAATTAATGTTGAAAACTAAAAATAAATTCATTCATTACTATCAAAAAACAAAATAAAAAACAAAAATTTAACAGCCAATGTGACATCAATACTATTCACGTTGGGTGCTGATGCATCTCATATTCATTCTTGATACCATTTAGTATTACAAAGTATTTGCAAAAACATAGGTACTGAGCTGAACATTTAGATATCCCTGTGTTTACTGAGCTATACCAGCCCTGGTTGCAGAAACCATTCCAATGCAGTCATCCATTCATTCAACTTGCATCTGAAACAGGAAAACTAAGGCAATTTTTTCCTCTTTGAGGTAAGTGATTCAGAATAGTTATATCATGAAGCAAATATTGCATATTCTCAAAGGTACAAAATCTTCTCTCATACTGGATTCTATTCTGTTCAGACCAAAGAAGCATAATGGTATAGTGCTAACACAGGCAGTCATTAAGTGCTTATTATGTGAAAGGTCCCTCATAATGTGAATCAGTCAACAAGTAGTAAGTACCTACTAAGTGCCAAGCTGTGTGCTAAGTGGTGGAGATTCAAAGAAAGAAAAAAACAGTCCCTGCTTTCAAGGAACTCACAGACTAATGAGGCAGACAAGATGCAAAAAAACGATGTACAAATAAGAAATGTATACTAGATAAATTGGGGTTACTCTCAGAAGGAAACTGCTAATTAGGAGGACTGGGAAAGGCTTCTTGAAAAAGATAGGATTTTAGCTAAGGCTTGAAGGAGTCTAGACAATCCAGAAAACAGAGATGAAGATGAAGAGGAAGTTTCAGGCATAAAGGACACACAGTGAAACTGTCCAGAGTCAGGAGATGGGGTGTCTTATTCTACAAAGAGCAAGGACACCAGTGTTACTGGATTGCAGAGTAAATGGTGGGAACTAAGGTTTAAGAAGACAAGCTTTTTTTGTTTTGTTTTGTTTTGTTTTTAAGGGTCAAGTTATGAAGAATTTTAAAAGCCAAAGAGATTTTGTACTTGATCCTGGAGGAGATAGCCACCAGTGTTTATTTAAAAGAGGAGTGGCATGATCAGGCTCGTGCTTAAGGAAGATCAATTTGACAGCTGAGTTAGATAGACTAGAGTTGGAAGAAACTTAAATCGGGTAGACAAATCAACTATTTTAATGGTCCTTGCTATAAGGTGGTGAGGGCCTTGGGTAAATCACTTAACTCTTCTAACCATCTTCTAACATCTTCTAACCATTTACTCATATATTGAATAAGGTGCCTGTAGTAGACTTCTGAGGCTCTTTTCACATCCTCCCAAGAGAAATTGCACCTTACCTTTGTTGTCAGTGACACATGTCCATTATATAAGTATCCTAAAGCAGACATTGCCAATGCATAGATGAAAAGACCAGCAATTATTCTCAAACTTCATATGTAAGAAAACTGCACTGTTTGCTGCCAGAGATTATATTTAGAATAACTAGAAAATCAATTATACTAGCCTCTTTCCATAAGGACAGAGCTGGGCTTCATTTTACAACATATAAGGCTATAGCTTGGCCCTTTCTGTGCTCTGGATCTTGTCTTCTTTTGCTTTTTTCACAAATGACTTCCTTCCATTTTTCCATTCGTACCGTGCATAGTGTTCAAAGATCCTCTTTGCCAAATGCAGCCTACTTCTGTTAGGAGCTCTTCAATTCCAGCTTCCCTCTTGGCAACATAGAAAATTATAAAAGGCAAGAGACCAGAAAGCCTTAAGGCTACCTTACTCCCTTCAGAAGACAAGCAAGTCAGAAGACCAGAAAGTGAAGAGTTGGAAGGATCCTATGTTTCCAGATCTAGAGCTAGAGAGCTGAAAGGAGAAGATGAACCAGAATGTCCTCTAGCTAGTCTCTTTTGACCTTATACTTTCTAGCTCCTGCTGCATCGGTCCCCTCAAGGAAATGATGAGGGGCCAGCCAACCTCCATTTGTGCCAGCACAAGGCAATTCCCATCCCCTGCTGCCAGCCTGATCTCCCATCTGCAATATAGAGACCATTCCCAATGTGTAGCAATCTTACCTTTGACCTTCCATCTCCTGCTGCACCTGTCCCTTGAAAAAAGAACAAGAGGAAAGTTGATGGGGAGTGGGACTTCCTATTGCTGTTGTGTAGATTAGACTTCCATCTCCTGGTGGGCCATTTTCTGCCTAATCTTCAGCCTTCAGAGGGAAAAGGAGTAGTGGAATGGGGTCAGTCATCTGACCATGTGGGCCTTCTTTCTTGTGTTGTACTCCAGCTTTCTTTGGAAAGTTCCCTCTGTCATCCCCGCTCTATTACTTATTATTAATCTCTCCTTGTATTACAGCTCCTTTCCTATTGCCTAAAACCATATGCATCTCCCACATACTCAAAAAGCCCTCCCTTGATCTTTTCATCCCCACTAACTTTCATCTTGTATCTCTTCCGCCTTTTGTGGCTAAATTCCTTAAAAATATCCATCTACGATAGGTGGCTTCATTCTCTCTCCACTCACTTTCTTCTTAACTTCTTACAATCCAGCTTCTGACCTCATTATTCTACTAAAAACTATTCACTCCAAAGTTACCAATGATATTAGTTATCAAACCCAATAGCTTTTTCTCAATCCTTATTCTCCTTGACCTCTCTGCAGCCTTTGATCACTCTCTCTTCCTTGACACTTTCTTTTCTCTAGGTTTTTAGGACATCAGTCTTCCTGACTCTCCTCTGACCTATCTGACTGCTCCTTCTCAGCATCTTTTGCTGAATCTTCACCCAGATCACACTTTCTAACTGCAAATGTCCCTCATGGTTCTATCATAGGCCCTCTTTTTTCTCTCTTTATACTAGTTCATTTGGTGATCTCATTAGCTTCCACAGATTTAATTATCATCTCTATGCTGATGATTTACAAATCAATGTATCCTACCCCAAATGCTCTCCTGACCACCAAGTCTTACATCACCAACTGCCTTTTAGATATTTCTAACTAGATATCCAATAGACATTTTAAACCCAACACATTGAAAACCATACTCATTATCTTCTCCCCTAAATCTCTGCATGTCCCTAATACTGTTAAGGGTAATTCCATCCTCCCAGTCCCCAAGGCTAACAACCTCAATGACATCTTTGACTCTTTACTCTCTCTTCCATTCTATATCCAAATTGTTGTCGTGGCCTGTCCATTTCACTTTTGCAACATTTTTCAGTACGCTCCTTTCTATTTTCTGACACTACCACCACTCTAGTGTAAGTTCTTATCACCTCTCACCTGGACTATTGCAATAGTCTGTTGTTAGTGGGTCCCCTGCCTTAAAAGTCTCTCCTCACCACAATCCATCCTTAGTTCACCCACCAAAGTCATTCTCCTTAAGTGTAGGTCTGCCCATGTTACTCCCCTACTTCAGTGACACCCAAATGCCTCAAAGACCAAATACAAAATCTTCTCTTTGGTATTCAAAGCTCTTCATAACCTAGTCTTCTTCATTTCTTGTCTTCTTACACCTTGTTGCCTGTCATAGACTCTTCTCAATTCAGTGAATTCAATTCAGTTCATTCATTGTTGTTCCAAAAACAAGACACTCAATCTTTTGGCTCTAGGCATTTTTCTCTAGCTGTCTCCCATGCCTGGAATGCTTTCTGTCCTCATCTCTAGCTACTGACTTCAAGTCACAATTAAAATTCTTGAAATTCTAGTGACTCCCCTTTCTTATTTCATATTTATTTTGTAAATGTATTTTTGTACATATTTGTTTGCTTGTTGTCTTCCTCATTAGTTTGTGAGCTCTTTGAGAGCAGGGACTACATTCTTTCATCTCTTTTTTGTATCACTAGTGCTTAAAATAGAGCCTAGGACATAGTAGGTGCTTAATAAATGTTCATTGGCTGTTCAACTCCCACCTTTTATGAGGAAATGAAACCGTTGGGAACAACTAAATGATTTGCCCAATGTGGCACAAATAGTAAAACATAAATGTAAGGCTTCTGACTCCAGAGCCAACAGTCTCTCGTTAGGTCATCTAGTCTAACCAGACAGCTGAATACAAATATTCTCCTTCCTGTCTCCGAGGTAAATCTCAAGACTAATCCTGGTAAACATTAATGATGGAGGTCAGACACAAATCCCAGCATCTCTGAAATTCATTAACATTCATCAGTTTAGTGGGGAAAATGCAGGCTTCAGTCGGGAAAATCTAAACTCAATGCCTGCCTTTCGCAAATACTGGCCATAAGAAGGTGACCAAATCATTTAACCTCCCAGTGCCCAAGGCAACTCTCTAAACTTTAATTTACAGAGCATGTAGAGATCTACATAATTCTGGAAGTTTCCTCACATAGAGTCCCTTATGTAAGTGTCATCACAGGTAGGGAGAAAGGGGCAAAGACTCCCATAAGCTGTAGGAGCTGGTACAAAGGCAAACAGAATCAAAATCTGTAGATTAGTATGAAGTTATGAAAGCAATTGTAGTTGATTTCTCTTAGGTCTCCAGACTTGAAATGTGAATACGCTATCCATGTCTCTACCAATTACAGGTGAAAAAAAGAGTTGAAAAAAGAGAGACAGAGACAGAAAGACAGAGAGACACAGACAAACAGAGAGACGGACAGAAACACAGGGGCCGAGACACAGAGATCGAAAAAAATGAATGGATAGAGGAGATAGACAGAAACAGAGACAGGGAGAGGTAAAAAAGCAATTGAAAGCGAAGCTGCACGAGCCAGAGCAAGAGCAATTTATCCGCACCTGGCAGCTAGTCACCCTGGAATCCGGGAGGGGTTTCTCCAGACACTCTAGACACTTATCTTCCCGGGAACCAATAGCAGGCTGGTCCCTGAGTCGGTTGCCATGGTCACGTTGTGTGTTTGGAGAGGGGCGGGGCGGGCAATGGGACGGAGCGGGTCTGGGCAGGTAGGGAAGCGAGGTGGGGAAGGGGTGGGGAGGTGCTGGAAAGGGGGCGATCCTGCTGGTCTGTGGACCACCCCACCAGAGGGTTTGGGTGGGAGGCTCCAGGTGACTCAGGAGAGCTCGCAGGGATAGACCATCGAGAGACCATCAGCTCTCTCCTCACCCGGCCCGACGATGTATACTGCCAACCGGAAGAGACTGCAGAAGCTAACGGACTGCACGAGCAAAGCCTCCAAGCATTGTGAGTAGCGATGATCACAGCCCTGGCGAGAGGCGTGTAGACCCCGGGACAGGCAGCTCCGGATCCCAGGAGACCCTAGTCTTGGCCTTGGCCAGCACACTTTCTCCTTCCCCACCCCCTTCATTCACATCAGTCAGCTCCATGTACAGAAATCGTCCCATTTTCTCTCTGACTTCTAAAATTTTCCTCTTGAGGAAACTTAAAAACTGACGGTTTGCTCCCAAGCCCTAAGATGTCTATGTGCTCCCCGGTGCGTGCCCCCACTTTTTCCAATGCCGGGTGGCCAATCCCAGCAGGGCTTCCTCCCCATCATTCCTTCAATTTACACCAAAGAAAATTCTCCAGACCCTCAGAACTTGAGCTCCCTCGTATACGACTCCTCTCATAAGAGACCTTTATCCATATATGCTGTATGGCTAAAAAAAAAAAAAAAAATAAGGGGAGGGGAGAGGGAGAAATCAGTGAATCTAAGCAACTGCCTTCACCTTTTAATACCTCAGGACCGGAACCCATCTTTATAGTAAGTGGTGTGAGAATAAGCAGCTGTCCTCCAGTCCCCTACCCCTGATCTCACTACACATATGCCTAGTCTCCTGTTGGCTTGTCTGTACAATCTTTTGAGAAAAGAAAGAGAAAGTTATATTCCTACAAGATAGTTGTGGCTTCTTATCACAATTACCAGTGGATTAATAACTACTGTGTTCAAGAAAATTGCATAATTATCCTATACCATGTAATATATAGCCCCTCCCCCCAAGAACAATTCAGTCCAATTCAGTAAGACTTTATTAACAGGTTATTGTGATCTAGACACTGTGCTATGTCAGTGGATATAAAAACTCAAAAGTGTAAACAAGGACATATAGGAATAGTATGTTTATGCAACTTACATAACTATAGTTTGGGGATCAGTTATAATAATGGTTCCAAGCCAAATGTATTAGGATACTATTTTTCAAACTTTTTGAGGAAATGTTTTCACCCTGCAATTCCCCCTCCCCACACTTTTGGTCTTTACCCTCACTCCTAGTCCATTCTTCAAACAGTTGCCAAATTAGTATCAACAGAACAGAGGTTTGACAATGTCACTATCCTGCTCAAAAATATTCAGTGGTATCCTATTACCTCCAAGAAGAAATTCAAAACTGCTCAACTTGCCACTTAAGACCCTCTACAATCTAGCTCCAACCTATTTGTTCCACTTTCCATAGAGCCTCCATCACACATTCAACATTACAAACTGACCCACCAGTTGTTCCCCATTCCAACTCCCCATTTTTTTGCCTTCTCTCAAGCTGTCCATTATGTGATAGTATTCAGGATCACAGGTTTTTGTGAATATTTTAATAAATAATCTCCCTTCAAGTTTTCCTTTTATAATATTCCATAGACATATTTATAATACAGTCATTTAATATATGTATATATTACAAAGAATGTGCATAGATATTTTGTGAATATTTTAATAAATAATCTCCCTTCAAGTTTTCCTTTTATAATATTCCATAGACATATTTATAATACAGTCATTTAATATATGTATATATTACAAAGAATGTGCATAGATATTTTACACTAAATATCTTGGTTGTTGACATCACTTATGCTAGAGTCAAATAACAGCGTGTCCAACTGTGGCTGACCAGACCAATATAACCTCGGGATGTTCTACCACAGGTCGAGCACAAATAGTCCATGTGAACATTGCACATCTCAAATTTCTTTTGATCTACTTCAATTCTGCTTTGCTCATAGAGCACGACATCTTTTCTAATGATAGCATGCCATGCTTAGCAGTCCTGTGCCAGCGTCTCCCATGTCACACAATCAATTCCAAAGTTCTTTGGAGAGACCTTGAGAGTGTCCTTGTATCACTCCTTTTGACCACCATGTGAATGCTTACCCTATGTGAGCTCTCCATAAAATAGTCTTCTGGGCAAGCATACCTTCTGCATTCAAACAGTAGATTTTGAATGCGTGACAGTTAAGTTCTAGAAAAGACTTCAGTGTCTGGTATCTTATCCTGCCAGGTGATCTTCAGAATCTTCCTAAGTCAATTCAAAAGTATACGTGGAAGCAATTTATGAAATAAGCACTCCCACTTCACCCATGTCTTATTTAAAATCTCTAGTTTCCTTCAAAGTTCCACTCAGGTACCACATTCTACAGGAAGTCTAATCCCTACCTTCAAACATCCCCCACCACCACCAAGTTGTCAACACTTACATCTAATTAACTTGTGTATATGTTGCATTTTCGGTTAGAATGTAAACTCCTTAAGGACAGAGATTGTTTTGTTTTTTAGTATTCCCAGCACCTAACACACTTTTGGTGCATGGTTTTGTGCATGTTTGTTGAGATGAGTTGAATACAAGAAGTTCCCCTTTGAGGCCCTTGATGTAATGTTTGGGGAATTGAGTGGATTGATAGTGGTGATATAGATATTAAATATACCTAACATGATCATAAGAGGAAGCACACCTTGCTAGGGACAAGCTTACTTATGATTTAGTTTACTATTTAATATTTGTGACTACCTGAGAAAACAGGAGCAACTGTGAACCTGTATTACCAAGAATAAAAGGAAAGAACAAATGTGTTCTTTAGTGGCTGTCCTAGAGATTGTAGGACTCAGCAATTTCTAATCACTAGTATCTGATGTAATGAGTGTGATTTACTTTTTGGCTGTGGCAACAAAAGAGAACTCTTACAGGACTATACTGTAAATAAAAGTTATGCTACATAGAGAACATTTTAAACTCCTTAGAACAAAGAAGCCATATGCATTTAAAGTATCACCATGATTATTATAATCTGATGCTTTTTCACTTACAACATTTTTATCTCTGGAAAAAACAACTGTTCTTAAATTTTTCAATAGCTGTTTTGAATAAACATTCTGTCTGACAAAACAATACAATAGGTATTATGCAAAACACTAGATGAAACATAATCCTTTCACAGTAGGTTTGCAATATGTTGTAAACAGACCTCATGATGCAAACAAGTGAGGGAAAAGAGTACAATTTTCAAAGGGTTGGTGGTAACAACAACAAAAAAGGTATTAAACATTTTTGCCATCTGTTATTCTAGAAAAGGAAAAAGGAAGCTCTAATAACTATTTGATTGTATTGTGCATGGTACCTGGCACATAGTAGGCATTTAATAAACATGTTTTTTGATTAATTGATCAAATTTGAAAGAAGTCTGCACATTGACTTTAAATGATTTAAGATTGAGGGAGGAGATGGAATATGAAATATTATCTTTTTTACTGAGTATATATCTATTATATTCTGTCCCTGGTGGTCAAATTATGTTGATTGTGGAGATGATCGTGCCATCATTCTTCAGTGGATAAGCTTAATATTATCCTAGAACAAGAAAATTTCTTTAAAAATCACCCAGTCGATCTTCAAGAACTACATCAATGCCATCCCAGCAAATCACAGGATTTAGAACTAAAAGGGACCATAGACATATGTGCGTATAAAATATCTATATCTATATCTATATCTATCTATATCTATATATCTATATCTATATCTATATATATTATACATATGTCTACATTATAAAGATGGGAGAGTGAAGATGGTTTGTGATCTTCCATGATAGAGGAAACATTCTAACATGAACGATCCATTATAGTATAAACATTTTAAAAAAGAAATTAATTTCTTTTATTCAAAGTTCCCAAGTTTAGGATATGAGCAATGGAAGAAATGTTAGGGAGTTTTAGGTCCCCTAATAGATGAAAAAATGAGAGCCAGAGAGGTTGTAGTTAGATACAGAGGCAGTCTTAGAGAGCCTTGCTTTCCTCTCTCCCAGATCTGTTACCTTTCCAGCATAAACCTTGTTGACTTCTTTCTAACTACTTGCATGTTGGCAGTAGCATAAAATCATTTTTGAGTGATATCAATTGGGACTTGTAGATAGTAGGTTAAATATCACAGTTTTATTTGAAAGGATATTTCTACTTTCAATGAGAATACTTATGAATAAATTTATATTTAATTGAAATGAAAATTAGTGCCCATGTAGTTTATATAAGTCTGAAACCAGTTTCTATGGAAATAGAACGGATCACCACATGAAGTAAAGTTGATAGTCCCATGGACTTTCATAACTAAAATGTTGAAAGGATAATTAATAGATAGATGGAAGCATTTTTGATTCAGCATTTTTATTAGTCAAGTTTTTTGTTTATTTTCCTATTTTTAACTTTTTATATTCACTCAAACATACTTTTTAAGTTCCAGGTAAAAGATATATTTGAGGCAGCTAGATGGTTCAGTGGATAGAGCACTGAGCCTGGAGTCAAGAAGATCTGAGTTCAAATGTGGCCTCAGGTACTTACTAGCTGTGTGACACTAGACAAGTCATTTAACTTCTGTTTGCCTTAATCCGCTGGACAAGGAAATAGAAAACCACTCCAGGATCTTTTCCAAGAGAACCCCATGCATAGTATTTGTGGGCAACGGCCCACAGAGTCACAAACAATCAGACACAACTGAACAACAAAACAGATATTGGTTAATATTGCCAATGTTTGCCAGTCATCTTTTTTCCTAACTCTAATGTGACTTGATTCTATTGAAGCAGCATAGCATACAAAGATTATTGGTTTTCAAGTCAGGAAGACTGGGGTTCAGGTCTGACCTCAGACATTTAGTAGCTATGTGACCTTGAATAAGTCACTTATTTTCTCTGTGCTTCAGTTTGCTCATCTGTAAAATGAGAATTTTGAACTTGATGACCTCTTAAGTCCTTCCCAGCTCTAAAACTATGATTATATAATACTATGACAAACCCATTCAAAAAATTTACTGTTGAAAATCTAGGTACTCCCAACCTCTCTCTTTGTTAAGCTAAATTTAGCTTCTGAAATGATCTTACAACCTTCAGTTTCTAAAATACCTCAAAATGTAGTAGCTATCATTGCGAATTGTACATTTGGTACATCACCCATTGTAAAAAAAAAATATTGTAAATTCAGCATAAGTTTCATTGTCATCTCTTGACTTTTTCATCACAGTTAACAGATACGAAATAGAGTGCCTCATAAAACTTTTTTATACCTTGCTGGAAGAAACAGCTGAGAAACAAAGTAGCATTGGGATAGATCGTAATGCATTTCGAAACTTCCTGCATACTACATTTGGAATGACTGATGACATGATTATGGACAGGGGTAAGAGGACATAATCAATTCATATTGACCAAATTCTGCTGAAAACAAGACTTCATCGGCTTTGAAGTTTGGGAGGTATTCTGTATAACAAAATTAGTATTTGATGTTTCAAATTTTGCTTGAAAATAAGCTTAAGCCATACATGCAGAGACAAAAACATTTAAGCAAGCATTAAGAACAGGAAAAATTGTCATATCTAGTTTGCCTCATTTGATGGAAAAAATCCTAAAGTTCATAATATATGTTGTTTATATCATATTTCTATTTAATAAATAGCTTATTTTCTATATAATTTGTTTTTAAGGAATTTTTGGCTTTTTTCTTCATCATAGAAAACATACTGTATTCATGAATAAAAGATTGTATACAAAAATTACAAATGAAACATTATTTAATAGGCATAAATTCCCACTATGACTGTACAAATATCTATGGAGAAATTTGTTTTCTGTATATAACTAATTACCTCAAATTGCCAAAATTTTCATTTTCCCCACATACAGAGAAAATTCAAATGTAGAGAAAAATTTTATGCTTTAGTAATCTCTGACAAAATATTATATTGAAAAATGTTCTAAAAAAGTTTTATATAAATCATTATATTTGTATCAAATTTTTCTTTGTAGTATTTCGTGCTTTTGACAAAGACAATGATGGATTTGTGAATGTAACAGAGTGGATTTCAGGACTATGTATATTCCTTCGAGGGAATTTGGAAGAAAGAACAAAATGTAAGGTTTCAGTGTTTGATTTATAAATAGTTATTTTCTGGATTTTGTGCTTAAAATATGTAAAGATTGTTTTACTTGGAGTTATCCAAACCAGACAAGCAGAGGTTTCTGGTGGCACTCATTTTCCTCACATACCTTTCCTCTGAAATCTGAGTTTCTATCCTAGTTATTGTAATGAATATTAATCAATGACAGTGAGTGGGGAATGGACAATAAAAAGGAAAATCAAGAAATAGAATTTTAATTTTATTTTAATTGCCTGAAAATTAACTGCATGTTTGATATAGGTTCATGCTAATTATATGTATGTATGTATGTATACATATATATATAATGTTTAGAATTCTAATTATTTCATTGGATGAAAAGCATCATGGTATAGTGGGTAAGGTAGAAGAGAAGTACCAGTAGAGAATTCAATTCAATTTACCCAATAAGTATTTATTAGAGAGGTTCTATGACATAAGGGATGGAGAACCAGTTTTGGAGTCAGAGAGACCCAGATTTAAATTTCACCTTTGATATATATTGTCTGTATGACCCTGGGCAAGTCACTTGACCTCCTAATGCCTCAGGCAACTCATTATTCTTGTTCAGATGGCCTTTCTGATTCTTTGTGACCCCATTTGGTGTTTTCTTGGCATAGTTACTGGAGTGGTTTCCCATTTGCTTCTCCAACTCATTTTATATATGAGAAAACTGAAGCAAACATGGTTAAGTGACTTGCCCAGGGTCACACAGCTGGTAAGTATCTGAGGTCAAATTTGAACTCAGATCCTCCTGACTCTAAGCCAGCATTCTATCCACTGCACCACCTAGGTATTACACTGTAAGTTAGAGATGAGTCACCTACATGTATTGATGGAAAGAGTTTTTACTCCAGGGATTTCTCTCATTGATAAAATCACAGATCTTACTCCCCTCCCCCAAAGAAGTTATTTTGTTAAGCCATATCACTTAGTAATCATGTTCAAGATCAATATTTGACTCGGACTCTATGTAGTTTAATTTTAATGGTAAGACATTATAAAATTAGCATTCATTGTGGTGCTTTTTACTCATTTACTTACAGTTGATTTAAAAAATATTCAAAGATTGAGCCAAACATTTTTGCATGTCAGTTCATCATATATTAAGTACATATCATTTATGTGAGAGGTAAGGTAAAGTGGATCAAATACTTGCCTCAGAGGCAGGAAGACCTGGGTTGTTAAGTCCAGATTCTGATACATATTGACCATGTGATCCTGGGAAAGTCATTTGTCTTCTCAGTACACAGGTTCAGATCCCCTCCTCCCCAACTCCACTTCCAAATGATGGTGTTTGCACTGTGCTAGACACCATGGGGAATGATAAAATGGCTCACATTTACATAGTGCTTTACAGTTTGACAAAATTTACCTGAGAAAAAACCCACAAGATAGGTAAGTGATGTGCATATTATGATCTCCATTTTATAGTTGAGAAAGCTGAAAGACATTAAATGACAAGTCAAGATCATATTGCTAATAAATGATATAGCGGTAACTTCAAGCTCTTTTCATTTATACCATATTATTACAATAAATATATGTGTGGTATATATGTGCAAATCATTGCAGTTTCTCTTCTATATTCAGTCTTCATTCCTCTTCTAACAAGTATAGGCTACTTCCAGAAATATTTGTGGATATTTAAAACATGAATTCGCGATTACATAGAAGCAACCTGTCATAGTGGGCAGAGTGTTAGGCTTGAATTCATAAGATAAGCACAAGAGCCCTGAGAGTGGCAGCACCATCACACCTAGACCACTAGTCTGCTTCTAGCCCAAACCCTCACAGCCATCATCCCTGGATGATGGCAACTCTTCTCCTATGGAGAAGGGACCAACAGCCAATCAACTGCTACTCACAGGCAAGACAAGTCAGCCTGGGTGAAGTAGCAAGGCACCTTGGGAGAGTCAGGAGGGAGCATTTGCCAGCAAGTCAAACCACCACCACCTTTATTATTACCTCCTCTTGGACTGTAAAAGAGAAAACTCAGGACCCTGAACCAACAGCCTTGGAAATAGTAGTGTTCCCCAAACTTCGACCCCTGCTTTTAGCCCAGTCCCCACAGCCATCACTAGGAGAAATCGTTGTGGAGACGGGGACCACATTTCTGATCATCACCAACAATAACTTCTAATTAACTGTTACCAAAAGGAATTAGGCATAAGAACCCTAGGAGTGGAAGGACAACCCCTCCCCAATGACCTGTCCTGCTTCTAACCTGTCCCTCACATTTATCATATGGGGACTCAGCCATCTCTGTCAAATGCTTACCAACTGCCACTCACATGGATGAGGCAGCAGGGCACTCTGAGGAAAAACAAACCAGGAGGCAGTGTGCACCAGACTAATCAAACAATGACTACTACCATTGTCCTTCAGACCCTGATAGAGACAGCCAACACAGAACCCTGTACCCAGGAACCTTAGGAATAGTAATGCCCAAAGCCATCACTCTGGGAACCAACTGCTATGAAGATGCAACCTGGCAACTGTTCCTACAGGTACTATCACCACAATTTCTGGAGATCTTGAAAAAAGAGCTTGCCACCAAGCTCTTGGCATTGTAAAACAGTTAAGCACCAGAAACCTGTGTGATTTTACCAGTGGAAATGACATTAAAGAAGAGGCATTACCATTTGCTCTGCTACTGTACCCTAAGGACCATGAGACCTTGTTATCTGACTTGCAGCTGAGACCTTCCATGAGTATTATCTGTAGAATTAGACTGAGAACAGATTGTGTTATTTATGTACCTGCTGCTTTGCAAATAGTAAGCACTTAATAAATACTTTATTTATTCACTTAGAAATACCTGAGTTCAACCTCCCTCTAATACTTATTAGCTATGTGACCCTGGGCAAGCCATTTAACCCCATGTGACTCAAGTACTTCCCTAAGACTTATGAAATCATAGATGGGTTGTAATTTGTGCTGGTGCAAAGATCCTCACACTGAGGAAATTCTGAGAGCATATTGCTATTTACAGCTATGTGCTGAATATTAGTGTATGTGTCACAGGTAAAATAAACTTGATTTATCAGGATTTTGAGCTTTTATTTTAAGGTCTTTGCTTAACTCACTCATTAAGCAAACATTTCTTAGGCATCTATGTTATGTGCAGAGACAGTGGTGCTAGATCTTAATATCAGTGACCCTACTTAAGACCTCCACAAAGGACAAACAAGAAGGCATTTATTGCTATTTTGGAATCTAGGACATTTGACATGTTTTCATTTTTTAAATAAAGCTTTTGCTTTTTTTTCTCTAAAGTGGTCCTAAAGTAAATTTCCAGGTCTACACTTAACAATATTTAAAGTAACTCCATAACACAATATAACTTTAAATTGTGTATTCTTTAACAAGGTAACTTGATATAATGTACTTTAATTTTGTTTCTTTAAGACTACTAGCTAAACAAATGAAATTATATTCTATCATTTTTTTTAAATGTATCACATTTTTCTTATGATAGGAGGCTGAAACTAGAGCACTCAGGATGTGATTCTAGTTGAAACCAGAAAGACAAATAAACTGAACAAAATTTGAAAAATTCATATCCATAAGTATGGAATTAGCTATCTCTCATGTCAATTTAACTTGTTTTATATCATATCAGGAAACAATGTTTCTGTATTTAAAAATTAAGATGATTTGGTTTAATTCCTTTCTTAACCATCTATCACATGCTTGGTCTTGGGGATCAAAGGCCAAAATGAAACAGTCCTGACTGTTTCCTTCTATTGGATGGAAACACCAACTACATAGATACAGAAATACAAAATAGATGCAAAATGACTTCTGGGACAAAGGCACTACCAACTGAGGAGGATTGGTCCAGGATAGACTTCCTCTAAGATATGACACTCAATTTGAACTTTGAAGGATGCTAGTAGGGTCCTTTGTGGAGAGGTGTGCATCCCAGGAATGGAGCACAGCCCTGTATAAAGACACAGCGATTAGAGATGAAAAGTAGTATTTGGAGACAAGCAGGTAGATCACTTAGGCTGAGGGTAAAGGGCATAAAGAATAATTTGCCTGGGAAGACAGACTGAACCCAGATTGTGAAGGACTTTAAAGGGAAAGAGTTTTTACCTTATCCTTGAGGTTAAAGGTAAAATCATGTTTGTTTTTTCTACAAAAGGTAAAAGGGATTTGCTTAATTAGGGTCTTGATGTATTTAGTCTTTTGCTTTAGGAATATCAGTTTGGCAGCTGGTGGAAGGACAGATTGGTCAAGGGGAAAGACTTGAGGCAAAGGGACGAGTTGAGAGGATGTTCATCCAGGGAAGAGGTGATGTAAGCCTGAACTAGAGTGATAGCTGTGTGAGTGGAGAGAAGAGGATGGATGTGAAATTGTATTGTTGAGGTAGAATCGATTATTGGTAATTGATTGGATGTGAAAAGGTGATGAGGGAGAGTTGAATCAAGGATTATTCCAATGAGAATTCAGGTGACTAGAAGGTAGTCCCCTCAACAAAAATAGGGAAGAATGAGAAAAGTTTGGGAGGAAATTCAGTAAGTCCTTTTTTGGATGTATTGAATTTGAGATGATTCTCAGACATCCATTTGACAACATCAAGTAGGCAGTTATAGATAAAAGAAGGTGGAAGACAGACCAAACACATAGATAATTCTACATAAATGCAATAATAAACTATTGCCTTTGACAGCTGATGAGCTCCCCAGGGGGGAAAACATTTAAAAACAAGATTGAGGACAAATCCCTGAGGCACCTGTCAGGTTGGTCCAGAGAAAACAATCACACACAGGAAACTAAGAAGGAACAGTCAGCAAGTAGGAAGAAAAACAGTGGAGAGCAATGTCATGAAAACCCAGGGAGTAGAGAGTACACAGGAGGAAGAGAAATGGTCAAAAAGAGTGTCAGATACCAAAGAGAGGTCAAGAAGGATAAAGGCAAAGGAAAAAATAGTAGGCTATGGCAAATAAAAGATCACTGATAATCTCAGAGAGAACAATTTCCTTTGAGTGATGTCATCAAAAGCCAAATTGATGAGCAGTTACAAGTTATTAATACTGAATGGGGAGGGGAGGTGGAGGGGGTAACTTGACTTTTGAAGTGTAATACAAGGACATTAGGAATATTTTGACAGCAACACTGTTCAGTACATTTTGTCACATAGACATTTCTTAGTGTATTCATTTTTAGCTGAATTAAAATGTGAATGAAATTTCTTCTGTTATTGAACGATATCACAATTTTTACAAATGTCCTATAGGATGACTTAGCAAGAAGGCAAAGTTTGGTCAAGTAGAGATGGGGGAATAGGGAAAGATTTGTGAGAAGTTACTGGTACGTTTGTCCTTGAATAGTTTGAAAGCCTCAACTTATGTACTATGTGGCAGTGCAGGCTGTGACATCTTCATCCAAATCTAGCCAACTCTTGATGTCTAACAGACTGTTATGTCAAGTTTTCTTTTAAGGGTTCTCTATCCAAATTATACCTATTTAAATACACACACACAATCACGAATAGTTATTTTCTAATAAATAAATGATCAAAGGATATTACCAAACATTTCTCAAAAGAAGAACTGCAAAGAATACACAACCATATGGAAAAAAATGCTCCAAATCACTAATAATAAAACACAAATCAAAGCAACTCTGAAGTTTTACCTCACATCAACAAATTGGAAAAAATGACCAAAAAATGGCAACAATGTTGGAGAGGTTTTGGGAAGAAAAACCATGTTAATACATTGTTGGTGGAACTGTGAAATGGTACAGCCATTTTGGAAAGGAATTTGGAATTAAGCAAATAAAGTGACTAAAATGTCCATACTCTTTGGACCAGAGATTCCATTACTACTTATGGAGTCATGGATGAGAAAAACATCCCCATATTTATAGCAAAATATTTATAGCAGCACCTTTTGTGATAGTTAAGAGTCAGAAATAAAGTAGATACCCATCATTTGAGGAATAGCTAAACAAACCATGGTACATAAATGTAATGGGATACTGTTGTGCTGTAAGAAATGATGTGTATAATGAATACAGAAAAAAACATGGAAAGATCTATATGAACTGATGCAGCATGAAGTAAGCAGAACCAAGAAAACTATACATATGCCCACACACAGTAACTACAATGTAAATGGACATAGTAAAAAAAAAAGTCAAAAGTCAAGTGGTACACAAATTAACCAATATCAGAAGATACCCCCAACCTACTGCTTCATGGAAGTAGGATGTCTATCGATGTTAACACATTGCACATTTTCAGACTATATATGGATCAGTTATACTGATATATTGATATATACTGATATATACTGAGTTATACCTCTCTAAAAAAATCAATATTTGTCATATGAGATGGTCCTTGGGGTGAGGTAGGCAGAGGGATAAATAGGATACTATGGTGATATAAGAAACAGAAAATATCAATGCAATTATTTCTAAAGAATCACAAAGCCTAATGCACAATATACAAATCTGCTCTCAACTCTTTAACAAAATGAAGGAATTCTAAACTAAAACCAAAAGAAACTTGGAACTTGAATGAAGATGGGCCTGATGCTTCTGATTATAAAGATGAACCTCAGCATGGCAAAGTATGATTTCCCTTTTGTAGAAACCTCTCTATCCTTGCATTCTCATTTAATAACTCAAACAGTTCTAAAGGACCTTGTTCATCATCTTAACTTATATGAAAATAAAGATGAATTATTGATTGGAGAAATACAAATCAAAACAACTCTGAGGTACCACATCACACCTATCAGATTGGCTAATATGACAGAAAAGAAAAATGATAAATGTTGAAGATGATGTGAGATAATTAGAACACTAATGCACAGTTGGTGAAATTGTGAACTGATCCAACCATTCTGGACAACAATTTGGAATTACGCCCAAAGGGCTATAAAAATGTGAATACCTTTTGACTCTGCAATACCACTTCTAGGTCTGTATCCCAAAGAGATCATACAAATGGGAAAAGAACAGTAACAGCAACAATGTGTGATGACTAACTTTTATAGGCTCATCTCTTCTTAGCAATGCAAGAACCGAAGACAACTCCAAAGCACTCATGATGGAAAATGCTGTCCACATCCAGAAAAAGAACTATGGAGTCTGAATGCAGATCAAAGCATATTATTTGCTCTTTTAAAAAGAATTTTTTTTGTTTCTTCTTTCTCATAGTTTTTCCCATTGGTTCTAATTCTTCTTTACAACATGACTAATGTGAAAATAGGTTCAATATGAATGTATATGTAGAGCCTATATCAAATTGCATGCCTGTCTTGATGTGGGGGGAGGGGAGAGATGGGGAGAAATTTAGGACTCAAAATCTTATGGAAGTGAATATTGAAAACTAAAAATACAAAAATAGATTTTTTTAAAAAAATAAAATTGAACTTTTGGCTTCTGGAATAAAAGAATAGAATCTTATACAAGGTGGCACACAAAATGTTCAAAACATGAACATTCAATATTTGAATCAATAAGTATGAAAAATATTCATGCCATACCTCATTAGGTATGAGAAGTAGTCAAGGAATATCTGTGGAACTCTAAACATAATTGTTCTTTTAGTACTAGGATTACATCTTAGCTATATCAAATATTGCTTACCCAAAACTGCTGCTTTATATTTGATTAGGACAGCAGAGACAAAAATCAGCCCCCCTACCTTAACACAAGCCTCAAAGGAAAGAACTGACTCCAAGAATGAAAAATGTGGTAATCAAACTACTGGTTAGTCCTTGTAAAGTTTTCTTATGACCATTCAACTTTGCTTAATGAAAATTTGTCAGTTTAGTATATTGAAATGATATGGGTTATTTCTATCTGAAAAATTTTTCCAGAACTCAATAAGGCTAAAATAAAAGAGGGAATATGTTGTGACTCTTCAAACAATAGAAGTGATGAAAGATGAACATTGTGAAGAATAGGTGAATTAAGTTGAAGGAGCAGCATGGGAGTATTTTTCTTTAAAGTGACCAAATACATTTTGGGAAACTACAAAGCAGAACATTACCAAGAAAGTGTCAATGATCTTCTCAAAGCCCATAAAGTTATGGAATGTAACATGTTACTCCAGATCCATTTCTGGGATTCATGCTTGGACTTCTTCCTGGAAAACCTAGGCATTGTTAGTGATGAGCACAGAGAATGTTTCTATCAAGAAATATCCATAATGAAAAAGTAATGCCAGGATAAATAAAGTCCATGCTGTCTGATAACAATTGAGAGCTGAGGAAGGATATTTCACAGATAAAATACAACAGGGAACCATCGGTAGCTACATTTTAGCACAATTTAAGCATAATAAGCATAATTCTGTTTAGTAATAATAATATTAATATAAAATTTTGATTACTATGAATAATGGGAAAGAGACAAAGTCTAAAGTCATATTTGAAATTAGCACAAAAATACCACAGGTTCCCCCTTTTATGGATATAACATAGAAAAACTTTTTTTCCGCTGTTTTGTAACCAATTTATAATGTAAGATATATACATACATACATACATACATACACACATACATACATGTGTGTGTGTGTGTGTGTGTGTGTGTGTGTGTGTGTGTGTGTGTGTGTACCAGACTGGGTGTTGTCACTGAAGGGCTTGCTGACTGGGATATCTTTCTCTTCCTTTTTCTACTTAAAAGAAAGAATGTGATATCCCCATTACTCTACATAGGCTAACATCTTCAAATAAGTCTTTAAAATATGTCTTTTCATAATTTATCATAATTGTGATTTATCTAAAAATAAATTTTGTTTCAATCTTTGCTTTTAAGCTTTCTAATGTGTTAGTCTTACTTATAAATTTACATTTCAATATATGGGTTAGATATGCCCCCAAGCTTTGTTTTCGAGAATGTATTATTTTGCAAAGTATTTGTGGTTTTCCTGGTCTTCACACTTAATTTTTAATTCCATATTGATCTATTCTCTGAAATACACAATGCATAGATTCTTTTACTGTTAGATTCTATAAACAAGTGTTAACTTGAATTAATGCATTAATCTGAGTACAGCCAGACATTCATGAGTTTTATTCTTAATTTTAGAGCAGTAGTTCTCAAAGAGTGTGTTACAAATCATAGTAATTATGCTGAAAAGTTTTGGATATTATTGCAGATAAAAAATTACATAAATTGGGGCAGGTAGGTGGCACAGTAGATAGAGGTCTGGCCTTGGAGTCAGGAGGATCTGAGTTCAAATCCAGCCTCAGACACATGACACCTACTAGCTGTGTGACCCTGGGCAAGTCACTTAACCCCATTGCCTAGCTAAAAAAAATTACACAAATAGTTTAATATAAATTTTACTTACTCAACATACATAGTATGTTAAATACAGTATATGAAACAAAACAATTTGCCTACAAAATTATGCACTAACCTCAAAATGTTTCAGACCTTGAACTCACCAAAAAAAAAAGATTACCTTGAGTTTTCTGACTCCTTTGTATTGTGATGTCAAATTAGATAGTCAATATGCTACAGTGCCCTTCAGCAAAGAATAATGTACTTTGAACAAAAATAGAAGTTTAAAAACCACTACTTTAATGTTTTTTAAGCTTTTATCATTGCCTTGTATGGCCCTGGGTAAAATATCATTTCTAAGTGGATAGGTTCATATTTTCTAAGAGATAATAAAGACATCAGACAAAAATTTCCAAAGAATTGACCACCTAATTTAAAAGAAAGTGTAAGGAATTCTAAGATGATGCAATGTAGTTTGAGGCAAACACTATTGAAATTTTAACTTTACCAAAAGTTATCAAGGTGAATAAGAGTCCAAAAGACAATAAGGATTCCATGTGAAAATGGTTGTCCTTTCACCTGGTTTTTAAAAATCATTTTCAGCAAACAAAAATTTTCTGTGTATCCAGACAAGCTGGATAACAAAAAGATTTCAGAATCATGTTCTGTGCTTTGATACTGTCAAATCAGTTAATTCCCATCCTTTTGTTTTACTTGGACAGCAGAAGCGTAGAATTTAGAGTTAAAAGAGATCTTAGCTATCATTTAGTTGAATTCCATCCCTTTACAGATGGGAGTATTGCGACCCAGAGAGATTGAGTCACTTTGTCTTGTAGTAAATATCAAGAGAATGGATTATGAATTCATGTTTCTTACCATTGTGCATTCTATGCCCTGTTCTATTTTCCAAGTCTGTCCTATATCTGTTTCTTTGTGAAATGTGAATGAAAGGTATAATGAAATGTAAGTAAATGAAAAGTGAAATGGCATTTATTATGTTTGTTGTTGTTCAGTCATTCAGTAAAGTCCAACTCTTAGTGACCACATATGGAGCTTTCTTGGCAAAGGTACTGGAGCGGTTTGCCATTTCCTTCTCCTGTGGATTAAGGCAAAAAGAGGTTAAGTGACTTTCCCTGGGTCACACAGTTATTAAGTGTGTGAGGAAAGATTTGAACTCAGATCTTTCTGATTCCAGGCCCAGCACTGAGGCATCTATCTCCCTCTATATATTTTATCTATATACTCCCTTTTGTATAGCTATCACAAATTATGGTTAAGATTCACATAATTAATTACTATTTCAAAAATCACTTCAGTTAGAGAATATCTACAAAACCGAGAAACTGTAAGACTCATTTAACACATTATAAAAGTTACTTAGCGACAAGGGGAAAAAAGGAGCAGAAACTTGAGTTTAAGGTGTGTGGTATTTTTTGTTTATTTTTTGTAATTTTGTTATAAAATGTTTCATCTTATAATTAAAAGGAAGTGTGGTAAATCATTAAATACCACATAGAAGACCAAAAAGCACTGAACCTTTTGAGACCCCATTGGACTATTAGGAATTTCTCAAGAACCAACATTTATGAACATTCCATACCAAGTAGTACCAATATACTCTTAACTAGAGCCATTCCAACCGGTCTAGTTTTGTGGTAAGGTTACTTTTAACAAATCATATCATTCAGGAGGATAGGGCTGGTGTGGAAGGAACAGAACCATACAGTATAATAGGGATATTGCCAAGGGTCTCAATCTGAACAAAGATTTTTTTTTTACCTTGCCCAGAATAAACAGAAACTTGAGGTTAGCACTATATTCTATGTAACAAAAACTCAACCAGATCTCTTAAACTGATGTAGATCTAAGCAGACCCCAAAGTAACCTGGGACCTTCTAGAGTCCTTGAACTTCATAGTCCTATAGTTGATATGTTCAGTTCATCTTCCACCCCAACACTGAGAAGATTTAGAGGGCATATATCAGAACAGAATATTTTTACATTTACTGAGAGGTGGTCAAATTTTCTAACACTGTGAAGTTAGCAGATATTACCACTATGGCCGATAGCATGTGGCATCGATCAACATAGGGGAACAGAGTCAGGCCCCATATTCACTAAGAAAATACTAGAAATCAAGTATGCTCTGTGTTTCATTAGCCTAGCCCACCCTTTAGAGAGAAATTACATATTGAATGTGATGAAAGATGATTACAGGGAGTAAGTAATATGAGAGGACAATCTACCCAATGTACTCAGTTTCTAAGTGGAGAGGAAAAGAAGACTCTACGCTAAGCTATAATTGCAGCATTAGGTCATAGATGTGTGCTTAAGTGTTGTGCATATGAAGACAAAACTGCCTCTAACATTGGGCTGATTACATGATTTTTTATCTCTGAATCAAAATTATAAGGCAACGATAGGTCTAAACATACTGAAATCACTAAACATAGTGAAATCACTATGAAAATTATTAAAATTGCTAGTGTCTTAGCTACCTACCCTATGTATGTCCTAAAATTACTAAAGAGAAACTCATTAGAATGTCAACTTTATAAAACCACAGTTTTTATGTTTTTAAAAGATTGTTTTGAAGTTTACGATTTGAATGGTGATGGTTTCATTTCACGAGAGGAAATGTTTCACATGCTAAAAAACAGCCTTCTCAAGCAACCAAGTGAAGAAGATCCAGATGAAGGGATTAAAGACTTAGTTGATATAACACTTAAGAAAATGGTAAGTATATTCTAAGAAAATATAGTCAGTGTATTACAATAAAAACAATCAGTTGGGTATGAGAGAAAAGCAAAAAGGGGAAATTCAGTAATCATTTTGTTCCTCTTTGGTAGAGATAGAAGATAGAAACTGAATCTGTGGTTTCCTTAGTATAAGGAATTCCTCATGAGGCAACTCCCTCTACCAATGCAAGTACCTCCACAGTTCATAGTCTTAGATAAATAACCAAGATCATGAGGAAACTAAGTGACTTGCCCAGGGTCATAGAGCCTTAAAACCCAGGTCTTCCTGGCTCTGAGAACAGTTCTCTACCCACTGTGCCATGTGGCTTTTCCTCCTTAATAAAAAGAAAAATCATGTGTATTTTTTCTTTCTATCATGTATGTAATGTCATACATATGTAACACATAATGTTAGCAAAGCCATTATTGTCACGAAATCTATTTTCTGATCTTCATCTTTCCTAGGATCATGACCATGATGGGAAGCTATCCTTTGCAGACTATGAAACATCTGTAAAAGAAGAAGCTCTTTTGTTGGAAGCATTTGGTCCATGTTTACCGGACACAAAGGTATTAACAGTCATTGAAAATATTCATATTCATTCCATAGCATTAAATGAAATGAGTAGTTGGCCGTGTACAAATAAATTTTCTCATGTGGGAAGAGTAATTTCGAACCACAGGAAAGGACAAGTGAATTAGTACTGAGGGTCTCCTATTACAATGCTCTCATAGGTCCTTATTATTTTCTGTAGCTTCTGAAGAAACTTTTCAATCCTAAAAAGAAAGTACCCAAAGGAACTATGAGACATCACAGTGGAACTAGGGTAAGACTAGTTGTCCTCTCTTGTCACATGAAATATATTTTAAGTTTCCATCTGCCAAGATGAGGTATCACCCAGGACTTCCCACAGTCAAGTTCTTAATATGGTTTGTTTTGAGTATCTTTCTGCTGTCACTACTTGGGAATTGTGAAGTGAATTTTTCTCTAAAGACTTTAACCTTGGAATATAGTCTTTCTCCACTTTCTCTTTTAGGAGCTTTCCTCCTCAACCATCTCCTTTCCCTTTTATGTTTTTTTTTAATGTTTCCTTATCCACTAGTTTTTTCCTTGAAAATATGCCCACATCATCCTCATTCATAAAAACAAAGCCTTCATTTGAACCTCTCCTCAGTTTATCAACCTATATCAATCAGCAAGCATTTGTTAAATGCTTTCTATGTCCCAGGCACTGTGCTAGCCAGTGGATATACAAATATAGAATGAGATAATCCCTGCCCTCAAGAGCTTTCATTGTATCAGAGGGCCATTGCATGTTTTGTTGTTGTTCAGCCATGTCTGACTCTTCATGATTCCATGTATTACAGCATTCCAAATCCTTCTATTCTCCACCATCTCCTCAAGTCTGTCTAAATTCATGTTCATTGTTTCCATGACACTATTCATCTCATTCTCTGCCATCCTCTTTTCCTTTTGCCTTCAACCTTTCCTAACATCAAGGTCTTTTCCAATAAGTGCCATCTTCTCATTATGTTGCCTAAGTATTTAAGCTTCAGTATTTGCTCTTCCAGTGAAATCCTCAGTTAATTTCTTTAAGCATTGACTGATTTGATCTCCTTGCTATCCAAGGGACTCTCAAGTTTTCTCCAGCACCACAATTTGAAAGTATCAACTCAGTGGAGCTCATGTTTCCTTATATTCAACTCTCACAAGCCATGTATTGCTACTGGAAAAACCATAGCTTTGACTATATGGACCTTTGTCAGCAGGGTGTTGTCTCTGCTTTTTTAGTATGCTGTCCAGATATGCCAGAGTTTTCCTTCCAAAGAGCAAGCATCTTTTAATTTTATGGCTGCAGTTGCTGTCTACAGTGATTTTTGAGCCCAAGAATACGAAATCTGACTTTCCTTCTGTATGCCAGGAAGTGAAGGGACCAGTTGCCAAGATCTTAGTTGTTGTTGTTGTCATCATTGTTGTTTTTTTAATGTTAAGCTTCAAGCCAGCTTTTAAACTCTCCCTTTTCATCCTTAAGAGGCTTCTTAATTCTTCTTCACTTTCTGCCATCAGAGTGGTATTGTCTGTTTAGTCTAAGATTATTAATATTTCTCCCAGCATCCTTAATTCCAACTTTTTATTTGGCCATCTTGGCATTTGGCATGATGTTAAGGACTTAAATAAATAAAATGACAATATACAGCCTTGTTATACTACTTTCCCAATCTTAAACCTATCCGTTCCACATGTGACTCTAACTTGCTACTTGGCCCACACACAGGTTCCTTAGGAAATAAGTAATATGATCTGATACTCCCATCTCTTTGAGGACTGGCCACATTGTGTTGTGATCTGTACAGTCAAAGGCTTTGGTGTAGTCAATGAACCAGAAGTAGATGTTTTGTTTTGTTTTCTGGAACTCCCTTATTTTCTCCATAATCTAGCAAATATTGGCAATTTGGTCTTTAGTTCCTCTGCCTCAAAAGCCAGTCTATTCTTCTTGTAATTCTTGCTTCACATGTTGCTGAAGTCTGGCTAGCAGAATCTTAAGCATAACCTCCCTGGCACATGAAATGAGCACAATTGTTCTAAAATTTGAACATTCTTTGGAATTGTCCTTCTTTAGGATTGAGATGCAAACTGAGCCTTTATGATCTAGTGGCCACTGTTAAGTTTTCCAAATTTGCTGGCATATTAAGTGCAGCTGTTTAATAGCACCATCCTGTAGGATTGTAAATAACTGTGCTGGAATTCCATCATTTCCTCCAGCCTTATTAACAATGCTTCCTAGCACTTGACTTCATTCTCCAGGATGTCTGGCTTTAGATCAGTAACCACACCATTGTGGTTATCAGTGATATTAAGATTTTTCTTGTATAGTTCTTCTGCATGTTCTTGCCACCTTTCCTTAATCTCTTCAACTTCTATTAAGTCCCTACCATTTTTGTCTTCTATCATGTTCATGTTTGCCTGAAATGTTTCTTTGATATCTCTAATTTTCTGGAAGAGATCTGTCTTTCCCATTCTATTATTTTCTTATACTTTTTTTTTTGCATTACTCATTTAAGAAAACCTTATCTCTTTTTGCTATTCCCTGGAATTCTGCATTCAGTTGGGTTTCTTTCCCTTTCCTTTTCCTTCTATTTATAAAGCTTCATTAGACAGTCATTTTGCTTTCTTGCTCTTCTTTTTCTTTGGAATGATTTCTGTTGATGCCTCCCATACAATATTGTGAACCTCTATACATAGTTATTCAGACACTTATTTACCAGATCTAATCTCTTAAATCTATTAATCACTTCCACTTCATATTCATAAAGGATGTTTACAGATAAATACAAGGCAGCTACATGGCACAGTGGATAGAGTGCAGGACCTGGAGTCAGGAAGACTCAACTTTGTGAGTTCAAATATGGTCTCAGGCCCTTGCTTGCTGTGTGACCCTAGGCAAGTTACTTAACCCTGTTTGCCTCAATTTCCTCATCTGTGAAATGAGTTGCAAAAGGAAATGGCAAGCTGCTCTGGTATCTTTGCCAAGAAAACCCCAAATGGGATCATGAAGAGTTGGACACAACTGAAACAATTGAATGACACCAATACAGGATACATCCAAAATAAATGAGTGGTGATTTGGTAGAGGTACTAATCAATGGTGGATTCAGGAAAGACCTCTTTAAGGGGTGGCAAAACAGCTGAACTTTCAAGAGAATTAGGTATTTAAAAAGACAGAGATGAGAAAAAGTATTCTAGGCATTAGGAATAGCTTGTACAAAAGCACAGAGCTGGAAAATGGAATTTTGTGTGTGAGGAACAGAAAGAGAGCTAGTTGGTAGGAGTATAATGTGTGATCAGCCTGGAAAGATAAGGTGTAGCCAGATCATGAAGGTCTTTAAATACGAACAAAGGAGTTTATATTTTATTCCAAAGGCTTTAGGGAACTACTGGACAAAACCTCTTAAGCATAACCTCCCTGGCACATAAAATGAGCACAATTGATAGTATGAAACAAAGTCAGGGTTGGGGTTTAGTAAAAGATGAGCAGTGATAGGACAGTGTGGGAAAGGATTCAGTGGCTTCATCTCTGAAGAGGACTGATCTGAGATTTCTTTCATATTTCCCAAGATTCTAAAAGGATAAACTTCATCCATTACTCACTACCTTGCTATGCATTGTAATGAAATTAATCTTTGGATATGGACAGCATTACTTGTAGATAATTGTTATTCTAGTTTTTAAAGTATTCACAATAGATAATAAGATTGTTGTGTTATAATATGGACTGGATTTCATATCTTTTAAATGCTTTCTCCCACTAGTTCAATAGCTCTTTCCCTCAGCAGCTCCCTGATTCTCCACATTTCCCCAATTGTTGTACCTTTCTTAACAGGATTAAAACATTTTAATTGTTTGGAAAGGCTTTTTAATTAGACTTATGATTAAGTCATCAATTGAAATGGGCCACTTTAAGAATCCTACAAGAGTTTAGTGTAAGCTACATCTAATTTTTTTCACTTTTATTTTGCAGAGCCATCTAGAATTTGAAGCCCAGGTCTTCAAAGACCCCCATGATCTCTAAAATAAGAACACCTAACAGCTGTGTTAGTTTCAAGACAGCAAATTAAAAAGCACATTCCAAATGCTTATTTTCTGTACTTTGTAATTTAAATAAGCATTGATAATGTTTTAAATATTATTTTACTTACATGTAAACTATTATGACAGACTGATGGAAGATCAGAATTCAAGACTAACAGTTCTGCTTGTTGACAAAAATGATTTACATTTATTCTACAATTTACACAGGGCTATAAATTTATATATGGATCTGTAGTAATACTTTTAATCTCATGAACAAAAAAGAGGTAATGCTATTATGAAGCATCAATAGGATAAATATGAATAATGACTCTGAGTACCAGGTTAAAGAAAATAACTAAAATTATTTAATTCCCCTTGTGTGAAAACAAATTAAATTTGTTTTTATGCCAATGGTACACAGTTTTCTTGACTTTAATGAGTAATTCAAATGTACCTCTCCCTGATGAAGGTTATCAGATGACAGTTTTCTTTCAAAACAGAAAAAAACAAAACGAATCAAGAGGATTTTTTTTTGTTTTTACTTTTAAAATATTATTTCCTTTCTTGTCTCTGTTTCTTTAGTGCACATATATAATAAGCAGCAGGAGGAAAGATAATGCAAACAGTTTTGCTCAGATGCAAATACTGTCAAGGTGGATAGAGTGCTGGACTTGGAGTAAGGAAGACCTGTGTTCAAATCCTGACTCTCCTACTTAATAGCTGTGTGACCTTGGGCAAGTCGTTTAACTTCTGATTTAACTCCCTAGGACTTATCTACCAAGTCATAGATAGGTTGCTTCCTAGAGAGAATTCCTATACTGGGAGTTCCCCACCTGATGAAATCACAGATCATTTGCCTACTGGTATATTCTTTGTCACTATGTTGTGCATCATTATCATTATAAACTAATTGTGTGTAAATAATGAAATTATGAAATTAACATTTGTAAAATATCATTGAAAATTAATGAATTAAATAAATCCTTTCCTGAAATAAAAGATTTATTACCTTTTTGCTATTCAAATGTTTTCTTGATTTTTAAAAAATTGTCTTGTATAGACAGATTGATATTTTCTTAATAAATGATTTCTTGACACAATTATATTTTTTCTAGCAGCAATTTAAACCAGAGTCAGTAAATCTTATATTTATTACAATGTAATGTCCTAGTCTTTAGGAGAACCAAAATGATTATATAAAGCAAAATGAGATTTGGAGTCAGGAGACCTATGGTTCTAATCCCAACATTAAGATTTACCTCCTGAAAATCAAGTAGCTCCATTTGAATCCCAATAGACTTTATCAAGCCTGGTTTTCCAAAGCTACATTTCAAGAAGTCATAAATGAAAACTACATGAGACAAAAGAGTTAATTGTCCTGGTTTTTCAGGGGGAAATGACAGAATAAGTAGAGGAAAAAAATCTAGCCCCAAACTCCAAGATGGAGCTACTTGATTATGCCTTTAAACCCAAATCACTCTGGCTCTCATTGATTGGTCCACAGCAGGTCCCAGCCCAAGGCTCACTTGCTCATTGTTTGGGTTTTGATGGCTTAGAGTGAATATTAAAGGCAACTGTTTAGGTTCTAGCCAGAGACCCTGAGGGTCTTCCCCTCCCAGACTGATTCTTCTGAGAAGGCAAACTAGTCTTATCTTTTGCCTCAATTCTTACCTATCTTTTAAACACTGAATGGGGCTTTTCTCAGACAAACTGAGACCTGGGAAAGACCTTAGCTTAAAAAGGCCAAGGTATCTCACTGCATCTGGGACTATCCTAAGTCATCCTGATCTATACCTTGCCACTGGACCCAGATGGCTCCTGAAGAGAGAGTGGGGCTGGTGATTTTGAACAGCCTTGCCTCACTTAAATCCAATTCACTTTCAAGTCCAGATGGCACCCTCCTGATGTCATTGGTCCTCTTCCAGAACAATAGCAACAACAATACCTTGTGATAATGGGTAAGTCCCAAGTTTCAACGTCCTTCTCTGTAAAATATTGGCAGTGATACTTGCCTTACTTTCCAGATGTAGTTGTGATAAAAATTCTCCAAATACTAAGAGTATTTTAATATTTCATCTTATTGATGTGACTACTCTACATGGTGCTGATTGCCTTATCCAGCTACACACACACATGTATAAGTATGAATAACATGTATCTCTCTCTATATATAGAGTATATATACTGTATATATATAGAGTATATATACATGTATGTATACATGTATATGATTTGGAAGGTATCATTGAGCTCTTTGTATAATTTTTCTTTTTTTTTAAATTTTCTTTTGATTTATCAATAATCACTTCCATATGCTTTGAGTTTAAAATTTTTCTCCCCCTTCCGCCCCACCACCCTCCCCAAGACAGCACACAATCTGATATAGGCTATACATTTACATTCATATTAAACATATTTTCACATTAGTGATGTTGTAAGTAGAAATTAAAATCAATAGGAGGAACCATCAGAAAGAGGAAACATACTCAACAGAGGAGAAAAAAAATAATTCGGCTTCCATAGTTCTTTCTTTGGGTGGGGATAGCATTTTCCATCACAAGGCCTCTGGAGATGTCTTAGATACTTGTATTGCCAGGAAGGGTTAAGTTTATCACTATTAGTCATCACACAATGTGGCTTTTATTGTATACAATGTTCTCTTGGTTCTGCTCATTTCACTTAGCATCAGACCATACAAGTCTTTCCAGGTTTTTCTGAAGTCAGCCTGTTCATCATTTCTTATAGCACAATAGTATTCCATCACATTCATATACCACAACTTGCTCAGCCATTCCCCAATGGATGGATATCCTCTCAATTTCCAGTTCTTTGCCACCACAAAAAGAGCTGCTATGAATATTTTTGCACATGTAGGTCCTTTTCCCATTTGTGTGATCTCTTTGGGATATAGCCCTAGAAGTGCTGTTGTTGGGTCAAAGGGTATGCACATTTTTGTAGCCCTTTGGGCATAGTTCCAAATTGCTCTCCAAAATGGTTGGATCATTTCACAACTCTGCCAACAATGCATTAGTGTTCCAATTTTCCCACATCTTCTCCAACATTTATCATTTTCCTGTTTTGTCATGTTGGCCATTCTGATAGGTGTAATGTGGTACCTCAGAGTTGTTTTGATTTGCATTTCTCTAATCAATTGTGTAGAGCATTTTTTCATATGACTATAAATGGCTTTAATTTCTACATCTGAGAACTGGCTGTTCATATCCTTTGACCACTTATCAATTGGGGAATGGTTTATATTCTTATAAATTTGACTTAATTCTCTATATATTTTAGAAATGAGGCCCTTATCAGAGAGACTGGTTTTCTTTCCCAATTTTCTACCTTCCTTCTAATCTTAGTTGCATTGGCTTTGCTTGTGCAAAAACTTTTCAATTTAATGTAATCAAAATGATCTATTTTGCTTTTTGTAATGTTCTCTATCTCTTGTTTGGTCATGAATTCATCTGTTCTCCATAGATCTGACAGGTAAACTATTCCTTGCTCTCTCAGTTTGCTTATAGTATCAGTCTTTATATCTAAATCATGAACCCATTTTGACTTTATTTTGGTATATGGTGTGAGATTTTGGTCTATGCCTAGTTTCTGCCATACTCTTTTCCAGTTTTCCCAGCAGTTTTTTTCAAAGAGTAGGTTCTTATCCCAAAAGCTGGGGTCTTTGGGTTTATCAAATAATAGATTACTATAGTCATTGACTACTGTGTCTTGCATACTTAACCTATTCTACTGATCCACCACTCTGTTTCTTAGCCAGTACCAAGCAGTTTGATGATTGTTGCTTTATAATACAATTAAAGATCTGGAATGGCTAGACCACCTTCCCCTACATTTCTTTTCATTAGTTGTCTTGATATTCTGGACCTTTTGTTCTTCCAAATGAATCTGTTATTATTTTTTCTAACTCTATAAAATAGTTTTTTGGTAGTTTTATTAGTATGGCACTGAATAAGTAAATTAGCTTGGGTAGAGTTGTCATTTTTATTATATTAGCTTGGCCTACCCATGAGCAACTGATGTTTTTCCAATTATTTATATATGATTTTATTTGCATGAAAAGTGTTTTGTAATTGTGTTCATAGAGTTCCTGGGTTTGTTTCAGGAGGTAGACTCCTAAATATTTTATAATGTCTACAGTAAGTTTAAATGAAATTTCTCTTTCTACCTCCTGCTGTTGGGCTTTGATGGCAATATATAGAAATGCCAATGATTTATGTGGGTTTGTTTTATAGCCTGCAACTTTGCTGAAGTTGTTTATTATTTCAAGTCATTTTTACTTGATTCTCTGGGATTCTCTAAGTATAGCATCATGTCATCTGCAAAGAGTGATAGCTTTGTTTCTTCTATGCCTATTCTAATGCCTTCAATGTCTTTTTCTTCTCCTATTGCTAAAACTAACGTTTCCAGTACGATGTTGAATAACAGTGGTGATAATGGACATCCTTGTTTCACCCCCGATCTTATTGGAAATGCTTCTAGCTTTTACCCATTACATATTATGCTTGCTGAAGGTTTTAGATAGATGCTATTTATTATTTTAAGGAAGGCTCCATTTATACCTATGCTCTCTAGTGTTTTTAATAGGAATGGGTGCTGTATTTTGTCAAAAGCTTTTTCTGCATCTATTGAGATGATCATGTGGTTTCTGTTAGTTTTGGTGTTGATATGATGGATTATGCTGATAGTTTTCCTTATATTGAACCAGCCCTGCATTCCTGGTATAAATCCTACCTGGTCATAGTGTATTATTCGTGTGATAAGTTGCTATAATCTATTTGCTAATATTTTGTTTAAAATTTTTGCATCTATTTCATTAGGGAAACTAGTTTATAATTTCCTTTCTCTGTTTTGACTCTTCCTGGTTTAGGCATCAGCACCATATTTGTATCATAAAAAGGATTTGGTAAGATTCCTTCTTTACCTATTTTACCAAATAGTTTATATAGTATTGGAATTAATTGTTCTTTAAATGTTTAATAGAATTCGCATGTAAATCCATCTGGCCCTGGAGATTTTTTCCTAGGGAGTTGTTCATCAATAACTTGTTCAATTTCTTTTTCTGAGATGGGGTTACTTAAGTATTTTACTTCCTCTTCTATTAATCAGGGCAATTTATATTTTTGTAAATATATATCCATTTCACTAAGATTGTCAAATTTGTTGGCATATAGTTGGGCAAATTAATTCCTAATTGTTGTTTTAATTTCCTCTTCCTTGGTGGTAGCTTCATCCTTTTCATTCTTGATACTAGTAATTTGGTTTTCTTCTTTCTTTTTTTTAATTAGATTAACCAAAGTTTTATCTATTTTATTGTTTTTTTCATAAAACCAGCTCTTAGTTTTATTTATTAGTTCAATAGTTTTCTTAATTTCAATTTTATTAATTTTTACTTTAGTTTTCAATATTTTAATTTGTTGTTTAATTGAGGATTTTTGATTTGTTCTTTTTCTAGTTTTTTTAGTTGTATGCCCAATTCATTGATCTCCTCTTTTTCTATTTTATTTTTGTAAGCATTTAGAGATATAAAACTTCCCCTAAGAACTGCTTTTGCTGCATCCCATAAGTTTTGGTATGTTGTCTCATTATTGTCATTCTCTTGAATGAAATTATTGATTGTTTCTATGATTTGTTGTTTGACCCAATCATTTTTTAGGATTAAATTATTTAGTTTCCGATTATTTTTTAGTCTATCTTTCCATGGCCCTTTATTACATATAATTTTTATTGCATCATGATCTGAAAAGGATGCATTTACTATTTCTGCCTTTCTGCCTTGGATTGTGAGGTTTTTATGCCCTAGTACATGGTCAATTTTTGTGTATGTGCCATGTACCACCGAGAAAAAAGGATATTCCTTTCTATCCCCATTCAGTTTTCTCCACAGGTCTATCATACCTAACTTTTCTAATGTTCTATTCACCTCCTTAACTTCTTTCTTGTTTATTTTGTGGTTAGATTTATCTAGTTCAGAGAGGGGGAGGTTGAGGTCCCCCACTAGTATAGTTTTGCTGTCTATTTCTTCCTGTAACTCTCTGAACTTCTCTAAGAATCTGGATGCTATACCATTTGGTGCATATATGTTTAGTAATGATATTACTTCATTGTCTACGGTGCCTTTTTAGCAGGATGTAGTTTCCTTCCTTCTCTCTTTTAATAAGATCTATTTTTGCTTTCACTTTGTTTGAGATCAGGATTGCTACCCCTGCTTTTTTTTACTTCAGCTGAAGCATAATATATTTTGCTCCAGCCTTTTACCTTTACCCTGTATGTGTCACTCTTTTTCAAATGTGTTTCCTGTAAACAACATATTGTGGGATTATGGTTTTTAATCCAATCTGCTATATGCTTCCATTTTATGGGAGAGTTCATCTCATTCATATTTACAGTTATGATTACTATCTGTGTCTTTTTCTCCATCCTTTTTCCCCCCTGTTTATGCTTTTCTTTCTCCTTTCTCCTTTCCCCCCTCACTAGTGTTTTGTTTTTGACCAGCGCCTCCTACAGTCCCACCTCCCTTCTATTATTCCTTTCCCTTTTCTTCCCCTTTACCCTTACTGCTTCTTCCCTCCCTTCTATCCCCCCTCCCTTTTCTTTCCCCTTTTGCCTCCTACTGCCTATAGTGCAAGTTACATTTCTATACCTAACTGATTATGTTATTCCCTTCTTGAGCAATATCTGATGAGAGTAAGGTTCAAACAATGCTCATCCCCTTCCCTTCTTTTTACTTCTGCTCTAATAAGTTTTTGTGTCTTTTCCTGTAATGTAATTTACCCTTGTCTGCCTCCTCCTTTCTCAGTACATTTTCTTAGCTCAGACTAATCCACTTACTTGGATCCATTTAACCCACTTGATTAATTTTTTTTATCATTACATCAAAGTCAACTTATATCCACCCCCTTTATGTATAGTCCTTTTAACATGGTATAATAACAATACATTTCTCAAGAGTTGCAAGTGTCATCTTCTCTTGTAGGGATGTAAACATTTTGCCCTTATTAACAACATATTGTATCTTTCTGTCCCATTTACCTTTTTATGTCTCTCTTGAATCTTGTACTTGAAGATCAAATTTTTTGTTGAGCTCTGGTCTTTTTATCAGGAACTTTTGGAAGTCCCCTATTTCATTGAATATCCATCTCCTTCCCTGAAAAATCACACTCATTTTCACTGGGTAGTTAATCCTTGGCTGCATTCCAAGCTCCTTTGCCTTATAGAATATCTTGTTCCATGCCCTAAGGTCTTTTATTGTAGAGGCTGCAAGGTCCTGTGTAATCCTGACTGGTTCCATGATATTTAAATTGTTTCTTTTTGGCTGCTTGCAGTAATTTCTCTTTAATCTGGTAATTTTGGAATTTAGCTATTATATTCCTTGGAATTTTCAATTTGGGATCTCTTTCAGGTGGGGAGCTGTGAATTCTTTCTGTAGTTATTTTACCTTCAGGTTCTAGGACTTCAGGGCAGTTTTCCTTTATGATATCCTGAAGAATATTGTCCAGGCTCTTTTTTTCATCATGACTTTCAGGTAGGCCTATAATTTTAAAATTGTCTCTCCTGGATCAATTTTCCAGGTCAGCTGTTTTACCCATGAGGTGTTTTACGTTTTCATCTCTTTTTTCATTTTTTTGTTTCTGTTTGATTGATTCTTGCTCTCTCATAGAGTCATTAGTTTCCATTTGTTCAATTCTAATTTTTAACATATTGGTTTTTTCTGTTAGATTTTGTACTTTCTTCTCCAATTGGTCAATTGTATTTTTAAGGGATTTATTTTCTTCATTGTACTTTTTTTCCAATTGGCCAATTGTGTGTTTTAGGGACTTGTTTTCTTCAGTGTACTTTTTTTCCAATTGGCCAATTGTACTTTTAAAGGACTCCTCTACCTCTCTCATTTGACTTTTAAAATCCTTCTTGAGTTCTTCTAAGAAGGCTTTTTGGGCTTCAGACCAGTTCACATTCCCTTCTGATGTTACAGATGTGGGTTTGATGACAGTGTTGTCCTCTTCTGAATTTCTGTCTTGATCTTTACTCTTCTCATAATAAGAATCTATCATACATTTCTTTTTACTCATGGTGTTTCTTTATTCCCTGGCCTTTACAGAGATTAAGCTCTCCTGCTGGAGAGCAGAGGGCACTGACCCAAGCTTCTTGTGTTGAGAGCCTAGGTCTTGGTCACTGGCTTTAGGAGGTGGGGCCTCTTTTGTTGGCAATTGGAGGCTGTAGGGTTCAGGCAGCTTATCTGGTGTCAGGCTGGAATCAGCAAGGCTGGGACTTTCAGGTAAATCTAGGTTGCCTGCTTTTCCTTTCCTTTAGCTTTGTTTAGCTCCTTTTAGATAAGTGCTGCCAGGTGTTTATCTGCCTGGGGCCCCTTGAAGTGCTGCCTCCCTTATTCCTGTTGAGGTACTGGGAGACTTCTTTGCTGTAGAATGCTGAGGCACCTGGTGATTTTCTGAGCTGGTTTCCACCAGTTACCCCACTGTCACTGAGGCACTCAGAGGTACAGCTGTTGGTGTTTGCCTGCTCGACCACCTGGGCTTCGGGATGTCCTCCTGGTTGGTAGTTGGAGGCTGTAGGGTTCTGACAGCTTACCTGGTGTTGGGCTGGAATCAACAAGGCTGGAACTTTTTGGCACCTCTAGGTTGCTTTCTTCAGCTCCTTTCAGATGAATGCTGCCGGGTGCTTAACTGCCTGGGGCCCTTTGTAGTGCTGCTTCCCTTATTTTTGCTGAGGCACTGGGAGACCCATTTGCTATAGAATGCCGAGGCACCAGAATCTCCTCCTGGTGTGCTAAAGTGGGTCTTTCCACTAGCTGGCTGGGTGACTCCTGTTTCTTACTGCTTCCCTTTCCCCAGGGTAAGAGGGGCCTTTCCCTTTAATCCCTCTAGCTACCCGGGCTACTGCACTGCTGCACCCTGTCTTTCTTCTGGTTCAGTTGTTCCAGGGTTTTTTCTGGGGTGATATTTTCTGGGTTTTCAGAGATTGATAGTAGAGGGTGAGAGCAACTACCTTTTACTTTGCCATCTTGGCTCCCAGAAGCAGAAGTCTGTATAATTTTTCAACCTGCTAATTCTTTAAAATAGCATAGAGTAGAATGCATGGTACATAGTAGGTACTTAATAAATGCATATTGAGTTGAATATTAATGAAAAACCTGCAATTATCTTCCTGTTGCTTGTTTCATTTATAGCAAAAATCTCAACATTGGTAATGATCCAATTCTTCCAACAATATCTACATTCATCTAGTATTTCAAGTATCAACAGTTAATGTTTATACCTAATCTAGAAACTACAAAAGTCTTAGCATCCCTGCCTGCTTTTCCACCACTGAGTAGATGTCTACTTTTCCATCACTTCAGAAAGGTCATTTTTCTATTTTCCTTTGTTTCTTGCCATGACCCTGGCCAAAGAAGTAATTACCTGGGGGGGAAAATGTAGCTATATAAGAGCGAGCTTTCACCATTATTATAATCTTCACATCCCAACTTTGAATTGCAAGTTGGTAGTTATACCTAGTTTACCCAAATCTTAGACTTATGAATAAAATGATGATTAGGTCAAGTTAATAAGCATTTGTTAATAGAAACAATAGATAATTTCATTAAAAATGACAACAATGCGACAACATACCAAAATTTATGGGAGGCAGTTAAAGCAGTACTTGGGGGGAAATGTATATCTCTAATTGCTTACATCAGTACAATAGAGAAAAAGCAGATCAATGAATTGGGCATGCAACTGAAAACTAGAAAAAGAACAAATGAAAACCTCCCACTTAAATACCAAATTGGAAATTCTGAAAATCAAAGAGGAGATAAATGAAATTGAAAGTAAGTAAACCATTGAACTAATAAATAAAACTAGAAGCTGGTTTTATGAAAAAAAAAACATTGGTTAATTTGATCATAAAAAGAAAGAAGAAAACCAAATTACTAGTATCAAAAATGAATTCACCACCAATGAAGAGGAAATTAAGACATCTGTTATGAGGTATTTGGCCTAATTATATGCCAATAAATTTGACAATTTAAATAAAATGGATGAATATCTACAAAAATATAAATTATCCAGATTAACAGAAGAAGAAATAAAATACTTTAATAACTCAATGTTAGAAAAAAGAAATTGAACAAGCCATCAATGAACTTCTGAAGAAAAATTTCCCAGGGCCAGATGGATTCACAAGCAAATTCTATCAAATATTTAAAGAACAATAATAAGAAGAACAATCTCAATACAAATAAAGTATTTGGGAAAGCCGTTTAAGAGGAAGGAGTCTTATCAAATTCCTTTTATGACACAAATATGGTAGTGATACCTAAACCAGGATGAGTCAAAACAGAGAAGGAAAATTATAGACCAATTTCCCAAGAATATTGATGCAAATATTTTAAATAAAGTACGAACAAAGAGAGTACAGCAATATATCAGAAGGATCATACACTATGACTAGGAGGGATTTATACCAGGTATACAGGGCTGATTCAATATTAGGAAAGCCATCAGCATAATTGATCATATCAATATACAACCAACAGAAACCATATGATTATCTCAATAGATGAAGAAAAAGTCTTTCACCAAATACAACTTCCATTCCTATTAATAAACACTAGAAAGCATAGGAATAAATGAAGCTTACCTTAAAAAGACAAGTAATATTTATCTAAAACCACCAGTAAGCATTATCTGTGATGAGGTTAACCTAGAAGCCTTCCCAATGCCATCAGGCATGAAGCAAGGATGCCCATTATCACCTCTATCATTCAATATTCTACCAGAAATGTTAGTTATAGCAATAAGAAAAGAAAAGGAAATGGTAGGAATTATAATAGGCAAACAAACTATCATCTTTGCAGATGATATGATGTTATACTTAAAGAATTCTAGATAATCAACTGAAAAACTATTTGAAATTATTAACAACTTTAGCAAAGCTGCAGAATACAAAATAAATCCACATAAATAATCAGCATTTCTATATATTACTAATAATGTCCAGCATCAAAAAATAGAAAGACAAATTCCATTTAAAGTTACGATAGAGATTATAAAATATTTGGGAATCTATCTGCCAAAAGAAACCCAGGAACTATATGAACTCAATTACAAAACACTTTTCACACAAATAAAGTTAGATCTAAACAATTGGAAAAATATTAATTGTTCATGGGTAGGCTAAGCCAATACAATGAAAATAGCAATTCTACCTAAATCTACTCAGTGCCATACCAATGAAACCATCAAAAAAGTATTTTATAGAGCTAGAAAAAATTAATGACAAAATTCATCTAGAAGGAAAAAAGGTCAAGGATATCAAAGGAATCAATGGGGTAAAAAAAATGAAGGAAGGCTGTCCAGCTGTACCAGATCTCAAACTGTATTATAAAGTGGTAATTCTCAAAACAATCTGGTTCTGGCTAAGAAATAGAGTGGTGAATTGATGGAATAGATTAGGTACAAATTACATTATAATAAATGACCATGGTAATCTGGTACATGATAAACCCAAAGATCCAATCTTTTGGAACAAAAACTCATTATTTGATAAAAAACTGCTGGGAAAACTGGAAAACAGGATGGCAGAAAGTACATGTAGACTAACATCTCACACTATATACCAACATAAGGCCAAAATGGGTACATAATTTAAACATAAAGGATGATATCATAAGCAAATTAGGAAAGCATGGAACAATTTATCTGTCAGATCTGTGGATAAAGAAAGAATTTATGACCAAACAAGAGATAGAGAGCATTACAAATTGTAAAATAGATAATTTTGGTTATATAAAATCAAAAAGTTTTAGTGCAAACAAAATTTTAATGAAAGCAGAAAACTGGGGGAAAATTTTTGCAATGAGTACCTTGGATAAGGGTCTCATTTCTCAAATATATAGAGAATTGAGTCTCATTTATAAAAATACAAGTCAATCCCCAGTTGATAAATGATTAAAGGATATGAACAGGCAGTTTTCAGACAAAGTAATAAAAGCTATCTATAGTCATATGAAAAAATGCTCTAAATCGCTATTGATTGGGGAAATGCAAATTAAAACAACTCTGAGGTACCACCTCATACCTATCAAATTGGCTAATATTAAAAAAAAAAACAATGGATGTTGGAGAGGATGTGGGAAAACTGGGACAATAATGCACTGCTGGTGGAGTTGTGAACTGATCCAACCGTTCTGGAGAACAATTTGGAACTATGGCCAAAGAGCTGTAAAACTGTGCATACCCTTCAATACAACAATACCATTGCTAGGTCTGTATCCCAAAGACCTCAAAAAAGGGGTGAAAGGATCTATTTGTACAAAAACATTTATAGCAGCCCTTTTTGTGGTGGCTAAGAATTGGAAATCGAAGGGATATCCATCAATTGAGGAATGACTAAACAAGCTGTGGTATATGATTGTAATGAAATATTATTGTGCTATAAGAAATGACAAGCAGGATGATTTCAGAAAAACCTAGAAAGACTTACGTGAACTGACACAAAGTGAAATGAATGGAACCAGGAGAATGTTGTACACAGTAACAACAATAATTTTTCGATGAAGAATTGTGAATGACTTAGCTATTTTCAGCAATACAATGATCCAAGACAATCCCAAAGGACTAATGATGAAGCATACTATCCACCTCCAGAAAAAGAATTGGTATTGTTTCAATACAGACTGAAGCATGCTATTTTTCACTTTAAATTCTTTTTCTTTTATTCAAGTCTTCTTGTACAAAATGACTAATATGGAAATGTTTTACATGGGATAGAATTTGGAACTCAAAACTTTAAAAAATGTTAAAAAAATTTGTGTTAACGTCTAATTGGGGGAAAATAAAATATATTAAAAATAAAATTAATGATAAAGACTACATAATTCTAAAAAAAATAAGCATTTATTAAGCACTACTATGTGAAGGCACCATACTAAAGATTGGGGATACAAAGAAAGGCAAAAACAAACCAACAGAAACCTGGCCCTATTCTCAAGGAGCTCACAGTTTAATAAGGGAGACAACATGCAAACAACTGTGCATGCACAAGATATATACAGGATAAATTACAGGTAATCTAAGAAGAAAAGCATGAAGATGAAGTAAGCCTGGAAAAAACTTCTTGCAGAAGGCAGGCTTTTAACTGGGACCAATGATGGCAGTGCTTTAGAAGCAAGAACACGTAGACTAGTCTACTATATTGATTAACTAGGCGGGGTCCTGATTAAGAGCTTCCCTATATCCATAGAATTAATCTTCCTTGCTGCTTGCTTCTCATTCCAACTCCACTTCTCATTGCTATGATTTCTAGATTTCATAAAATAGATGACAGACCACACTTCCCTGGCTTCCCTTTGATGTAGGACATTCCATCAATTTAATGGCCAGAATGTCTAAGTACATGCAAAATACACTTGGCAAGAGCAGAGAAAATCTATCCCCTGCTCATATATTGGCAAATTGAAATTTAGCAAAATTCTACTTAGTGACATGTTCTTTGCTCCTTACTCTTTTCCTACTGCTTTTCTTCCTCTGCTGCCAGATCCAGACCTGGCTCCTCTTTCTAGTAAGTAAGTGTATCCAACTTTGGCTGAGCCCTCCTACTTCTCCCCTTCTGAAAATAGCTTAGTTGGAGCTATAGGCGAAGTGTTGTGGTTAGGAGGAATGGAGTGGAGCCTTCCTTTTACTTGATACTCAAAATCTTGGCTTCTTTTTGCTCCTTCCAGCTGTTTTCTGAAGGAAGCCAGGTTATAAACAATGATATGTGCTAAGTAGAGGAGAGCCTGGGCATAGGGCTCTTTGGCTATCATGCATTGTCACTTCTCAAGCAGAAGTGAACACTTCACTTAAGAAAGCAAATAACTGTATGCATATGCATACATATGCATGCATGCAGGTATATATGTACATATATGTATGTATGTATGTATATGTATATGTATATACATGTATTTTTTTTACCACCAGCTTTTCATTTTCACTGAAAACTACTCATCCTGCACTCTTTGCCAACAAATGTCATTGAAGATATCATTGTACAAGTCAGAAATTGGTCCTGCAGTTATTAACATCATAAAATCATCACAAGCTTTTGAGTATTTTGCACAAAAGCCATAAGAATAAGAAAAAGTTTATCCTCACAGAATTTACAGTCATAAACTAATAATTCCAGGACTTTTAAGAACTATGATTTCATAGTTTTATTATTTTTTATTTCATAGCATTTCTAGTTCCTCCTTTTAATCATTGATTCTATAATTGTGCTTGAAAACACATACAACTTCACATTTTAGGTTTCTTACTTTCATAATTTCATATGCATATTTTAATTAAAAAGAATTATTAGGAAGAACTAAAATTAAATTCATTTTGAGCATTTTATGAAAGCCATTGAGTTAAGTAGTGTTACAAAACCAGATGTTGGAATGAGATGAAAAAAGGGCCAGTGTAGTTCCCATGCAAAATCTTCCCAGGAAGTTTTGTCAGTATGTTGGAGTGACTCCTCTGAAGATTGTATCCTATCACCATCCCTTGTTCCTGTTATTTTGTCCGTACCTCTCTTTACTCCTCTCCCTACAAATCAATTAAATTATATTTTATTGCATTCAATTCAACTATTATTCAAATATTTATTATCTAGTATGTACCAGGCAGCAAGTTGGTACTGGAGATCTAAAACTGAAAAACAACAACTTAGCTGTAGTAGCTCCATAAAAGTGTCCTAATTTTAAAAAAAAAGGAAAAAGAGAGAAGAAAAAAGAGAAGGGAAGAGAAAGAAAGGGAAGGGAAGGGAAGAAAAAAGAAAAACAGTCTGCATTTCAGTCTTCCATGAGCATGTTCTCAACTCCACTTGTCTTCTGCTCTCAAGCTTCCTCCTTATTTCTGACCTCTTGTTCTCTCTAAAGTTGTCAGCTTTATTCATAACTTCATTCACATGTTAATTGAATTCAATTCAATAGACATATATCAAACACCTACTCAGAGCACCTTGCTCTATGCTGGGGGAAGACTCAAAATTTAAGTAAACTACAGTACTTGCCCTCATGGTGCTAGAAGTCTAAAAGGGATATGTAACACATTCATAAAGACAGCATATAAATACTAAGTGATAAATCAGATAGCAATATGTGGGATTAATTGGAGAGATTAGAAAGTGGACGTGTGAAGACTCTGTTAGGAAGCAGCAGGATTAAGGTAGACAGATGTGGCGATGGGAATTGACAATCAAGAAATGTTGCTGAGATGAACTTGACAGGATTTGATAACCAATGGACCATGAAAAATGAGGGAGAGGGGAAAGTCAAAACCTTCAAAATTGAGGACGGTAAATGGTGAATGCTGTGCCACTGATAGGAACAATGAAATTAAAAGACAGGATTGAGTACTAAGGAAAAGCTCAGGTTTGGAAATGTTGAGCTCATAGTACCAACAGATCAAGTCAAGTCAACATGCCATTTATTTAACACTGCTATGTGACAGGTGATGGGATTAGTGTTGGAGATACACATCCAAGCAAAAGATAGTCCTTTCCCTCATGACTTTTTAATGGAGGAAGACAATATTTGAAAAAAAAATCACTGAAAAGGGGAAAGGGGGAAGGAGTATTTGTACTGTGGCATAATCTGGAGGATTAAACATGGTTGGTCTGGACTCTTTCTTTCAGGAGGAATTCACCAATGGGAAAATGGAGCCACAAAGGCAGAGGGAGAAGGCCACTGGAGCAAAGTGGCAAAGTCCAGAAATGATATACAAATGACATTATTCTACAGATGATTGGAAATGTGAGTCTGGAGGTTGGAATTCAGGTCAAAGCTGGAGCTATAGATAATGGAAATTATTTGTATATGTGATAACTGAAATTTGAGATTGAATGGGATTGTCAAGGAAGAGACAATGCAAATAAAAGTGGGAGAAAGCCAAAGAAAAAGTTTTGGCAACTATCCCTCTTAAGTATTCAGTGAGATGGCAAGAGACTATTATGTTTCAAGAGTCAAGCTAAGTAAAACTATTGAGAAGGTGTGGTCAACAGTGATAAAATCTGTACAGTTAATCACTTTCTGATCTTCCATTATTGACAAATGAAACAGAGTCTGGTTAAATATAAGGAGGTAACTCTTGATCATATGTATTAAGAAACCTTTGAATTGGCTGGGGAATTGGATTTGTTAGTTACTTCAGAAGATAAAATAGTAATCTGTCTTAGATTTATCATTATGTTGGTGAGGAAATAAACCAGAATTAAAGTCATACAATACTCAAGGCCTCATGTTCCAGGCTGGGGAAACTATATAGCAGAATAAAATGTGTTCACTACCATCAATGACCTTAAGTCTAGAAATTGAAACCTCCTTTATCAATTTAAACTATGTCAAGAAAACTTCTTTACTTCTATTTTGGAATGGGGTGAATAGAATATAAAACTGAAATAATTAGAACAAAAATGAGGTTTTTTTTTTAATATTTGAAATCTCTTTAGCTTCTTACGACTCTGTCCTAGGTAACTTGTGGCTTTCTGTGTACCCTTAAGCCTCCTACTTAATCCGTCAAGAAAATATTCCTCCCCCTCAGACACGCATGCTTTTGTTGATTTTTACCTCCCTCATGCCTGTTTAGCTCTACACTGCCCCTATTATGTGGCCTCCCTGAGGCTCACAGAGCTTTCCCTCATCTGAGGGGACTTGACAAGATGAAGTACATTTGAAAAATGTGTAAAATATAGACTCCACACTTTCCTCCCTTAACCTAGACTGCACTTTCAAAGCATCACCTGCCCCCAAAACCAAATATACATGTGGATTGAAGAGAATTCTGAGCTGCCAATAAAATAGATGAGGGTTACACCACCTCTGAGCTAGTCAAAATAGAGATTAAAGGTACCACCAACCCATATTTGAAAGCATCATTAGTATGAGAAAAGGCCTTTTCAAGTCAAATATTCAGGAGTGATGTTCGTTATTTGATTACTGTGTGGTCAAAACAGTGACAGCAATGCTATGGTCATTTATAGCCAAAATGTCCTCCATATTTGGGGCAAAGTGATTAGCTGCAAATCAAATGGCAGGCATTGGTATGAATTAAAACTATTCAATCAATTCCTTCCTGATGAGTCTTCTTTGGCATTTGACTGCCAGGAGGAACTTGACCATGTGACTTGGAGTTTATGGAAGTAGCCAGTCACCAAGAATAGGAGAGTGCTGATAGCAGTGGCAGAGAAAGTAGTAGTTGGCTACTAAACCTTGGTGACTGTGTGATAATTAAAGGTAAAAGGAAAAAAGTCAGATCAGTGTTTGCGGAAGACTGGAGAGGTAAGCCTGAACCAGTTGAACTTAGAGGCAAAGAATCATCTTTAAACTTGACAGGAAGAAATTAATCTCTTTGGGCATAGGATAAAGGGAAAATATGGACAGGCTTCCAGAGTATGGAGGAGAAGGGAAGTGATAATATCCAGAAAAGGGGTGAATGAGTCCTGCAAGAGAATATCCTTTCCAATTTAATGACTAGAGTGTGCTTACAAGGCTTTGGACCCTTTAGTGTTTGAGTATGCATTTATATTTTTATCCCTGCAGAAGGTCTGAGTTTCTTTAAAGGTGAACATCTGTATAACCACCCCTCCAACCCATTCTCAGACTGCTCACTACCTTGAGGGTCAGTGTATTCTTTAATCAATTATGAAATAAAAATCATATTTTGACCTCCCATTCAGTGCATCTTTAAATCACAAATTATATAAGAATCACAAGTCAAACAGCAAAATATTTCATCAAAGCAGATTAACAAGGCGATTCTCAAGAAATTAAAAGGCAATGGAATCCTCCTCAGTCTCTCCAACACTATACATAAAATTGGCTTGTAATCTCTTAAAGAAGCCAGTAGGAAAAAAGCAATTTCTTGAGAAATTCACAAAGGAGTAATCAAATCATCAATCTTGGGCATGAGGGGATGGAGTAAGGGAGGAGTCAGTATTTCTGTGTCTCCACTTGCCTTGGTTGTGTTTCCATAATCATCATGGAAGTACTTTCACAGTCACAGATCAATAGACATTTTCATACTTCATTTAGGGCATTCCATTGCATATCTCCACCTTTTGTCATACTTTCAAAAGTAGTATATCCTCGGAGGATTGCTCAAGAGTCACACTACCTTTTTTGTTGACTCTTATATCATTTCTTATAGATTCATACAGCTGCTCTAGTTACCAATCATCCAAGGAAAGTTGGCACAGTGAGGATTGATGCAATGCTGCAGGTTGACTTCCACCAATAGCACATTTTCCAGGAGAAGTCCCAGACAATCAGCTGTGCCTTAATATATGTCAGAGATTTTCTTCAATCCCTCCATGGTCATTAGCATGAATTCAAATATATGGGACCTTTGGGATAGGGCATCTGCATCCATATTCATCTTCTTTGGCTAGGTATACATCCTAAGTTTATACTTGAAGATTGTCACTACCCATCTCTGATTGTTAGCATCTAACTAAGCTCATTGAAATGTGTCAGTAGGTTATTTTTCATCCATATTGAAACTGAGTTCCATACACATACCCTTATACAGTCCACTGGCAGCTCACTTAAAGACCAAGAACTATAATTTGTGGATGGCATAATGAATCTCATTGCTAGGGTGTTCTTTTATGACAAATACATAACTTGGATATGTGGGCTCTCCCACTGAGCTTCTTCCTTAGATAATCTTCCATTCCTGAGGAGTCTCTAAAGTCAAACTTCTCATTTCAAGCCATTCATGAGTAGAAGGGTATAGTACTCATTTGATTCTCTCTGCCAGCTCTGTCTTGTCTTTTATGTTTCTGCATAGGATGCATGAATTGTAATTGTTTTTAAGTATTGAGTACCAGCTTGTTGCCAGTCACACATTGACAGTACACTGAACACAGTGGAGTTGATCCTAATTTATGCTTAATTTCAGAAATATTTACTTGATCTGGATATATCAGGACCATGATGTCCATCATCTACCCATGACTTTCCAAGGGAACTCCAGGTTCATTATGTTGTAATCCATATATGGGTAGTCCTTTTTTTCTCAGTCCACATAGACCTTGCCCCTGCAGAAGTAGCAAAAGGATATCTTGGAAAGGTTCTTCATAAAATGGCTAGGATATAATTATCACATGCTATCAATTGTCACAGCTTCATGGGGGCCTATGGATTCAGAAGGAAAGGACCAAAAAGGTTGTTGAGTGAAAGAGCTCTTTTGTGACTTATGTATCCTTCATCCTTCATATCACCTCAATTTGCCATTGACGTCTAGTGGAACTCAACTACTGGAAAAGCAAGACCAGATACTTCTCTCAGGTATACCCAGCATGCATATGTCCATTGTATCCATAATTGTAACAAAACCTAGCTCATACTCTGGCTATGCTCTGTTGGTATGGTGCCCAAAGCAGGTTGCCAGGGCCTCTGGTTCTAAACTTCTTTAACTTTCCAAAAAGAATGGCTCTGTCCACTTACCCATCTTCCATTAGGCTTTACCTGAAATTTTTTGTGGGACCCAATTGCTATGAATTTGCCTCTCATTTGGTTTCTGTGATCCATACCTGAGAATATATCTTATGGCCATTCAAGGCTGACTCCAGTTTCTTCCAGTCACTCCATCTATCATTTCTCATCACTATTTCCCTGATCAATCAAATCAGCTCTATCTGGTAATGGTACCATCTTTGATGAACATATATTATTAACTGCACCTATATCATTTCATCCTGAAACATACCTATGATAATTGGGGGTCAGTCTAGTTCTGAAGCTTTTTCATCCTTATACACTTTGACTTTCAATAAAATTTTTCTGCAACCCCTTTTCAACATGAAAATAAATTCTAGCACTTACCATGCATAATATGCACATGTGAAATAATATAAAGAGATTAATTTCAATGAGACAGTACATTTACAAAATATTCTACATACCTCCTTGACAAGTTTTTCATATCCTTTGGGAGGTCCCTATGTTGGAAACTTCTTGTTAAGTGTTCCATGCTGTTCATAGGCACTTTTCTTTTCTCTGTAGTAGACTTGCAACCATAACACAAAGCTCTTTTCTTCCCTATCCCACCCTCTTTGTTAGAGGTGACTAAGGAATGTACATGACTCTCCTCTTCACACTCAGTACCAACAACGTAACTATCCAGCATCTACAAATATTTGAGCAATATAACACAGGGCTATTGTATTTTCAAAGAGTGTATGAAATGAAAGGCAGAATCTCAGGGGCTTTTCATTAGTTGCCTACATTGCTAAGCATCATCAGTCCCTTGCTGTCTCTACAGCACCACCATGGCAAGCCTCAGGTCTATTCATCTGGATAAAGCAGAATGTAAAGCAGAACTCAGTATCTCCCTCTTCTGGTACACTCTAATGCCCTGCTTAAAAATGTTGAAGCTTTGGGTACTGAGTTTTTTGTAATAATAAAGATTGGCTTACCCTTTGCTACCTTTGACTAGGCCCTGGCACTCTTGGTGTTCTGCAGACAAGGGCATGCTCCCTCTCAGTAGGCCTTTTACATCGTCCTCAGTCCATCCTGCTCTCACTATGATTGAACATTAAATGTTTGCCAGCTTCTGTTTAGGAGAAAAGAGCTTAATAATTAATTTTCAAGTACTCTCCAAACCATCAATATAGATACCTGAAACAGACCCTCCATACAGAATATGAGTTGAGCCTAGTCAGATTTTTTTTGACTTTGTATACTAGACCCTTTCCACTATATCACCTAGCTGTTTCTGTTTCATCATAGGATCTCTGGAATCACAATTGGTCCTAACTCGTCACAGTAACATTGATCAATGTTCTTAAGTCTCTCAAAGTTACTTTTCTTTACAGTGTTATTTTATAGGTGGTTTGCTTGGTTTTGATCACTTCACTCTACATCAGTTTATATAATTCCTCTCAGGTTTCTCTAAGTCCATCTCCTTCCTCATTTCTTTCTTATAACAAAAATAGTAATCCATTACATTTATAGGTCATAATTTGTTCAGCTATCCCCCAGTTGATGAAAACTCCTTTAACTGCCATTTCATTACTATGATAAAAATAGTTGCTATAAATACATTTGCATACGAGTCTCTTTCTTCTTTTGTCTCTTTGATGTATAGTTCTAATATTGATATAATTGGCTAAAACGCATGATTTGTTGATTTTCAGGGCATAGTTTCAATTTGCTGTCTAGAATAGTTGGAGTGATTCACAGCTCCACCAATATACTAGCATGCCTATCTTTCTGCAGCCCCTCCAACAATTATTGTTATCCATTTATGTCATCACCCAGTTGCAGACTGCCCTGAAAATCTGCCAGTACTAAAAAAGAAAAAGTAGTAGAATCATGTAACTAATGATAGCTACCATTCATTTAACAATTTATAGTTTATAGGAAATTATATGTATATACAACATAGCTTATATCCTTTTATGATACATGCATATATGTATGTGTGTGTATAAAATCTCATTTGAGCCTTTCAGCAACACTGGAGTATAGATGAGGAAACTGAGGCTCTTCATGGCAAAGTGTTCTTTACAGAATCAAACAGCTATTAAAGGGCCTGAAGTAGGATTTGTACTCATGTTTTTGTTTTTTTTTCTAACTTCAAGTCCAACATTTTATCTTCTATAATGAAGTGCCTCAACTCAAATAACATAATTGGTACATTGGAAATTAATCAATGAGGAAAATGACAATATCTAGCACTTAAATAAGGGCTTTAAGGTTTGCTAAGTGTTTTATGTTATCTCATTTGATTACGAAAAGATAAAATATATGGATGAAGATAAGCAGGACCAAACCAAAGACTTCTTTCCCTACCTCTATTTCCATGCTACCATTATGGAATATCAAATAGCAGTTATCAGAGGGATGATTTTGCTTTTCAAAGTCTGCTGAAAAGTTAATGAAGTAAGGAAGATATAATCATTCGTGTAAAGCAGGATGTAAAGCAGGCCAGGACCTGCACTAAAAATGCATAAAGTAATTTTACTGAAAGACAGAGACACTTGCCTGTGGCAGGTGCAGAAGGCAGGCAGTGCCCTAAGTGCCTGGGGAAAAGAAAAACCAGCAGAAAGTGTTGGGACACGTTCTAAGACTCCAAAGCTACTCATTTTTTTGAATACTTGTTCTATCTTTATTGTCTGCCGTAAGATTATGGTTTGCAGTGGGGCAGGGTAGGGAGGGGGAGAAAGATGAGTGGTTTGGTGAAGTCTCCAGTTCTGGAGGCTTTGGATGACACAAGGCCAGCAGAACTTGTGTTTTGTAGCTGAAAGAAACACAGAAGGCTGCTTTGGAGAGAACTGATGAGGGCCAAGGTGGCGGGGGGGGGGGGGGGGGGGGGGGGGGGGGTTGTAGCACAGATGTCTGTCTGACATGAGTCCTGATTCTGTTAGCAAAATCTGACAACCTGGGACATCCATGGTGGCTCTTCTTCATTTTGAAGGCTTTACATCCTGTCACCTGTGTGATATGACCTTTGAAGATTTTTTTGTTTTGGGAAAAGTCACAAACAGAGCATTTGTTACCTTTCATCAAGGCTGGGTGTATCTTTTCTTCCACCTATATATTTGTTTCACCAAAAGACTAGCCTTAAATCCCCTATTGCTCACAGCTCAGAGCACTGTGGGATTCCAGTACCATTTGGCTCCCTTGGTCCTCCTTCCTGTATGACATAGCCTCCCTGGTGTCTGTGACAAAGAGCCGAGAATTGCAGTCCTCCCCGATGACCGCAATCTGAGTAGTTTGGCAAAGTATTGCTTTCTGTGAAGCCATGATAAAATACGTCCTCCTCTGGAAGATGATTGTGTTTTGGGAGAGGCACTGCAAATATATATGTGCTCACCTATAAACACCAGCCTTGGGCATTTTTTCAAATGTAAGAGAATGAGAGGTGTACAGGTGGCTACAAAGGACAGAAGTAGGAATAAGTAAGGTATCACCAAATGGTCCTATAGAGGTGTATATATTTGAGTGGTGAAAAGATGACAACAACAAGAGATAGGATTAAATCATTAAAGGGACAAGAGTTACTTGTCTTGGGGGAGCTGTACTAAAAATGAAGGGTGAAGAAAGGGCTTGGAGGAGCCATTGAGCCAAAAGGAGTCCATTAAATAGTCCATGGAAAGAGGAGACAGTAGAAAGGCTCAATTTTCTAGGGCTTCGGACAGGGTATAGCAGTTGCACAGTTGAAAGAGGTAGCCATAATTTCTGTGTGGTTTTAAGTGGGAGCCAAAAATTTGGACCTGGAGCCCAAACAGGAAAGAAACCTAACTTGACCCAGGATTAAAGGGTGAAAAAGTGAAGAGTGAGGATAGGTGGCACTCAGAAGAATTTTTTGTATTTTTAAATCAGTGGTGAGGCGATTGAAGGCATTTAAACCTGAGGTAAACGGTCTAAAAACCCCTAAAACTATGTTGATGATATTCCCTGGCCATATATAGTTTGTTTCTTCAAATTCCTTCACGTTATACTAAAAGGTAGTGATCCAACAAAACCACACGTATGTGTTGGGCTACAGTGGACCAAAGTAGAGGAGATACAATCCAGGAAGTCAGCAAGAAAGTGAGTAGAACTAAAAGGTTGCCTTTTTAAGACAAAGAAAAATTGTCCCGATTCTATCAATAATTTGCTGTGCAACTTGGGCCAGCCCCTTAACTTTTTGCAATCTCATTTTCCTTATCCATCAAATGGGGTTACTAATACTTAAAACTACTTACCTCATAAGGGAAACAGCTTTGTAAAATGAAAAGCGCCTCATGCCAATTGTTATACGTGGGCTTCAGTTTCTTGAGGGATTGTAGCAGATAATCTCAAATAGGTTGGTTTTGGTGACTTGACTCCCTTAGCTCAGCATTGGCTTGGGCACGGTTTCTGGGTTCAGTGTGACCCACTTTGTACCTGCCACAATTTAAGAGGTGATCCTGAACTTGGTCCCCTAGGGAAGTTCAATGAATGCACAGGCTTCAAAAATAGCAGGAGGAATAAGAGGCAGCACTCAGTAACTTTTGCAGATACTAAACACTGGAGCATTCCCTCTTACATCATAGCCCTAGAGGACCTTTGTATTAGAAGGAAATATTTGGGGTGCAGAGGAATATGAAGGAGAGTGAAGAGAAAGAAAATTTAGTGAAGAGAAAGAGAAATGGTTTTAGCTTGAATTCTTTTTCAGGTGAACAGAGTTCCTGCGCTCCATCGCTCCCTCCATTTGCCTCCCTCCCTCTGCCCCCTCCCCTTCCTTGGCCTCCCAATCCAGCTAAGGCATGCAGGCATCTGCTCTAACCACATGCCTTGTCAGGACGTGTTCCTTCTCAGTGAAGAATGCAAAAATGTCAAACCCCTTAAAATGCTGAAAGGGGAGCCCTGTTTTCTGGGGGTGTTAATAGTCACAGGCAAAATCAGAATTTGGCACAATCAAAATTGCTGGGCCTTAAGGATACAGGAAGAAAGTGATCCTTTCTTTTTCTTTTCTTTTCCTTCTGTCTTTCCTTTTTTAAGTATGACATTAAAACAGTGCTCCCAAAAGGTATGAAATTCATGAGAGTGGAAATGCATTATTTCACAGCCACAGGTAGAACAGGTGCAGCAGAGACAGTGCAGCCCCTCCCCTTCCTCAGCCAGGCCAGGTGCTATACTACCTGACTAGCTAGACCACCTCCCTAAAGGAGAGGCAAAGCAGTCTTGGGGCCCAGCCTTTGCTAAGACCATGGGTCCTGTTCACTAAGGCTGTGTCTACACAAAAGCAAATGTATTTTGTTGTTTGCTTTCCAAACTACCTTTTCTTGGCCTCTGTCCTCAGTGTCAACACCACCCAGATCAGACAGGAAGCAATAGCATAATTGTGTGGGCATGTTGGTCGCCAGGGCCAAACAGGTTTTGGGGGCATCCTCTGGCCAGAAGGCCTAAGAATAGAGTTCAGCAGTTTTTTAAGAGATTGAATTGAAAACAGGGATTTATTTTTTCTCAAAATGAGAGAAGTTAAAAGAAGACAGAAGATGGAATAGGTGAGGAATAAATAGGAGACCTAGGAGACCAAGAGCATCTAGTTTAGTTTATTCCAAAGACTGACTGAGGCAGTTTGAAATAGTGGAAATAGCTCTAAATTTGGAATGAAAAGACTCAGATTTCAATCCCACCTCAATCACTACTTGGGTGAGCTTGAGCAAGTCATTTAACTTTTGGGGGCCTCAGTTTCCTCATTTGTAAAATGCGGGGGAGTTAGACAAGATAGCCTTAAGATCCATTCAGCATTAACCCTATGAACCTGAAAAGATCCTACACTAAGGAAAAAAATTTAACTTCATTTTCCCTCTCCCTGCATTGTTCCAATTTTTCTTGTTATTTTTTTTTGTATGCTAAGTCCCCTCAGCTATCTTCCTTCCTTCTTTTGTTCCCTTCCTCCAATATCTCCATGTTTTCTGGCCAGAGTCATTTCCCTCCCCACCTGTACTACCCTATTCAAAGCTCACTCCAATTCAACTTCACAAATACTTATGGTACAAGGTACTGTAGGAGTTGTAGAAGATGCAAGGATATCCAAGGTGTACTCTCTGCCCTCAAAGAGTTTACGATTTAACAGGAGAAATAAGATTACAGACAACTATATGCTATGTGAGTATACATATCACATGACAAACTATGACAAGTGTCCAAAAATGAATGCTAGGGCTCAGGGTCTGGGGTCCCTGGGATCCAGATTGGTGAGATTTCTCCCTATTGAGCCCAAATCATACCCGCTATACTACCTTCCCATCATCTTCATAATTCTTTCTCTGTTACCTCCCACTTTCCACCTCTAGTTCTAGAACAATAATCAAACCAACAGTATGATTCCTGGAAAGGAATTTGCCTATGGTACCTCTCACCATCTCTGTGGTTTCACAGGCTGAAAGCTCCCTCTTTGCTCACTACCATTCCCCTGTATTTGTTATCTTCCAGTATTCAAATATAATCTTCTTCAGAGAAGGGACTGCCCTGCTTTTTGCATTTATATACCTACCACTTAGCTCATTGCTTGTCCCATAGTAAGTACTTTTTCATTCAGTCATTGATTGACTCAAGAGATCATCACTTCCATTCAGGGGTTGCATTTATTTGTCTTTAGCCAAGTGGCAGTGTGAAGAAAGGGAAGAATGCTTGTGGAGTATCTGGAAGTCATAAGATTGTGATAAGGTGTCTTTATAGAAACAACCAATTTCATCAGTGAGTGTCGGGTCCTGGAAATCTCCTGAAGGTCCTGGACTGTATTTCTCTTTTATTTTGCTATAGGGTTTTTTTCCTCAGCAGGAAGCCTTTCTGGGCTAGCCTCTCCTAGCTCCAATTGCCCCTAATATGTACTCAGATGATTAGTTATATAAATATTAGTGTGTATTGAGTATATTTCAATTTCTTTCTTGTATTTCCTCTATGACTCTAAGATCCTCAAAATCAGGGACCATAACCCTGGTAACTTCACCAACCCCCACCCCCAGAACTTAGGAAGTGTTCATTCAATAAATGCTGCTGACTGACTGCCTGGCTGGCTGACTGAAGGACTGACTCAATCCCTGAAAAGGATTGAAATTCCTCCAAGGATTAGCAGTCATAAATGGGCATGCCTTGTAATAGCCAAGGCAGGTGCAAGCTGAGCTACCCATGAGTAACTGATTAAAGAAGATACATCATCCCCATTATAAGATAAACCAACAGCTTCCCTGGCAAATATACTTTGCTAAGACCCAACTGGCTAGCTTCCATAATATGCTTAACTTGGGCCAAACCAGTTCCACTATTAGGTAAGAACCACCCACAGCCATACCCAAGGGTCTTTTTCCTTAGGAATAGAATGCCATACAAACAACCATAAGAGACAACTGTGTCAAAGATCACTTCTTACCCGCTACCAAATCACCACTTGAATATGAGAGCTTTAGGTGATTTTCCTACATGGCCCGACTTTGGCCCATGATGGACCCATAAAGCTACCCTTTCTGCCTTTCTGCATCTCTACATTGCCCCAGATGTGAAGCTTCCTGCCTTGTGAGCCACTCCATTGGTGAACATTAATTTGAGTGGGCAACAATGAAGCTGTAATTTAATTCTCTCCCCCATGTTTATTTTTTCCTACCACCTTTACTCTCCTTGCAAAAGACCCAATGGGGGAAAAATTAGATGTGGTGTGTATATCCAATAATTCTGGAAAGCTAGAAGAAGTCTTGAGGTTGAAGGCTGCTATATGGAGCTATAGATAGAGCCCAGGGTCTGGAGTTAGGAAGATCTGATTTCTAATCCAACCTCAGAAACTTACTACCTATGTGACACTGGACAAGTCGCTTAATCCTGTTTTGCCTCAGTTTCCTCATTTATAAAATGAGCTAGAGAAGGAAATGGCAAATCACTCCAGTATCTCTGTGAAGAAAACCCCAAATGGGGTCACAAAGAGGTGGACAAGACTGGAACAACTCAACAAGTGTTGAGGTTACAGGACACAGGTGCAACACTGAGATTATGAACCAGACCTTCAGGCAGAGGCTGCCTTCAGAAATAACACCTGCCAGCTGATTTGTGGATGAAGACTGGCTGTCATTCATGAAAACAGCATGCTGAAGGCTTTCCATGAAGGCAAGTGTATTTGCGATGTCTGTATGTCTAGTCCAGAATTATAAATATAGAGCTGAGAAGGACTTTTTGAGATCTAGTCCAACCACCTGGTTTCATAAATGGGGAAACAGAGGCCCAGAGAGTGTATATGACTTGCCCAGGGTCATACTTGGAGCAAATAGAAAGCCTGGAATTAAAAATTAGATCCTCTGAATCCAGATGCAATATTATTTGTATCACACAATGTAAAGGCAGTAGAGAAAGCCTCTTCCCAAGAGGATGGTAAGGATAACAGTTGCTTGCAAAGCACTCTACATGCATTACCTCTCTGAGATAAGTTCTATTGTTATCCACATTTTATTAATAGAGGAATTTGAGGCTTAGAAAGGTCAAATGACTTGTCCAGGTTAACACAGCTGATAAGAATCTTAGGCAAGATGAGCAGGTAAGACTGAAAATTAAATTCAGCCAATTAGGCTGAGTAAATGGAGAGTCACTTATTATGCTTAACTTATTTTTTTGTATGATTCCTCTAAGGAGAAAGGAATTTCCATGTAAAATTTAAGATAAGGGAATATCTGCCCTGGAAAAAAAATAATTAGCAGCTAGCAATGGAACACATGTAGTGAAATCATATGTATTTCTCCTTTAAGGAGTAAAACTTGAAGTTAAAAAAATTTAAAGAGACTATAGAAAGGAATAGAGAAAGAGTTGGAGAAAGTAGCAGAGAGAAAGAAATGCATTTTAATATTAAGTTTAATTTAATTTAATTAAACATAGGTGTCTCAGTTCTCATACTGACTCTCTAGGTGCTAGTAAAAAAAAAAAAAAGGCAAACAAGTAAACATTAATTTCATTTTTCCTTAGCCAGGAATTTCCAGACTTAAACAATGTTTTCTGCCTTCTCTCCATGAAGATGCTAGAGAGGTTTAAAAAAAAAAAAAAGCCAACATATGGTTACAAAGAAGTATAAGTTTTTAATACTTCATTTTTATTTTTGTGGTTTAATGACTGTAGCCACTAGGGTTGGGTAAAATGCAGAAAAAGGACCCTCAAAGAAGGAAGAAAATGATTGGAAAAGCTGGGCCTGGTCTAATCAGCAGATACCTGCAAGAGTAGGGAAGGAATTGGAGGGTGTTATTGAAAACGCTCTAGCTATTATTTTTGAAAGCTCACAGATGTCAAGAGAAATCACTAAGACATGAAGAAGGGGAAATATAGTTCCTATCTTTAAGACAAGAAGGAAGAAGAACCAACCTGGTAGGTATTGATCAATCAGCAAATTCTGATCATTACCAACGAGCTGGAACTATTTGTGAATCCACTTAACACTGCCCAAGGTGCTGAGAATGAATTAGCAATACTTTCGGAAAAGAAAATCATAACCATTTAATTATGACATAAGGTCGAGCCATGTAGGAGAAGAACCATAGTTACAGTCTTTCTGGAGTTTATTAAGCTTCTTTAAAAAAATCAGCCTAACAAAATGTCTTTTTGACTAGCTAAATCTTGACCCTATGATATCAACTGGAAGTTTGCAAGTGACGTGGATTGGAATTGTCTTCAGTGGAGGGTTGGTGGTTCTGGGAGGAAAGGGTGAAATCAGTGAAAGTTCTGAAATGCTGAAATGGAGGCCAGACAGGGCTTATGGCTTCATGTGAGCATACAGTGGAGTCCACATCTCCTGTTCCTTTAGACCAGGGGTGGGGAACCTGAAGCCTGCGGAAGTTTGGATTTTGTCAAAGGGCCACACTTGAGGACCTAGAGGTCTACATGTGGCCTCCTGGCTGCAGGTTCCCCACTCCTGCTTCAGACCATCCTTAGATAAGTGACAGTGAATTCATGAATTCACTAAGTATACTTAAAAGACTCAAGTAGTTGCCCAATGGAGACCCATTTTTGCCTGAAGAAAAGGAGGCTAAAGTCTTCGACGTAAAGCAGGTTGTCTTTAGGTTGATACTAACCTGTGTGTATCTCTGTCTCTGTCTCTCTGCCTCTCTTTCTGTTTCTGTCTCTATCTCTGTCTCTCCCTCTGGGTCTCTATCTCCCCCCCCCCCCCCCCCCCACACACACAGAAGTGAATTTAGTGTGTAGTGAGTAATAATCTAGTCAGATGTAAAGAAGAGAATTCTTGGGTTAAATAAATAGTGCCAAATGATACACAATTACTATCACTAGAAATCTTCCTAAAATAATATAAACACAAAATGTTAGAGATTGTCTGGCCCAGTGGTATCAAACTCAAATAGAAATAGAGGTTAGTAATCTATACATAAGGATCCCTGTGAGCTGCATATTAACTTAATTTTAAAATGTAATGTTATCTATGTTTTATTTTAAGTTTATTGGTTTTGTTAAATATTTCCCAATTACATTGTAATCTGTTCTGGGCCTCACCTAGGGGTTGGCATATGGTTTCATGTGTTTAAGATCTCTGATCTAGTCCATCCCCTAAAAGAAATGAAAGCCCTGAGAGGCTGAATTATTTGCCTGAAGTCACACAGGGAGTAAATACCAGCTTTTATTCAAATTCAGGACTTCTGACACAATTAACAATGTGCTTTTTACTACACAGTGCTTTTTCTGACCTGTGCATAGGCAAGGAGAATCATCAGGAGAATAGGTAAGAATCTGGGTACTTTTAGATAATAACAATTATTATTATTATTAATATTTCATATTTGTATAGCACTTTAAGGTTTGCAAAGAATTTTACCTGTGTTATCAAATAAGATCTCTCACAACTCTATGAGGTATGTGCAGATAAAAAAAACTGAGGCTAAGAAAGGTTAAATGACTATGCAAAACATCAAAGTGTAGTGTAAACATACTGAATTAGCAAACATAGGTTTGATTCTTGGCTCTGATGTTTAACTCTATGACCTTTTACAAACTGCTTAAACTTTCTGAGCCTCAGTATCCTCATCTATAATGCTTAGTTAAACCCCTACCTAGGTCACATGATTGTTTGAGGATTAAACGAGACAACACATGTGAAAGTAGTTGGAAGATTTTTTTTTTTAATGTAAAGCACTACATGAAGTTTATTATCATCATCATTAAATAATAATAACTGAACTTGAGCAAGTGACTTCCGTGTGTGCACTTTAACGTGTATGTGTCTATACTTGTATATGATCCAACAACTATGTTAATTCTTTGGGGGGGGGAATCACAGTGAAAACTGCAAGACAAAAATGGAATTCTGGTGCAGTTGAAATTGTAAGAAGTGCTTGAAATCTCATCATCAGGATGTCATTACACCTCCATGCAATAATTAGCTCCTTTTGATCTGTAAACAACTCTGTCCTAGGTAATTTGTGGCTTTCTGTGTACCTTATGCCTCCTACCTTAATCAGTCAAGAAAATATTCCTCCCCCTCAGACACACATACTGTTGTTGATTTTTACCTCCCTCATGGCTGTTTAGCTAGTCTACACTGCCTCTATTATGTGGCCCTCCTGAGGCTCACAGAGCTTTCCCTTATCTGAGGGGGCTTGTCAAGATGAAGTACACTTGAAAAAATGTGTAAAATATAGACCCCACACTCTCCTTCCTTAACCTGGGCTGCACTTTGAAAGCATCACCTGCCCCCATCACCAAATTACATAGAGGAATTGATGAAGATTCTGAGCTGTCAGTCAACTGGGTAAAGGATACACCACCTCAGACCTAGTCAAAACAGAGCTTAAAGCTACCATCAACTCATGATTGAAAGCCCCTTTAATGTGATAAAAAGACATTTTTAAGTTTTGTCTTTGGGCACTTTATAGAGGTTTGGTCACTGCTGTGGGCAGAATGTTGACAGTGAGTACAAGGTCATTTATAGTCACACTGTCCTCCACATCCAGGGCAAAGTGATTAGCAGTAAATCACAGAACAGGTATCAGTATGAACGAACACCATCTAATCAATTATTTGCTGATGAGTCTCACAGGGAGACAATAGTTTCTGTAATGAAAAGGCTATCAAAAAGTCAGTGAATATGAGTTAATACCGTTAGAGGTGTTAATGAGTGTTTGAAAGGAGCAACTCTGGAGACCAAATTGTATATCTTTTCTCATCATTTCTGCTGTATCCTTTCCCAGCCATCCTTTTTCTATAGCTACCTCACAAAGCTTCAAAGAAAATCATTAAACCCACAGAGTACGATAAAGGCTCTTCAAATAAAGGGGCTTGTGTGTTTTGGATTGGATCATATAAGACAACTGACCCCCTTCTTCTGAAACAGTCTCTTTAAACCCACAGGAATTAATACACCCCCCAATGGCCAATTTTCATTTCTTTATTCCTATCTCTTGCATTGTGTATACAAGGCTTGTACTTGTATACATAAGATCAGTTTGCTTCTTGAAAAACCATAACAAGGAAGGGATTTTATGAATCAACAGTGTGGATGAAGAGAAGCAGGATTATACACGCCATGGACTGGGGAAGGGAGGGAGGCTGAAGGAGGTGGTTCCTTTCTCTCTTTCTTTTCAGCCTCACATCATTAGAGAATATCAAATGGCGGATATCAGAGTGACAGCTTTACTTTGCAGAGTCTATTGAAAAGTTAGTGAAGTAAAGAAGATATAATCATTCGGGTAAAGCAGGATGTAAAGCAGGCCAGGACCTGCACTAAAAATGCATAAAGTAATTTTACTGAAAGACAGAGACACTTGCCTGTGGCAGGTGCAGAAGGCAGGCAGTGCCCTGAGTGCCTGAGGAAAAGAGAAAAAAAACCCAGCAGAAAATGTTGGGACACGTTCTAAGACTCCAAAGCCACTTTTTTTTTTTTTTGAATGCTTCCTCTATCTTTATTGTCTGCCTGCAAGATTATGGTTTGCAATGCAAGGGGAAGGGGAGGGTGTTATCTGGGGGAGTGGAATGGTTGGTTTGGTGGAGTCTACAATTCAAGAGGGTTCTGATGACACAGAGAGCCATCAAAGCTGTGGTGCAATTAAGGAGGCCGATTTGGAGGAAACTGAAAAGGGCCAAGGTTGGGGGTGGCACAAATGTCTGTCTGACTGGAGTTCTGATTTTGTGAAACAAAGCCCATCATTCTGGAGTAGCAGCCTCTGCTTTGAAGTCTTTTCATTCCGTCAGCTGTGTGATGTGCCCTTTTTACAATTTGGTGGATTTAGAAAAGTGCTTACATGCCCCCCACAAATAGAGCATTTGCCTCCTTTCATTCAAAACTGGCATCTTCCTCCTTCTTATTGATTTAGACTGGTATTTAATACCCTTTTCTGTTAACTGAATGATGAAATTGAAAGCATACTTCATAAGGTTGCAGATCAGATCTCTAATGCTTTAGAAGATAAAAGTTGAATTCACAAGGACCAGGACATTTTTCAGTAAAAAACAATCCATCCAAACCAAAAGGCCCACAAAAGCAACAAGTGTAAGCTAACGATATACATTCAATTCAACAAATATGTAAAGGCCTATTCTGTGCTAAGTATTGTGCTGGGGACTGGCAATAAAAAGATAAAAATGGAACTGTCCTTGTCCTCAAGGATCTTGCATTCTATAGGGAGAAACAATATCTACACAGACAAGCAAATGCAAAGCACATACAAATAAAATAAAAGAGTAATTGACAGTGGGGGAGAACTAGCAGCTCCAAGAATTAGGAAAAGGTTGGATGATCTTTGAGCTGAGCCTTGAAGGAAACTAGGGATTTTAAAAGGCAGAGGTGAAGAGAGTATGCATTCCAGGAACGGGGAACGAATGGTGAAAAGGCCTGAATAAAGGAGAAGAAATATCATGTCCAGGAAGCAACAAGCTGGTCAATTTGACTAGAACATAGAATAAGAAAAGGGAAATAATGTGCATTAAGCCTGGAAAAGTATGCTGGAACTAGGCTGTGGAGAGATGTTAATGCCAAACAAAAGCATTTGTGTTTTATCTTAGGGGCAATAGGAAGTTCCTAGAGCTTTTGTGAGAAAGAGAGAAATGTGGTCAAACCTGTGATGTCAGAATATCACGTTGGCAACTGTGTGGACAGTGGATTAAAGAGGAAAGACCTGAGGCAGGGAGACCAATTATGTGGCTATTGCAAGAGTATAGAAGTGATGAGGCCCTGGTGTAGAGTGTTTGTGGTGTTAGTTAAGAAAAGGGGCAGATAGGGCTTGAGATGTGGAGACAGAGTCAAAAGATTAATTGGGTACTTATATCTCTGTTGTTAAAAAAGAATACCTGAGGCACAGTGAACTTAAGAATGACACAGGGCTTTTTGTTTTGTTGTTGTTATTGTTGTTGTTGTTATGTTTTGTTTTCTAAGATACCCTGATATTGTGGTTGGATAAGGAATTGATTGCTAAGAATAAAAGGACTACCCAATAGCATGAGTTTGTAATGTATTTAGTCAGGCCTGTGATTTAAGGACACCATTTTGACAGATATGTAGAAGATGAATTGGAGAGGGGAAGTTACCATGAGGCGTGATAGTGTGAAAGAAAAGGGAAGGTTGTTTGATCAGATGGTGCAGGGCTATTAAAGCTAGAATAAGGAGTCTGTACTTTAATTGGTAGGGAATGAGAAATAACTGGAATTTTGTGAAGTTATATAATTGGACAAGGCATTGGAATTACTCCTCTGGAAAGTGAAGGATGGGATGAAATGGGGGAAAGCCTAGAGGCAAGAGTACTGGGTAGTCTCAGAAGGTAGGAGGTAAGGAGGACTAGGAAAGGCTTCATCAGCAGGTGGGACTTTAGCTGAGACTTGAAGGACACTAGTGAAACTATGAAGTGCAATTGAAAAGAGAGAGAATTCTCTCTTTTGAAGGGGATAGCCAGTGCAAACACCCACTTAGGAGATGGAGTTTCTTGTCAAAGAAACAGCAAGGTGTGGGGTGGGAGGAGTAAGGTGTAAAAAGGGCTATAAAGATAGGAGGGCGGGTAGGTTTTCAAGGACTTTAAAAACCAAACAGAATATTGTTGTATTTGATCCTGAGGCAATAGGGGGTCACTGCAGAATAAGGGAGTGACATGGTCAGACGTCCTTTAGGAAGATAAATATGACAAGTAAGTGGAGGATGGATTGGAGTGGGGAGAGATTTGAGGCAGGAAGAATAACCAGCAGGCTACTGAAATAGTGCAATCATGAACTGATGACAACATAAACCAGGGCAGGGTTTGTGCCAGAAAAGAGAAAGGGCCGTATACAAGAGATGTAATGAAGGAAAAGTTGACAAGCCTTGCAACAGATTGGATGTTGGGTGTGAGAGACAGAGAAGAGTCAAGAATGACACCCATATATGAGCCTAGGTGACTGGGAGGATAGTGCAACCCTTGATCATAGTAGGGAAGGTTGAAGAGTAGAGGGTTGGAGGGGTGCAGATAATTAGTTCAGTTTCAGACATAGAGAGTTTAAAGTGTCTATAGGACATCCATTTTGTGATGCCCAACAGGAAGTTGTGAGATTGGAGAGCAGTAGAGAAATGAAGGATGGAGATTTGATTTGAGAATCAATGGCATAGAGATGATGGTTGAATTCACAGGAAATGATGAGATCATCAAGTAAAATAATATAGAGGGGAAAAAATAGGAGGCCCAGAACAAAGCCTTGGGGAACACTCATGATTGTTGTTGAGCTGAAAAGCGACCCCAGTTAGATCACATAGTGGAAAGAGTACTTGGCTTGGAGTCAGGAAGGCCTGAGTTCAAATCTTGCTTCAGACAATTATTTATTTTTTGTCCCTGGACAAATAACTTAAACCTCATCTCAGCCTCAGTTTCCTAATCTGTAAAATGTGGATACTAACAGCATCTACCTTACAAGGTTGTTGTAAGGATAAAGTGACACAATATGTAAAGCACGTTATATACCTTAAAGTATTATATGAAAGTTAATTATTGGTATTACTAGTGCCATTATTATTAAAATAGCATAATGGCACTGGCACAACCAGTATCCCACAGGTTAAGTTCTCTAAGATTTCCTGGGTAAACTCTATTTTCATTTTTGTTATAGGGAGGGGTTGTTAAACTGGATGAATGATTCCATGGTCCATTCCGTCATAGATGTAATTCTCCCAGAATGAACCAACTAAATGACACCAAAGAGAATTGATGATCAAAGTAATAGTTATACTTCAAATCACCAAACAATATTTCATTGATCACTGTATGTACACCCTCTATTGACAAAATCATGACCTCTCTGTGCCTTAATAGACACTGATGACAACCTGGGTTGTCAGAGCTGAAAATCTTCATCTCCTGGTGCTCAAGCTTCTGATAATTTGCTTCTCTGAATGTGGAAAGGCTGATTTTCAGACAGTCCATCAATAGGCCCATACTCAAAGTCATTCCAGTTTGTTAGGACCTGCTTGAACTTGTACAACCTTTACAAAGCCTTGAAGAACTCAGGTCACCTTCATACCTGGGTGAGGCATCAAAGGAGGATGTTGGTGGAAAAATCATTCATATCCTCTAGGATAACTACATTGAATAATAATAGCTTAGGATTTTAGAGCCTCCACTTAGGCCTTATTCTGATGCCTTATAGTGATATACAGGACCCGGATTCTCCAAAGCTATATCACTGGATGCAAGCTCTAGCATGTTCTACCAAACTGGAGAAGATTCAGGCATTGGTCAAGTGACCAATGCAAGGACCAACCTAGCTAAATTCAAAAAGGCCCATCACCAAATTCACTACATGGCTGATTTAGTCATGATCTCCGTAACAAATATGCATGGTCCAACAGAACAAATGCCCACACTGACCAAAAATGCATATCCCATTCTACAATTTAAGTCAATCACCTTTCTAGAAGGAGGTGGCTAGCATATTTCACTTTCAATTTCCTGGACCCCTAATTTATCATCACATTGTTCATTGTTCTAAAATCTTTCAGTGTCACTTTTCGAACAACCTGTGAGTAGTAGTGGCTGTCCCACTGGGGACCCAGCTGGCCAGTTCCAGTTGGGCAACACAGCTCCCTTCCTTCCTGCCTTCCTTCCTTCCTTCTTTCCTTCCTTCCTTCCTTCCTTTCTTCCTATCCCTCCTCTCCCTCTGTCCACACAGGGAATCACACCCTTCCTTACCTGCAGGTGCTCTGCCCAAAGGAATATACATTTGATCACTGAAACTTAGAAAGATATCTTGGGGTTTATAGGCTAGATTTCTTTTTAATGGACCATGCCTTAAACCCAAGTAACTCTGATTCTCATTGATTGGCCAACAATAGTCCTAGCCCAAGCCTAACTTGGTCATTGTTTGGGCCCTGATGACTCAGAATGAGTGTAAATAACAACTGTTTCTGTTTTGGCCAGAAACCTTGAAGGTCTTCCCCTCCCAGACTGATTTTTTTTTTTTTTTGAGTAGGTAAAAGAGGGCCATTCTTTGGCTCATTTTACCTAGCCTTAATCATTGAATGGGCATTGTTTCAGTCAAAGTGAGAACTGGGAAAGGACTTAGTTTTAAAAGGCCAAGATCTCCTGCTGCATCAAGGGCCATCTTCAGTCATCTTGATCTTTCTCTGGCCACTGGACCCAGATGGCTCAGGAGGAGAGAGTGAGGCTGGTGACTTTGCATAGCCCTCCCTCACTGAAATACAATTCACTTGCAAATCATGGCATCACCCTCCTGATGAAATAGTCCTCTTTGAGAAGGAAGGACAAACAACAACAAAAGTCTTTATAAAAGAAAAAAAGTTGTCATTATCTAAATCATTCTCCTAGGTCTGCTCATTTTGCTCTACATCACTTCATAGATGTCTTCCCTGTTTCCTCTGAAATTGTCCATTTCATCATTTCATATAACATAAGAATATTCTATTTTATTCAAATACTATAATTTGTTTAGCCATTCACCAATAGGTGGATACCCATTTAGTTTCCAGCTTTTGCTTTAAAAAGCGAGCTACTGTAAATATTTTTGTACGTAGAAGTCCTTTTCTTCTTCCTTTGATCTCTTTGAGCTATAGGCCAGGCCTAGTAGTGGGATCACTAGGTCAAAGGGTCTGCAAAATTTAATCTAAAAAAAAAGTAAAAACATTTAAAGGGCCAGAGTATCCATACATTATCCTGCCCTTTCCAAGGCATTTTCACATCTGACCCACACCACAACTCTATTAGAGGTAGGCACTATTATTATTTCCATTTAGCAGTTGAAGAATAGAGGTATTTGGAGAATAAATGATTCCCTCAGTGTCACAAAACTCCCAGGTGGCCAACCTAGCACTTACATGGTGTGCAGTACTCTTTGCCACAGACCTTGCACATCCAACTCACTACTTCTGCTGTTTTACTGGGTGATATAATAGGCTATACATTTTGCCTCTTTTTTGTCACCACAAAGGGAATACTTCATATTCCTTGAGGTGACTTCATACATGAAGTCCAAGTGATGTGACTCTCACAGATAAACCTTCTCAAGTACTTTGGGGTCCAAAGGGATGAAAGGTGCTATATAAATATAAGCTAAATAATTATGTTTGTTTTAATGAAGCAATGCATGCCCTTGTTGTGCTATGGTGCAAAGGCCTAATTATTCAAATGCAGCCATTCGTTCCCACACATAGCAGAGATGACGGCAGATGTTATAAAGATAGCATCTTTTGGCCATTTGCCCATCAGGCCCAGCCACAAGGACACTTCAAAAGATATGGCAGCTCCTGCTGAGAGCATCCCACCACTTGTACTGAAACATCAGATAACCCAGAGTTGACTTGAAACATCTGGAGGAAACGGGGTGAAACAGTGACAGGGACATCCCCCAGTGACTGCAGTGCAAAGTTAAGCTAGCTGGCAGATGTGGCCTGGTCAGAACTGAGCTGACCCCCTGGTTGGGCGGGAGCAATCTCTGTCCTGTTAGCTGTTTTGCAACAGTAAAAAAAAAAAAAAAAAAAAAAAAAGTCCTCATCAGGACATGAAGACTCAGGCTGTGTCAGGCATCCATTTCAAACACATGCAGCTGAAAGGGAATCATTCATTTGACTCGGGAACGAGATGTACCCAGAAACCAGTCCAACTCCTTACCGCCACCACCAAAAAAAATGGAATTAGCCAAATTTATATTGTATGCTATTGCTCAAACTCAACAGCACCTTAAGGACTGGAAACAGGCACTAACCTGCATGCATTTTTCCAATCCCAGCCCTGCTCCTATGAGTAACTATTAGGAAAACACAAAGAGCTTTAAAAGTTTCAAAGGATAAAAAAAAAAAAAAGTGGCTGAATCATTATCATCACTGAGTTGCTAAATATTTGGAATTCTGTAAAACTAATAGCATTTGAAAAAAAAAGAGGAGAGGAAGCAGGTCTTTTTTTACTATTGGAACCTCCATAGAGCAATGAGTTTTCTGGAACAAGGTACGTTGGGGGGCTTCATGTCTTATTTGCTGCCCAGCACACACCTGTCTCTCAGACTTGCAACCTGACTAGGGAATTGACATGAAGAGGAAGACTTCAAGGGAAATGTCTCCTGGTGACTGAGCTCCTTCCCAGTGTGTGCTCTCAGACCACATTTTCTCCAGCCCCTCTCCATACCACAAACTGTAGAGAACATTTTTTTTTCACAACAAAAAGCTTGAAATAGAGTTCTCAGCTGAAAAAAAAGTCTTCTCTCAGCAATGAGGGAAATTGCACTGGCTGTCTTAGGCAGAGGCTTTGACAGAATTGGGAGGAAGAAGAAAAAAAACTAATTATCTTACAGGATTTCCTCCTCCACAGCAAAGCAAAAAAAAAAAAAATGAAAAAAATTTTAAAAATCTAATTTGGCAAGCTCTTATCTGAAGATAGTATATCACTTTACTTTTTCATGTGGAGAGGTGAAAGAAAACCTGAGAGAAATGTTTTAAAGATAATTTGAACTGTAGAAAGAAATCAAGGAGACTCTACATGTATGTATATGTATGTATATATAAATACATTCACACAATTTAAGGAAAAGAACAGAAAAAGCCTGTAGACAAAATGCCAAAATTAAAAACAGGTGGTAAGCATCCCAGAACTTAAATCATTTTGCAGGAATTGGGGCTGGGAAAGTGTGTTAGACTTTTTACCTCAATGTCAATAGAATCAGATCAGTCTGGAAGGAGATCATAAGAAAACAATGGAGTCTATCCTTCACTCTTAAGTTTGGAGTATGACTAAGCAATTTCACAAAATCTAGTCCCTTTTTCAAGACCCACTAAGAAAAATCTTGCTCACCCTCTCTAAGTTCTAATATTTAACTGCTCTAACAGTCAAGAAATTATTTCCTGCATCACACTAAAATCCCGAGGTGGCAGGTTGAGCCAAAACATTGCACTTTGTGCTGAGGAGCCATTGGGTACTCTCTTCTTTATCGTTTTAAATGGTAGAAGATTATTTGGGGTCCAAAGGGATGAAAGGTGCTATATAAATATAAGCTAAATAATTATGTTTGTTTTAATGAAGCAATGCATGCCCTTGTTGTGCTAAGGTGCAAAGGCCTAATTATTCTTTTCTCTTTTCTTTTTTACTCTTTTCTTTTTTACTTTCTGTTACAGGCTACATGGACATGTATGATACATTGGAAAGTTCATAGGCTCAGGAGTCAGCCTTCATGGGTCCAAATCCTGGCTTTGCCCTTTACCATATGACCTCAAGTAAGTTTTTAATCTCTCTGGGTATCACCTGTAGAATGAAAGGTTTGTACTGAATGACCTACAGATCATCATAGAGGTTCCTTCCAGCTCCAGATCTATGAATTTTATGATGCTACAAGCCTTCTATGGATCTCAATTTCCTCACCTATAAAATAAGGAGGTTGCATTAAATGTTCTATAAAATGCCTTCAAACTGTAGACCAATGAAAATCCAATGGAGTAATCCTCCAGGAGAAGAAAAATAACAGCATTGGAGTGAGATTGGCAACTGTGGTAAGGATCAACAACATTTCTATCCAAATATTTACAGAATTGTGTTCCCTAGAGAAAGAGAAAGTCTCTGGGGGAAAAATATTCCATTATTATCATAATCCATCTTTACATAGCATTTCCAGGTTTGCAAAATATCTAATAATACATATTAATATATTATACAAGTATTATTTAAAGATGAAAAAAATGAAGTCCAAACTTCAGCAGCTTGGCCAACAGTACATAGCTATTTAGTAGTAGAGCTGGAACTTGAACCCAGAACTTCTAACTCAAACACCTGCAATTCTAGGTGCCTAGCACTTTGTAAATTTCTTGTCATATTTTCTGTCTCCTAGTCCATAGGAATTTAAAGCTTCTGGCCCCTCGAACTGTGCTCCTGACCTTCTCATATCTGACTATTTCATAGTGTCTAATAAGGCTGTGTAGCATTAGGCCATTTCACCATTAGGTGGATCTGGTTAATGCATGATTTATTCTATCATAAAAAGAAAAAAATATATTTCTAATGATATAAAATTAGTTCATGCCTTCATTAACTCCATATGTTCAAACTCTTCTAAATTGGATTAACTTAATAGGAAAGTTACATGTTTTTTCTCGTCACTTTTTTTTTTTGATGCAATTGGGGTTAAGTGACTTGCCCAGGGTCACACAGCTAGTAAGTGCCGAGTGCTTGGTCTGAGGTCAGATTTGAACTCAGGTCCTCCTGACTTCAGGGCCGGTGCTCTATCCACTGCTCCACTTAGCTGCCCCTCTCTCTACTCACTTTTTCCTACTGTCTCTAAACCCTGTTTCTTCCTAGCAACTGACCCCACAGTATGACTGATGCTGACATTTTCGGTCACACTTGTTTTACTATACCTATATTTTAGCAATGCCATTTATAGCATGTCTTTGTGGGATGGATTACTGCTGTAAACCAAAAGCAAAGGCTTACATTGAAGAAAAGCTTATTATCCTTAGTCATATGTATTCATATGGATCTGAAATTAATTTCAATATTCTCTCCACGGATGCATCATCTTGAAACTCATCTATGCTTGCCCATAATATTGAACTCTTGTGCATATTTTCCCATAAGTTCACCACAATGAGTCCATCCTACATGCAGGAGATCTTCCCCATTTTCTCCTAAAATTACAAGGATACCAGTGGGGCTGTAGGGAAAATCACTTGTTCTACCTTATTTTTGCCACGTGATCAACTCTTCTTCCTTTTTGTACATCCATTTGCCTTATACCATTTATCTAGTTCTTGTTTTAAAGTTCCTTACTTGTTTGAGCAGCTAGGTGGCACAATGGATAGAATACCAGCCCTGGAGTCAGGAGGACCTGAGTTCCAATCCAGCCTCTGACACTTGACACTTACTAGCTGTGTGACCCTGGGCAAGTCACTTAACCCAGCTTGCCTAGCCAAAAATAAATAAATAAATAAATAAATAAATAAATAAATGCTTTTAAATCTAGCCTCAGACATGTAACACTAGCTAGCTGTGTGACTCTGGGCAAGTCTCTTAACCCCAGTTGCTTCACACACACACACACACACACACACACACACACACACACACAAGACTATAGGAAAGGTTGGATGTTCAGGGGTAAAGGAAGCATTTCTAGGATAAGACAGAAGCAGAAGGTTGGTTTTGAAGTCTGGAATCAAGAGCAGGGCTACAAAGGCAATGAAGCATAGCTTGGGTCTCTCCACAAAAAGGAGGTTGCAGGATGAATTTTCCAATGGAAGAAGGGGAGGGCCTTGTAGAGAGATATTCCAAACTAAGAAATTTTCACAGTTCAATGTTCTGGGGTGAGGAGGCCTCAGGTGCTGAAAGAAGCTCCAAGATTCTAAGATTCCAATGATTCTAAGAACAAAAGACAGGAACAAGGCCAAGAAGGAAATAAAAGGAAATCTAGTCCACTCTCTGTCACCTATTTAATTTTAGGGTCATTTTTTTTACATACATCCTTCCCCTATTTCTGTTTTCTTTCTAATTTATGAGATATATTCATAATCTTCTATAACCCTTTTTTCTTTGTAAAATATTGAAAAAGAGTTTGGAATCTAAAGTCAGTGTTGTCCTTGATTTGCCATCTTTACTTGTCAAGTAAATATTTGCTAACTACAGTTCTTTTTAGATGATTTTAACCTTCTTATGGCAGTTGATTTACTTTGGTTAAACTTCCATATGAAATTATTATAGAATGTGTCTATGTCCTTTCTTCTGTCCATTATATACTTTACAATATTTTCAGTTGTTTCAAATGTATGCCATATCCCTTGTAATTGTTCTAGATTTATGTTCATTTTAATCTTTGCTTTAACATGTTGATGGTTTGACTGTACACAGGTAGCTGATTCATTAATAACTCTCACATTAGCAATAATCTGTTTCTAGTCTCAAAATACAATCATTTTCATTTTTTGCATCATGTTATAATATTTAGTGCTAACCATGTCCAACATACTGAATTTCTTCTTGAAAATATTCCTGATATTCCTGATTGAAAATATTCTTGAAAATATTCCTCAGAAGACCTGAGTCTTCTGAGCAGTCTAACAATCTCTGGTCCCCTTCATTCCTTTTCCTGATCCAGGTTTTTCAGACTTTTTTTTTGTTTTGTTTTTGTCATTCTCATCTATTTTTGTCTTTGCACTGAAGTCATGGAGTATCAAAGAATATTTCTACTTTATCCTAAGAACAGCTCATCCATATGTGTATGGTCTTATTTCTCATCAATAGGACTCATGTGTTGTATGGAAAAAGTAAATGAAACCCTTATTTAACTTTACTACATTGGCTAATTCCTTCTGGACTATTCTATGACATTTATCACATAGTATGGTACTTATTTCTCCATGTAGATGATAATTAAAACATAGAGAAAGTTTAGCTTTTGTGCAACATACAGTAAACTGATTTTAGGACTCTACATTCCTTAAGCTCATTTAAAATATCAAACCATATAAATGAACAGCATATGTTTTGTACCGTTGCATGAGAATTCCAGATAATCATCTAAAAACATAACTTAAGTAGTACATAAAAATAATATTTATGAAATATCATATTTTTCTGAGTAAATGGCATTGAAATAGTCTTATTTTTATTGTGGCCATTAAATCCATATTGTGCTGTATTTCTATATTACCTTTCTCCCCAGGAACTCGATGTTTTTTAAAATCTGAAATTTCCCCCGAAGATATTCTCATGAGAAGCAAATAAGCACTTGGTTTAGGAGATTCAGTTTCTTTTTTTCTTTTTCATCCTCCTGCTTGTTTTCTAACAAGTTCTTAACTTTAATTAAGATGTGTTTTAGAAGGACCCCTGACAAGGGCTAGACACATGCAAGGCACAACCAGTCAACTTATCAAAGCATTTGGGAATATAGAAAAAGAAAATCTTGATCAAATAACATACTCCAATGATCTTTATTGGTCTCTGCATCCCTTACATGGCACCTGTACATTCTGGTGTGTTGTCATAACCTCTCAAGCTATGTAAACAAGCAAGTCTTGTCCTGTTTCAGGCTGACTATAGACATCCCAGAACCACACGCAGAGATCTTTGGAGGAGCCAGGTAGACAATGCCACACCACACCACCACCCTACCCTGTCATCAATCAGCACACCACTACCAACTGAAAGAGAGAGAAGGGAAAAGAAACGAGAGTCATTTGGGGAAATCTCTGACCACCATATTGAAATGCTAGCCAAGGGGCAAGCTAAGATGTTGTATGGTGATGCCTCTGCAGCAGAGCTCCATAAAAGGGGCCTTTCACTTGCAGCTTACAGTAAGGTCCTCTTTCATTTTTATTTTCAGTGAGTTTGGCCCTAGTTAAATTGGGTGGCTTTGACCACACTGAAAACCAAAGTTTGTGAGGAGAATCTACAGAGACCTTCGTAGTAGCTTCTGGGTAAAACTCAGCACAACTCTGTGGTTCCCCCTTGTCCCAGGAAGACCACCACCATCTCAGTCATCTGCACTGAACCTGTTTAATTCAGGACTGGAGTAACCCTGCTACACCGAATGGATTGCTCAAAAATGGTTCTCAACTAAGGTATTTTTAAAGACTCATTCTAGGACACAGCCATACCAGATCTCCCTCCTAGGATAATTCCCCACAGATGCTGTTTTCTGCTCTCTGTTCTATGGGGAGCAAAATCACACGGGAATTTCAATCAATCAACAACCTTTGTTAAGTGCCTGCTGTATGCCAGGCACTGCACTATGTTCTGAGGATACAAATACAAAGGAATAAATAATCCTTATTTGCAAGTAATACACTTTCTTAACTTCCATTTTGAGGGGGGAGAATTTCATCTCTTATCTTCATTTTTCTTAAGCTCAACTGATTTCTACACCTAAGTTAATTGCCCATTTTTAAGGAAGAAAAAAAAATCTCCAGTTCATTGTTAAGACAGTGGAGTGGATTCCTATATGGTTACTGATTAAGAGAAGAGCTATTTGAGGAGAAAACTGTCTTGTTGGCATCTAATGATGTTAAATAGCTTCTTCATGACCAGCCTTTTCTAAATTTCTCACACATTTTCTGTCACTGCTTTTCAGTTTGTCTCTTGAATTCTTAAAGTAGCATTACTATTGTTGGGGGAGGGAGAACATGGAAATCATCAATGAGAATAAAGTTCTCTGAAATTCAGGTTTCCAAGAGAAAAACTTTTAATGAAAGGATTCTGCAACAAATTAAACTTAGGCAGATCTGTTGCCTAGTGTACTTATTTTTTTTTTCTACAAAAATTTAATACCATTGATCACTTCTTCCTGGGAAAACGAAGTGATAGAGTTTTAAAGCAGTGTTTCACTAATGCTTATTTATTTATTTCCATGAACACTTAATTTGATTAAACCATTTCAAACTGAAAGCAGGAGTAGACTTTTTTCTCAGGCTGTTAGACTTTGTCCTAAAAACCTGAGGGGCATGACAGGAAGAAATACCTCAGTTTAGCTCTAGTGATTTGAAAGTCCTTGAAACAAATGTAGCAGTTAAGCTTTTGGCAAATGTTTCTAGACATCAAAAGAATTATCCTGTAATTAAAAGTTCTAGCCTTGTGTTGGGGGGAAAAGGTAACAGCATGAACTTTCTTATAGTGGCTGTTTTAGCTGAATAGGATACAATGGAGGTGACTGAGAAGGTAACTTCCCTTCACTCTTCCTTAATACTCTTTTTTTCCCCTCACGGTCACACACACAGAGATGATTCTTCAGAGATACATAAATGCATCTTTCTTAATTAGCATTTTGAAATCAAGACACTAAAATTATGACCTACTGCCCCAAACTCCAAGGTAGAGATGGGACTACTTTTACAGGGAAAGATAAAAGTAAATAAGCAGTATCCTGTCATGCCTAGAAACTCTGACTAGAGACTTGGTGTCATCGGAACTTATGGAATCATAGACTATTAGCTCTGGAGAGGAGCTTTCCAATGATCTACCCTATAGCCTGTAGCTATACTTGATTTCAACTTGCCAGGCCCAGATTAACTACCTCCCAGGGTACTAAAAGAATTCATCAAAAAAGGAGGAACTTTTTTGCTGGGTAGAAATGATGGGAGGTTCGGTGGGAAGTAATTACTCCATTTTAGAATTTGTGATAGTGAAGGCAAGAAAAGCTGGGAATTGTTTGCCATGCATCCTAGATATGGAAAAAGTAGATACCCAAGGTCTCAGAGGGAAGACATGTAGGATCATAGAGATTCAAAATTTTCAAAGGGAATCAGGAAAAAATGGAAAGTTTTCAAGAAGAAAAATCTTTTTTAAATCTTTAAAAAAATTTTTTTTGGTTTTGCATCACTTTCATTTCCAAATATATCCCTTTCACCTCCCCTCTCCAGAAAGGCAATCCTTAATTTTTTCAAGTTAGGGAGAATATTAACCAAGTCAGCAAAACTGACCAACACATCAACCAAGTCTGACAGTATATGTGATGGTTCACATCCAGAGTCCCCAACCTCTGCAAAGAAAGGAGAGAGGTATATTTCATCCTACATGCTCCTTGAAGGCAGGTGTTGTACACACACACGTACACACAAACACACATACTATGCGCACATGTATTTTACCTTTCTTTATACCCCCAAAGGTTAGAAAAACAAAAACAGGAGCTTAATCAATCTTTGTTGACTTGACTTGATTTAAATGACTGACTGACTTCTTTAGGGCCAAACTTGATACTTGACTTCCCTCCTCCCTCACTACCCTCCGTTAGTGCCTTCCCTCTGGGATTACCTCCCATTTATACAGTGAATAGCTTGTACATACAAAATTGTTCGCATATTGTCTCCTCCATTAGAATGTGAGCTCATTGAGGACATGGATCAGGTCTTTTGCCTTTCTTCAAATCCCCGACATTTACCCTGGAACTGAGTATGCTCTTAATAAATGCTTTGTGATTGGTGGATTATTATAATTCCAGTGTTCACTTCCATTTTCATTGTGGTTCTTTCTGTTTATAGTCATTTCATATATTCCCTTCCTTTTGCATTGTTATCATGTGTCTCCCTATGCTTCTCTTGTATTCTTCATGAAGAATAAAATTATGAAGAAATAAAGAAAAATAATTTCTATGAAGAAGAAATAAAGGAGTTATATAAAGAGATAGTTACATAGGAAACTCAGTAACTGTGTAAATGAGATTTTTAAATGATATATACAGAAGTTAGAAGCAGAGATTAGGTAATGGAGAATGAATACAAAAACATGGCATGATAAGGAGTGCTAAAGCACAGAATACTATGAGCTGGAAAGAAAAAACAACTAAGGATGACAACAAGGCAGATAGCACCAATGAGATCAAAGAAGGTATGGGACCACTACATACGGAGGATCAGATAGTAATAACTGAAGACAGACAGATGGCAGAATTAATCAACTCAGCCCAGGAAAGGTAGGAAACTCTCAAGAATGAAATCTTGAAGACCTGAGAAGTAACTCTGATGAAGAGAAAAAAAGTGAGTTCTCTAATAAGATTAATAACAATACACAGAGAACTTGGCAATTAGTTTTTTAAAATAAGTATAAAGAAGCTAGAAATAAGTGAAAATTATAGAGGTTGAATAAATGAGGGTGGCAAGGTCCTGTAGGAATCATATCTGGAGTAGTGAAGTTCAGAATGAGCTGAACTTGGCATCTGAAGGCTAAGATCAAGAAGGGGTTTTTGCATATTTGAGGGAAAATAAGACGATAGAAGAAGGGATATAACCACTCTCCAAAGTACAAGGGACAAGGTGAAGAGAACAAAGAAGGCAGAGCTACTCAACTCTTCTTACTTAATGTTTCCACCCCACTCATCTATCTTCTGTCAAGGAGAATGATCTTTGGACTAAATAGGACAGAAACAAAAAGATAAGTAAAAAGACAGTAAGAGAACATCTAAATGAGGTCTAGTCACCTGGCCTTGATGAACTACATCTTCAGATACTTAAAGAACTGGCAGATGTGATTAATGTGCTGTTATCAGTGATCCATAGAAAATCCTGGAGGTTTCAGGTAGTGCAGGGTTGGAGAAGAGCAAATATGGTCCCGATTTTCTGAAATGGTAAGAGACTTTAGAAACTACAGCCTAGTAAGTTTGTCATTGACTTTTAGCAAAATTCTAAAGTGGGGGTGTCAAACACACTTAGGCCACTTGCAGCCTATAACACTCTTGAGTCCAGCCAGAAACAAATAAAAATGTAGTTCCTAACTAATTCTAGTGTGTTAATGTTTTTGTAAAAAACTTAAATATATAATCATGCATGGTTTTCTGAATCAATATGCAGCCCAAAGAGATTCTTCTCTATGATTTAATGGCCCTCACTTCTTTTTGAGTTTGACAAGACTATTCTAGAGAATAATATTAAATGTATGCCTAGTATATATCAAGAAAAGTGAACAATTATCACAAGGAGCCAGAGTGAGCTCGTCAAGAATCGATCATGCCAGAATAACCTCATTTCCTTTTTTGACAGGGTTATTGCATTCGAACAGGAAAGTGCTATGGTTATAGTGTACTTCAATTATAGCAAAAAATTTGAGAACATCTCAAATTTTGAGAACATCTCAGGGAAAGATGTAGGAATGTGGGATAAGTGATGGTACAATTAGGTGGATTTAGAACTAGTTAAATGATGACAATCAAAGAACAGTCATTAACGATTTGGTGTTAATGTAGAAGGAGATCTCTAATGGAATGCCCAAAAGATCTGTGCTAGGGCCATTTTGTGAACATCTTGGATAAAATAATAGATGGCATATTTCTCAAATTTATAGCTGGCATAAATCTATGAGGGATAGCTAACTCACTTGATAACAGAGTCTCAACATGCAAGAACACTGAAACAAATCTAGAAAGATTGATTTTTATAGGGATAAATGTCTTATGCTTGGGTTTGAAAAATCAACTTCATAAATAATAAATAAGGAGGCATGACTAAATAGCAGTTCTGTTGACAAAGATCTGGAGGATTTAATGGATTGTAAGCTCAACATGAGCCAACAGTTTGATATAGCAGACAAAAAAGTTAATACAGCCTTAAGTTGTATAAAGGGAAACATAGGCCAGAATTGTGGAGGTGAAAGCTCCATCACATTACATAAGTCAGTAAGACCGTATCTAATATACTGTGTTCATTTGTGCGTGCCATACTTTAGAGAGGACAATGATAAGTTATAGGAGGATGATCAAAATAGTGAAAGGCCTCAAAATCAAACCATACAAGTATTGATAGAAAAACTTGGGATATTTAGCCTAGAAAAGAGAAGAATTGGGGGTGGGGATATATAACTACTGTTTTCAAATATTTAAGGGGCTGTCATGGAAAAAGAGATGAGAATTGTTCTGCTTGGCCTCAGAGGGTAAGATTGGGACTAATGAGTAGAAATTGCATAAGAATGGAAAGGCTTGGTATAGCTTGAGGTGCAACTAGATGACACAGTGGTGACACAGTGGTTAGGGGTTAGACTTAGAGTCAGGAATATCTGAGTTCATATTCTACCACAATAAATATGTGACTATAGACAAATCTTTTCACCTTTCTAAGTTTCCTTATCTATATAATGGGAATAATAGCACCTAGCTTACAGTTGTTGTGAGGATCAAATGAGATAACATAAGCTAACTTCAAAGTGCTATATATAAACACTAGCTATTAGTATTATTATTATGGGGGGGGAACTTCCTAAATAGTTATCTCTATTTAAAAGTGAAGTGGCTATCTTGTTATGCAGTGAGTTTCCCCTCAATATTTTCAGGTGAGTTCTTTTGAGAAGAATGCTGTGATATAGTATATGTAAGTTTTAAAGAAAATTCTTGGTCAGGTATGGGTTAGAATAGATCTCTGACCCTTCTATGACTGCAACACTGACAAGCCATCCTCCTTATTTAACAGGTAAGGAAACCAAGATCCAAGGAATTGAAATTGCTTGCTGAAGATCACCTAGAGAAAGGAGAGCAAGACCAGGTTGAGAAAACAGGCCTTGACTCCTCGGGATTTTTTCACTAAACTTCTGTTTGTTTGGCAGATGTTGTCTTGGGTATGGTCAGCATAATACCCTATTGCAACCCATCTTTTTAAAAAAAATTTTTCTGTATTATCCCATATTTTATCCATTGTACTTTTGCATTTCTTGAAAACATTTTTGCTGGTATTCTTTTTCTCTCTCCACTTCTGATACCATTCCAATATTGTTAGTTGAGTTATGCCTTCCATTTTGACTTGACTTTTATTAAAATTAATGATACAGCCTCTAAGGAGCCAACTCCCTCTTTGAACAGGGCCACTTTAACCCTTTCTTTGTAATGCAGTCTGTATTGAAAAGTAAAAATTATCCCTTTTAAAGGGACTCCAAAAGGTAACAATATGCCTGCCATCATTTCTGTTCCATACTGTGTCGTCATCATCATCATCATAATCACCATCAGCTTCACCATCATCATCAACAATAAGCAGTCAAGTGCTTATTATATGGTAGGAACTGTGCTAAGCACTAGTATGAAAAGAAAGACCAAAAAAGACATCCTTCCCCCTCCATCCCCAGAAATGGTCTCTGGCTTAAGAGGCTCACAATCTAACCACATGAAAACAACTATATACATACAAAATATATAGAACATAAGTTAAGGTCATTTCAAAGCCAAGATTTTGTAAGTAAGGGTGGGGGAGAACTGGAAAAGGCCCATTGGAGAAAGTGGGATTTGAGCTGAGTCTTGAAGGAAGCCAGGGTTTGGTGTTATAGTTTTGCTATGAATGTTTTTGGTACTACTTGCTTTGGGGCTGGAACATGTTCCTACAGAAAATATAAAGTTTCCTCTCCTATTAGAATAACTGTCATAGTCATTTCAATTAAAGTAAACTGCAGGATTCACCCTTGCTAGAGTAAATCTGGAAACTCTACTTCTAGCATGGGAACTGGGCAATCAGGCTTTTCACAGTGATTGAAGCTGCAGATTTAACAATGCCAATGAGGGCTGGGCCCAGTCTGGTCTACCAATGAATTCATTAATTGTGTTTATTGTCAGTATTGTCTAACTGTGTCTTTGAGGTCTATCCTCATAAAGGCCAGACGACAGGACCTAGATTACAGAGTTGCCAAGCCTGTTCAGTTAGCATTTGGTGGAAACCGTGTCAGTGGATCAGCCAATGGAATCCCAGGTTATGGTGAAGTTGCAAAATAACTCAGCTGTAAGACACTTTCACATAAACCCAGCCATCAAATCTATCAAACAGAAAGTGGTTTTGTCCCATTTTAAATATTTATCTCTACGAATAGATCCATCTCCCTTTATTTATCCTGAGGGGGTGGGGTGGGGGGAATATTTTTCTTTTGAAAGTAGAAGGTAAACCTTTGGATGTCAAAGACATCTCTATTTTTGTGGAGTCAATAGAACAGTGCCTTGTACATGATAGGTGCTTATTAACTGCTTCTTGAATTGATACATTGTATATGGAAGTATAACAAGAGTGCCATCCAGGAAAGGGCTGTGGGCACTGAGAAATCCCACAAGTTGCTTTACCAGGAGTTGAGATAGGTCAATGTCAGATATTCAACAAGCTTACTTGACTGTCACAGTGGCCAATACACAGACACATGTGTGAGATCACTGACCAAGGGTGGTAGTGCAGTTTGTTTCCTTAGAGGGTCATCTGTTGTGGCTTCATCCCTTCAGTGAACTATTGATACACAATGTGGTTAATTCCAGCAAGAGTCTTTTTCAATCAGCACATCTGCCTAAAGGTAAAAATTCACTGTCAAATCTAATCATTTTTAAATGGATAAAAAAAGAAGTGAACAATTAAAGAAATGGTTCATGAAACTTCACTAGAATATATGAAGAGCTGAACTCATTAAAATTATAGGTTTAGGGTCTCAAATGATACATCCTTTACAAGAGGAAGGATGACATGTCCAAAGTTCCATAGATAGTGTTGAAGGAAGGAAGGGAGGAAGGAAGGAAAGAAGGAAGGAAGGAAAGAAGGAAACAAGTGAAAGGAAAAGAAAAATACTGAGAAAAAGTAACTAATAACCTCACATTCAATCCATATTTATCATCCAATCAAAATCCTGGGAGCTATTGTCTCCAAATCTCCAAGACACTCCCCTTCTTTTCTCAGTGAGTTTAGTACCTGGTTCACAATCTTTCTCTCCTTCTCAACTCATGCCCTCATACTAGGGGACTTCAACATACATATACAACAACATCCTAACTTCAGAGTTCCTCAATTTACTCATTTCGAACTACTTACTCTGATTATATGCCAGTCACATGCAAAGATGGTCATACTTTTGTGTAACCCAGGATTCTCTGGGTGTGCCCAGTTCATCTAACATGGAGGCAACCTGAGGGGCCTTTGGAACATGTTGAGATTGAGTAACATGGAGGCCTCTGCACCCTCACCCATGTGGGTGGGGGTAGCTTAATGACAAGACTGAGCCAGTCACTCTTTCTGGCCACTTTTATCTTCTGTGTCCAGAAGATGACAATCATAGTTTGCCCACAACATGGGTACCATGAACTGAATTGGTAAAAGGGGAAGGTTATCTTTCTCCTGCTCTCTCCTGATCTTTTACCCAGGCTCCAAGAAATGGGCCTGGGGTGCTTGTTTCTGTTCTGTGTTGTTTATCCTCCTTGTTGTCAGGTGTCAGAAACGATCTCTATAGGACCCAACATTGGAGCCAGGACTGTAGGTGAGATGGCACAACCAGCCAGAAAAGCATGGAAGGTGTGAGAATCCAGTGTGCCTGGGACTTGAGAAGGAGGGGAGTTTTGGACTTGACACTGGTACTGTGCTTTATGGGAACCAAGCTAAGCTAGGAACCTAATTACTTTCTCTCCCCAAAGACTAAGGTGGTGTAAGAGAGGTAAAGAGATTATTCTTCTCTTTATTACATGTTGAGAGAGTAAGTTATTTGTATACTTGTGATTATACCTTTTGAAGTAAATATTCCTATGTAAAAGCTACCTGGAATTAGGATACTGGGGACCACTCCCCAAAATTGAGGGAACAGCATTGCCAGGAGCTGAAGTCATTTTCATAGAGCCTAGATGCCACTAAACCCCCTTAAGAAGCCAGGGGTAGAGATAGGTGATGGAGAGTGGTTAAGTTAAATACAGCTTCAGATACTTACTAGCTGTGTGACCATAGGCAAGTCACTTAACATCTATCTGCCTCAGTTTCCCCTATCATAAAATAGGAATAATAATAGCACCAGACTCGTATCTCTAAATGCCTAATGGACATATCGAACTGAATGTCCCTTAGACATTTTAAATTCAGTATGTCTAAAACTGAACTCATTATCTTTCCCTCCCAAACCCTCCATTCTTCCTAACTTTCCTACTACTGTGGAGGGTACCATTATCTTCCCAGTCACCCACGCTTACAACCTAGATATCATTCTGAACTTCTCATTCTTTCTGAACCCCACTCATCCAATCTATTGCCAATATATGTTCATTTTACCTTCATTACATTTCTCAGATACACCCCCTTCTCCACTCTGATACAGCCACCACCCTGGTGCAGGCATTTATCATCTTGTGTCTGGACTATTGAAATAACCTGTTGCTTGGTCTCCCTGCTTCCACACTCTTCCCGCTCAAGTCCATCCTCTATTCTGTGATCAAAGTGATCTTTCTAAAGCACTATCTGATCATGTCACTACCATCTCTCTCTCTCTCTCTCCATCTTACATATCACCACAGATATTGTGATCTAGTGACACTCATCTCCTTGCTGTTACAATGGACTCCTTTTCTCTACTTTAGGCATTTGCACTGATTATCCCCCATATGTGGAATACTCTCTCTACATAGCTCCACCTCCTGGCTTCCCTGGCTTCCTTTGAATCCCAGCTAAAACCCCACCTTTCTAGATCCCTATACCTAGTGCCTTCCCTCTGTTGAGCATTTCCAATTATTCTATATATAGCTTTTTTCACATATAATTTTTTGCAGGTTGTCTCCCCTTAACTGTGAGCTCCTTGAGAGTAGGAACTGGGTTTTTTTTGCCTCTTTTTTATCTCCATTGTTTAGCACAGTGCTTCATAAGTGTTTAATGATTGACACATAAAATTTTATAGTTTTTCTCATATACATATTGGTTTTTTTTGTTTGTTTTGGTGAGGTAATTGGGGTTAAATGACTTGCCCAGAGTCACATAGCTAGTGAGTGTTATGTATCTGAGGCTGGGTTTGAACTCAGGTCCTCCAGACTCCAGGGCTGGTGCTTGATTCACTGTGCCACCTAGATGCCCCCAAGTATTGTTTTTTAAAAGATACTTGTTACTGCCTTTTGGTTTTGCATCATTTCCCTATAAACATTTCCTTATAAACATTTCCCCATTAAACTTTCCTTATAGCAGGGAAAAATATTTAAAGAACGCCAACCAACACAGCAACTGTGTCTGAGACTATATATTGTATTCCTTATCTGTAGTCCCTCACTGTTCTCCTGATAGGGTGAAATGCTTCACTATCAAGACTGAGGTTGTTTATTATAATTCATTAATAATCAACTACTTTTTAGTATTGATATTATTTACATTATTGGAGTCATTAACGTTTATAATGGTTCTGCTTTCTTCACCTTTTATCACTTCATACAAATCTCATGCTTCTTGAAATTCCTCACATTTTTCATTTCTTATGGCAAATAATATTCTGTTTCATTCATAAGCAATAATTTGTTCAGCTATTCTCCAATCAAAATCACATTGTTCTCAGTCTTTGCTTGCACAAAGAGCGCTGCTATAAATACTTTCTAAAATATGGAACCTTTTTTCTATTTTCCTCCTTGGATGAAGAAATGTAGGATATAAATGAAGATTTTTGATTGATAAATTAATATGTATTCATCACTTATAATATGCTTCAACATGCTAAAGAGTTTCTTCCAATCCACATTTTTCTACCTCTCTCATATTTTTATGTCCAATATATTGGTCTGTTTTATTCAAGTCAAGAGTGATTTGAGCCTAGACCATGTATTATCATCAGTATCAATCAATTAAAGCCCTAAATTTAATGTGTACCTTACTTTATAAGGAGCTAGAGAAAAAGTTAGTGTCTACATCAGGTACTTTGCAACCTATGTTTTGTATAATTTCAAGTTCACTGCCAGTATCTAAACCACACAGTATAATATTCACCATGAGGTCACTTTATTACCTTATTATATTAATATCTTTTAACTATTCTAGTGCCTTTCAGTGAGAATCATCAAGATTTTATGAGTTCCTAACTTACTCTCTGCAAGAATTACAGACAACTTAACCACCAAAAAGCTGGTTATGCAAATGAAAAAATTGTTCATCTTAATGCTAGACTTTATTTAAGATATAGTTGTTCTATGTCATGTTTTAATAGCAGTGGGACATTTCACCTATGACACATGGATAATTATCCTTAATAATGGGAAAGGAATTACTTGTTCAGATTCAACTGGCCCCTGATTGTCAATCAAAATGTAATCAAAATGATCAATTTGCATAAATACTTTAAAATAGTTTAGGATATAAGTTCTGTACTTCAAGGTCCACCATTGATTTAGCATGAGTATTGCTCATTCTCCACCTTGACCTTCTCCAACACAGATTGTTATCACTCCTCAATAACTGTATAATCTTCATGAGTTACTATCCCCTATGAGTTGGACATTCCCTCAAGTGCATTTCCTGCTGGCCAACTTTCTGTTAAGAAGGCTCAGACACAATTGACACAAAAATTTGCTTGGTCTTTCAGTTGTTGTTGTTATTATTTAGTCATCTGACTCGCAATGATCCCATTTGGGGTTTTCTTGACAAAGATATTGGAATGGTTTGCCATTTCCTTCCCAGGTCATTTTACAGATGAATAACTATGGCAAACAGGATTAAGTGATTTGTCCAGGGTCACATAGTTAGTAATGTCTGAGGCTAGATGTGAACTCAAGAAGATGAGTCTTCCTGATTCCACGCCCAATGCTTTATCCACTGTACCACCTAGCTGGTCCTTTGAAGTGTTCTTAAATTCCAATCCTTCTAGTGTTGCTGAGTCTCTTCAGTCTTAACTGGATTGTTCCTCAGATGACAGTCAAAAAGACTATCATCCAGCCATATTCAAAGCATTTCTGTTTTATGACCTGAAAAAATCTTCCTTTAGAGATGTGGACTACAAGGACCTAGCATCACCCATCTCCATTTATATAGGACAGTGGAAATAGATGTTTGCTTGAGGTTCAGAAACTATAGTATATAGACTATTGAAGATCAGGAATTTCTATCCAATTGAAAGCTTTGACCTGGAAGTTTTGGGTTCCTATCCTGGCTCCTCTGGCTCCTCAGTAGCTGTGCAACCTTGGACAAAATCACTTGAATCCTCTGAGCTTCAGTTTCCTCACCTATAAAATGAAATTAATAATACCTGTCCTTAATACCTCACAAGGTTGTTGTGAGGATCAAATAGAATAATGCATGTGAAAGTACTGGGTGACTATAAAACATAATACAAATGTAAGGTATTATTATTATCCTATTTAATGCTGTATTTGGCCTAATATCTAATTATCTATAACAGGGCTTAAGTTATTACTTAAATAATGAATAATATCAGTGTTTCAGTTCTTATAGTAGTTAGCAAGCATCTCAGAGGACAGAAATCTATTTGCCGCTTTGTCTTTTAAGCATAGATTGTTAGAAGAGGAAAGAATCTTAGGAGTCATTTGTTCTGTACCCTCCTCCCCCAACCTGCTCACCAGTAAATTTCTTACATTAGTAATTTTAAGAGAGCTAAAACGATCTAAATCTACATTTTTAAATGAGGAAAATGATGCCCAGTGAGGTTAAGCCTGGAGAGGTTTGTCAAAGGTCACATTGGCTGCCTGGACAAGGACTAGAATCTGGGCTTTCTGAGTCCCAGACTCGAGTTCTTGCCTCTACACATAGCTGCCAGAGTGCCATTGCACCATGCATGTACTTAAATGATAATGCAAAAAGCAGATTTACCTTAACATTTCATAGATTACACAATCAAATTTGTTTTCATTTTATTACATAATTCTATTAATTAAAAGAGAAAGAAATGAAAAATTTTAGGGGATGAACACCTATACCCTGCCCTTATTATTATAATATCCACATTTTAGCTACTATTTTCTTTTAACACAAATAATCATGTGCTTTCTAAAAATAGACCTATGTTTTCATTGATATGAGGGACTCCTAATGTGGAAACTCTTTTCACCAGCACAGAGTTTCCAGGAAAAGTGAAAGATTGAGTAGCTTAATTGCATTATATGTCAGAGGCAGGGTTTCAACCTAGGTCTTTCTAAGTCCAAAGCTGATTTTTATACATTACACTACACCATCTCACTTCAGTGATATGCTCCAGTATGGTCTATAATGAAACTAGGTTGTTATGGAACCACAAGCTGAAGTCATCAACTTCTAATCTCTTCCTTCCAGAGTCCTTAAAATCCATCCTTTCCTTGAGACACATTTTGGTGTGTAGATTTAGACTACAGATTTTCATGGGGTCCTCAAAACTGAAGGCCTAAATTATCTAGGTGGAATTGATTACAGAGAGTCTTAGGGACCAGCAAAGAAGTTTGGAGGAAAGGCACCTACTATGTGCCAAATACTACACTAAGTGCTTTTACAAATACTGTCTCTTTTATCCTCACAACTACCCTGGGAGATAGATGCAATTATTTTCTCCACTTTACAGTTGATGAAACTGAGGCAGAGAGAGAATAAGTTATTCTGAAGACAGGTTTGAACTCAGGTCTTCCTGACACCAGGCCAGAGGCCCTATCCACTGGGCCATCTAGCTGCCTCAGACTTATTATGGTGGGAAATTTAATTTGACAAGCATTTATTGAATACCTATTACATGTAAGGCATTGTATTAGGTGCTAGTAGAAACTTCTACATGAGGGATCCATTGTAGGTATTTTAATGGGATAATAACATAACGAAGATTAATCTGGTGTGAATATACTAGATAACTTTGACAAGGGGAATGATGGAAGCCTTGAAGGCTGGCCAGGAACCTATTACATTAACCTGCACATGACAGAGTGTGACTCTGGACCAGGATTAGTGACAACCACAGAACTGGACAAGAGTGGGAAAGGTTGAAACTTCACCCTTGATGGAAACATCTCTCAAGCATTTATTAACAGTCTAAATATAAATAATGTTAGACACTGGAGAGATATAAAGCTAATTAAGAGTCATTCACTGCCTTCATGACGCTTACAACCCAGCAGAGAGACTATGGCATATATAGAACCATGCAGTGCTATACAGTGAATGGGGAAAAAAAAGAATTAGGAACAAAATATAATAATATACCTATTTAAATACAGGAAAAATACACAGGCAAAATTGTAACAAAAGTGGTCTCCACAAGTATCTTTAAAAAGCTCTCTCCATTTCTTTTTGCTCCAGGCTCCCAAGTACCTAGAACCTTCCTGTGGTTTCTTTGGCTTCTGTGGGCACTGTAGTGGCCACCAGGGCCTGCAATGCTGAGAAGTTCCCTAAGTTTAAAGCTTTCCTTGATTTCTGTCATTTTTTCCATGAAATTTTCCCTATCCTATATTTTCAGGACCACCATATCATTCCTAGTTGACCAACTACCTAATCTGGTAAACTATTTTATATGGAAATATAAATGACTGATGATCGCTTAATGTATTATGACTCCCTGGTGGCATAGTTTCATTTGAACGAATACCTGCCATGGAGGAAATTACTACTGTGGTAATTTCAGATAAGGTGACAAGGATGTTAGGAAGAAACTTTAGAACTATGGGCTTTTGGTTTCTTGTAAGCACCTGTGCAAACCTCCTTACCTTCTGACAAAGAGGAGATGGACTTAGGGAAGCAGAAGAAGATAAGATATTTTATGAACCTGAACAATAGGAGCAGTGATTTTGCTTCATTGTGTGCATGTGTGTGTGTGTGTGTATTATATATACATATATGTATATGTGTGTGTGTGTGTGTGTGTGTGTGTGTAATTACAAAAGGTTTGTTTTCTTTTCTTTTTTCCAATAGGGCAAAGTAGGAAGGAAAGAAAATTGATTTTTGTTCATTAAAAAAGGAAAAGAAAAATATCAAAAACCTAAATAACATCACATATGCAAGTAACTATCTAATTTACCTATGCATAGGTATCCACCTATTCCCCTTATGTGTAGGATGCCACCTTTACCCAAAGAAAAAACAAAATCTGGTGTATATACCTTTGGACTGAGAATAAAGAGCACTACATTTGGTTCCCAGCTTAACTATTATCTCGTTTTATTACCTCTCTCAAATCACTTTTTTTGCTTTCATTTACTTGCCTATAAAATATCTATTAAAGAAGCCAGTAAACTTCTGTTGCTTCAGTTTACTCATCTATAAAATGGGCACAGTAGAAAATACTTGCCACCTACCTACTTCACAGGGGTAATGGGAAGATTAGCTAGTTAAAGTCTGCAAAGGGCTTGCAGCTCTTCAGATGAAAACAGTCTTTAAATTGAAAAAAAATTTACGATGGTCTCAACATAGGTAAATGCTGTATGCACATGCTTTGTGTTGCAAGCCCAACCATTAATTTATATAAAGGGAAAGTGTTTTGTTTGGTTGATGTTTTTTGTTTGTTTGTTTGTTTTTTGTTTTTTGTTTTTGTTTTTTTTAGAGAAACTTCTCTTTATGAATTCTATGGCAAACCAGGCTATCTCTTCCCAGCCTGAAAAGATATTAATAATAGCTAAAATAAGTATAATAAATATTTTTCCTAGATATCTTTCAGAGCTATAGTAAGAGAGAGTAAAATGCTTGTATATAAAGTTGTCTGTGTATGAGAGATATTTAAGAAATAGAGTTTATACGCACCGTCTCATGTCACCTTCCCTCACAACAATTCAAGATTGATAAGGGAATATTCTTATCCCCAATTTATTATTGAGGAAATTGAAACTGAGGAAGTTAGACCCGAATCTAACTTGTCTTGGAAGCAGAGGACTTGAACTCGAGTCTTTGGACTTCAAGTGGATTGTGGTCTCCACTATACTACCCTAATAAGTAAAGAAGAAAGGATTAATTTCTAGAATGAAGATTAAACAATAGTTGAAATTTTTTTTTTAATCTCTCACCACCTAGAGCTCACAGAAGGGCACTCAGTGCCTGGGTGTGGGATTTGCTCTATATGCCTCAATTAATTAAATTGGACAAAGATCAAAGGTAAGTATGATGCATGTGCAGCTAATCTGGAACTTTGGTCATTCATTCAGCATTTATTAAGCTCCTGGAAGTTCCTGCCCTCCAGTAGTTTACCCCTGATAGGAGGAAGATTATTGTTGTTTAGTCTTCCATCTCAAAGAGGACCAATGATATCAGGAAGGTGATGTCTTAACTTGCAAGTGCATTGGATTTAAGTGAGGCAGAGCTGCACAAAATAATCAACTTCACTCTCTCCTCCAGAGTCATCCAAGCCCAATGGCAAGACATAAGACTTAAGCTAAGGTCTTTCCCAGGTATTAGTTTGTCTGAGGCAACACCCATTCAATGATTAAAGGTTAGGTGAGAATTTAGACCAAAGGTGGCCTAGTTTGCCATCACAAAAGAATCAGTCTGGGAGTGGAAGACCCTCAGACTTTCTGGCCACAAAAGTAAACAATTGCTATTTACACTCACTCTGAGCCATCAAAACCCAAACAATGAACAAGAGAGGCTTGGGCTGGAACCTATTATTGGCCAATCAATGAAAGCCAGAGTGATTTATGTTTAATTAAAGGCATAGGCAAGTAGCTCCATTTAAATTATAATGAGTTTTTTCAAAACTTGTTTTTTCAAAGCTATATTTCAAAAAAATTATAGATGAGGTCTATATGAGACACTGAGTTAATTGTCACAGCTTTTTGAAAAATAAAATGATTAAATAAATAGGGGAAAAAAATGTAACCACCAAATCCCAAAATATCTTGTGAAGCATAAACAATCAAAAATTATTTCCTTTGGACAGAGCACCCACATGTAAGGGTATGACTCCCCATGTGGACAGAGAGACAGAAGGAGAAGAAGTAGCAGGAGGAGTAGAAGAAATGGTAGTATTGCCCAACTCAAACTGGCTGATTGGGTCCCTAACAGGTAGCTAGTACATTCTTTGCTTCATTTCTTACCTAGCCTTAATCACTAAATGGAAGTTGCCTCAGTCATACTGAGACCTGGGAAAGACCTTAGCTTAAAAAGGCCAAGGCCTCCCATTGCATCCAGGGCTATCTTCAGTCATTCTGATCTATATCTTTTCACTGGGCCCAGATGGCTCTGGAGGAGAGAGTATGGCTGATGACTTTGCATAGCCTTCGCTCACTTAAATCCAATTCATTTGCAAGTCATGGCATCACCTTCCTGATGTCATGGTCTTTTTTGAGAACAAGGGACAAACAACAACCTGTGAGGAGTAGAAGCTGCCCCACTGGGGATGCAACTGGCTAATTCTAGTTGGGCAATACAATTTCCTCCCTCCCTCTCTCCTTTTCTCCTTCTCTCCTTCCCTCTTCTTCCTCTGTCCACATAGGGTATCATGTCTTTACCTGTAAGTGCTCTGTCCAAAGGAATATAAATCTTGATTGCTGAAATCTTGAAAGATATCTTAGGATTTACAGGCTAGATTGCTTCCTTAAGGACCATACTTTAAGCCCAAATCACTCTGGCTCTTACTGATTGGCCAACAATAGGTCCTAGCCTAAATCTCACTTGGTTGTTGTTTGGGCCCAGAGTGAGTATAAATAGCAATTGTTTTTGTTTTAGCCAGAAAATCTGAGGGTCCTATCCTCCGAGGTTGATTTTTTTTAACTCAGTAAAAGAGGCCATTCTTTGCTTCATTTCTTACCTAGCTTTAATCACAACAGGCATTGCCTCAGCCTAACTGAGACCTGGGAAAGACCTTAACTTAAAAGGGTCTCCCACTGCATCTTGGGCCATCTTCAGTCATTCTAATCTATATGTTGCCACTGGACCCAGATGCCTCTGGAGCAGAGAGTGAGGCTGGTGACTTTGCACAGCCCACCTTCACTTAAATCCAATTCACTTGCAAATCATGGCATCACTTTCCTGATGTCATGGTCCTCTTCTAGAAGGAAGGACAAACAATAACAGCTATTACTACTACTACTATTACTACTACTACTACTACTACTACTACCACCACCACTACTACTACTACTACTACTACTACTTACTACCACCACTACTACTCATAGAACAACAATCTGTGGGAGGAAGAGGAGAATGTGCACAGAAAAGTAAATACAAAATATAGAATACTAGCAACTGGGAGGATCAGGATGGGTCTCATATAATAGAGGAATTTGAGTAGAGTATTGAAGGAAGCTAGGGACTTTATGAGATGGATATGGGGAAAAAGAGTGCCACATAGATGGTACATAACATGTCATGTATGAAGAACAATAAGCAGGGCAATTTGGCTGGAACATAGAGTACCTAAAGGAAAGTTATGAGCAATGGCCTGGAAAAGATAGGTTGGAGCCATATTGTAAAGGGCTTATAATATCAATAAATCTGCATTTTATCCTAGAAACAAAAAGGAGCCATTGGAGCATTTTAAGAAGGAAAGTGCCATGGTCATACTTGAGCTTTGAGAATATCAATTTGGTAGCTGTGTGTAGATTATATTATGCAATTAGAAGAAAGGAGAGATTGAAGTCAGGCCCTTAAGGGATGCCTCTTCAATGCCTAAGTTGGTTAAGTAACTCACCCTTCAATTTATTTTGTTTATAAGGCTCACTATTGCGCACTAATCTAATTAACAATGTCTTCATTATTAGAAGTATTTATTGTTGTTGTTATGTCATTTCAATCATGTCTGACTCTTCATGACCCCATTTGGGAATTTCTTGGCAAAGATACTGGAGTGGTTTGTCATTTCCTTCTCCAGCTCACTTTACCGATAAGGAAACTGAGGCAAACAGGGTTAAATCACTTGCCCAGGGTCACACAAATGGTAAGTGTCTGAGGCTGGATTTGAACTCAGGAAGATGAATCTTCCTGACTCCAAGCCTGGCAGCATACTTCCCTCAGAAAAAGCCCAAATTAAGTTAAGTGGAAATTTTATTCTCTTGGCACATGGGGATAAAAAGTCTTGATGTGAGACTGTGAATATACTTAGGAACAAATGGAAAAGGGGATACTCATTGGATTTAGCTTAGAAATTTAACTGAAGCAACAATTCATTTCCTATGCCCCGCTTCCTAATTGTCTCTTTATGTGGGAGGTGAAGGGAAGGGAAGCAACATGGACTTGAGAACAATGTCTGGAGCAGGCCTGCACAACCTGCCCACAGGTCACTTACAGCCAACAGGCACACCAAAGGATTTCGGGTGGCCCGCAAAAATTATAGAGGATGTTTTCCTCTACATTTTTCATGGCCCACTGGAAATACTTTGGTGGGCCACAGGTTGTGCAGGCCTGGTTCAGAGTCTAGACTCTAGACCTACCTTCAATAATTTTTTCTTAATATTTAAAAAGACTTCTGGTGAAGTGAAAAGAGCATTTGATTTGGATATGTGTTCAAATTCTGACTATGCCACCTACTTATAACCTTTTATAGCTCTGGTACATGGCCTATCACTGGGCCTGTCTTTGAAACCATTCTACCTTATACAGATATTTACAAAGCTTGTGATCTCTTGGTATAACATCAGGTCACCTCCATACCTAAATGTGATATTGTAGGAAGATTTAGTAGAGGTTAAATCCTATTAGTTTTTAGGAGGAAACTCCTGTTCTGAGAAGTCCAAAGTTTTTACTGTCCATTGGATCCAGCACAGAAAATTAACAGAAGCAACAATTCATGCTGCCATATCTGTCTTTCCAAAAGGCTTTCTATATTGGGGGGAAGGGGGAGAGATGGAGGATAGGGAAGGGACATGTCCTTTAGAGTAATGTCTATTCACTAACACAGAAAATAAGTCTCAGAGACAGAACTTTAATTCAGGTCTTCTGTCTTCAGTTCCAAATTTCCATGAGAGCATACTACCTCTTCAGGGGACAATTAAACCTACAGGAAAAATAAGCCCATGTGAGAATTCTCTGGTTTCAGTGAAAAGAAAATCCAATTCGAGCTTTTATTTCTTGACAGAAAAAAAAGGAGTTTTATGATCTGACCTCACAAATTATTTAGGTTTCAACATTCCTGCAACTTTGGTGGTAAATATCTCTCAAAGAATATTATGAACATGGTAATGATGAGAGCTAGAATATACATATATACAAATGTATGTATATATAGGTGTGTGTATATATGTATGTGTGTGCATGTGTGTGTATGTTTGTTTATAAAATATACCTTTTTAAGATTTGTAAAGTGATTTACATATATTATCTCATTTGATCTTCACAACAATTCTGAGAGGTGAGTGCTATTATTATCTTTATTTTATAGATGTAGAAACTGCATCTAAGAAAAGTTGAGTCACCCAGTGTCAGAATTTGAACTCAGGTCTTCCTGACTCCATGTCCAATGCTCTAACTATTGTACCACCTAGGCCCATGTATCAATTGAGACCAGGGGAATATAACTGATCAACTGAAGATTGTCTGAAAATATTTTTTATTTAATTTCATTTTTTTTTGTTACCTTTTAAGTCCTGAACTGTCTCCCTCCCTCCCTACCTCCCTCCCCACTCCACACTAGGGAAGGTCACCATTTGACACAGATATATAAATATATGTGAAACTATACTATACATACTTCCATTTATCAATTCTTTCTCTGGGGTTTATAGCATCTTCCCTCATAGGGAAGTTGTAATTGATTTGAGTATTTATAATGTTCAGAATAACTGGGTCATTCACAGTTGTTCTTCAAACTATATTGCTGTTACTGTAAACACTGTTCTCTTGGTTGTCCTCATTTCACTCTTCATTTCATGCAAGTCTGTCCATGTTTTTCTAAAAATCAACCAGTTCATCATTTCTTACAGCACAGAAGTATGCCACTGAAAATCTTTGACACATCCTGATGGATAATTTCAGAAGTAGTTGGATGGGTATACTTCTCTAAATGAGAAGTAAAGTGTAAAAAATGTATCACATGGTTTTCAGAAGGAAACACCTAAGCAGAGGAGGTTGTAGTGAGATAATATAACTACCAGATTGTTGGGGTACCGGTCATATAAGTTAGCTGATAAACATTGTTGAATAGAATTGAAGCTTCATCAGCTCAATCCCATAAACATCCACTAAAAGTCTACCATGTACAAAGCACTATGGTAGACACCCTGAGTAATATAAAGAATAAAACTTCTCATGGAGTGTGAAATCCAAAAGATAAGACACAAAAGAAAATTATAAAGAAAGAATAACATACATTTAAGTATATTGTTCAGTCATGACTAACTCTTCATGACCTTGTGGACCATAGCACACCAATAATGTCCAATGGGTTTTCTTGGCCAAGATACTGCAGTGGTTTGCCATTTTCTTCTTCAGTAGATTAAGGCAAATAGAGGTTAAGTGACTTGCCCAGGGCCACACAGCTGGAAAGTATCTGAGGTCAAATTTGAACTTGGGTCTTCCTGACTCTACACCTAGTATACTATCCACTGAGCCTCCTTAAAAACTGCCCCCTTAAATACATCGGGGAGTCAGAAAGTGACTTTTGCAAGGTCCAAAAAAGTAAATCCCATTCCTTATGGGGATCAGAGAAGGCTTCATGGGAAAGTTGGCATTGAAGGTAAATACTGACAAATAGTATTTCCATGGACAAAGATAAGGGAAAGGAGGGTTTTGCAATATAAGTAACAGCTTGAGCAAAGTCATAGGAGCTGAAAATCACAGGAGCTATATAGAAGATGATAAGTATGCCAATCAATAGTTTAAAGTAATACTAGAATGATATAGTGTTGGTAGAGAATAGAAAGTATTGAATACTAGCCTAATCTAGTAATGCATAACTACCCACAGCAACTCATGATACACATTTGATAACGGAACTCCATTACTAGAACTTGGTCCCATGAGTGGCTGCTCATCCATTGTCTCCAATTTTGGCCAAGTTCCTATTTCACAGCTTAGTTCTACCATAACTATAAGTCTGACTACTCCATGGTCCAGTCTGCTTTGTTTCCCACCCCAATTTTGACCCCAGGTTAGACATCTGGTACAAATTCTTGCTCAGTACTGTATATATGACAACTCCCCCTCTCCCACTCCTGCCCTAACCTGCCCATCACAGCCTGAGACCCTTAATGTTTCCAGAATATTGTTCAACCCATCCTATAAAATACTCCACACCTATTCTTGCTGCAGGTGGCCAGTTACTGGCCCATCTGTTAATTGTTGACAATCCAAGGAAGGATACTATGGCATCACCTCCTGGCTAAATGCCACCTGGCAAGTGAGAAGAGTTTCCCTGGTGATCTAAGGAGTCAGCTTTGAAAACTCTTGGGATATATGGGGATTTCTAGTGCATTGTATCAGACAATCAAATATATTCCTCTGCAGAAAATTTTAGTGGAGGTATTAGATTTAACGCTGGAACCAGCCCCTCTCATATCTCATCATTGCTTTATTTTTAACTCCATTTGAGTTTAATTTTCTGACTTAAGGCAAATTAACAATATGGAACAGAGGTGGAGATGGTGGTGTTAGAACTATGGTTTGGAATGTTTGGTTTGTGTAAGTAAATAAAAACTAGTTTACTCAAGATGACCTGCTCCAACACACGCCTGTTAATGGGATAACAGAGAGGGTGCTCCATAAAGATTTAATAATGATACTTGATGGGGATGATTTCATAGGTCTCATAAACTCAATTAATTATCTTTTTTCTCCACTTCCAATGAAAGAGAAATACATAAGAGAAGCTCTGGCATCATATTGTCACAGGCAGGCAAAAAAAATGACAAGAAATGTGGCTTTCTTTAACAATAAAAAGGATAGTATTAACATGAATTCAAATAAACATAACTAGAAACATAGTAATATAGTCACCCTTATTGAGAAAAAATAGAATCCTGGTATGCTTCACATGGGGGGGGGGGGAAGCTTGCTGTGCCATTGACCCAGGAGAAACTGTTCAAAGACAATTATTTCATCTACGTAAAATACGACCCTTGTAGCACTGCCAAGGTCGGTAAGACCTAGAGCAATCAGTTTCATCTAAAATTTTGTTTGTGCATTTCTCTTATTTAGGCTAGTTCCTCCCTTTCTTGTCCACATGCCACTTTATTTTACTTCCCCACCCTCCCTCTAACCTCAGGTCCTTTGTGTGTAGTTTGTAATTTTCCTAAGAGATGCACAGAGATGTCTAAAAGCAGAGAAGAGATAATAGCAAAGTGATCAATGACTCCCTGCTTTCTGGACTGGTTCCTTTCTGAACTCCCTGTTCCTTAATTAGGAGCTTCTATCTCTTGTTTTCTTCATTTTCAAGAGAAATATGATAGGACATTTTCATAGCCTTTGAAGCTCTATCTGAGACAGTATGTTAGAAAGAGGAAAAGCGTAAGAGAACTGCCCTTGATGAGTTCAAGTCACCAAGCCTTGATGAACCACAACCTTGAGGACTAGAAGAATGAGCAGATGTCACTGATCAGTGATCTGAGTTATGTCAGTGATCTGAGAAGCAGGAATGGAGAAGTGGGCAGGTTTTGATTTTCAAAAAAGGAGAAAATAGAGTCTGTAAACTGTAGCCCAGGGTCTTGGCAAAAATTCTAGTATGTATTATTCAAGGTGGGTTAGTGAGCACCTAGAAAAGAAAGTGGTGGTCACAAAGGGCCAGCATGGCTCCATCAAGAAAAGGTCATACCAGACAAAATCTCATTTCCTTTTCTTGATAGGAATAACAGACAGGGAAGTGCTGTAGATATAATTTACCTAGGTTCTAGTAAAGCATTTGGTATAATCTCTAATGCTATTTTTGTGGACATAATGGAGATACGTGGGCGAAATGATATTACAGCCATGTGGATTTGAAACTGATGGAATGGCCGTAGTTATGAAGGAGAAGTTATTAATAGTTTGATGTCAACTCAAAAGAAAGTCTTTAATGGAATGCCCAAAGGGTCTGTCCTTGACCCAATTACATTTAATGTCTTCATCAGTGATTTTGGACAAAGGAGAATAGATTTAGAGCTGAAAAGGACCTTTTGAGGACACAGATTCCAAACCCTATCATTTTACAGAGGAGGAAACTGAGGCTGAGAGAGGTTAAATGATTTAATGGGTTCACACAGTTAGTATCCAAGGCAACATGTTTACTTCAATCTTCCTAACTCCAAGCCCAGAACTCTATCCTCTGTGCCACCTAGCCACCCTTTTTTTCAGATGACACATAGCAGGGGGAAATAGCTGCATGATAAACTCAGGATACAAAAACTGCTTTACAGGCAAGAGGACTGGGTCAAATCTAATAAGATAAAATTTATTAGGAATAAATGTAAAGTTTTTACATGTTGATTAAAAAGATAACTTCACAAGTAAAACATGTGGAAGGTATGTTTGACAGAAATACTTATGAAAAAGATTTGGAATTTTTCCTCATCTCCAAGGTCAAAATGAGTTAATAGTGTAACATGCAAGCTAAAAAGTGAAACTAAAATATGGAGAAAGGCCCAGTGTCCAGGACTGCACAGAAACAGATGATATTCTTGTTATTTGATCTCTTATGGTTAGACTATATTTTGACATGAGAAATATCCAGAGGAGGATGATCAGGATGGTTAATTACATGCAGATTATGTTATCTAAAGATCCATTGATGGAACTAAAAAGTTTTGTGAGGGGAAAGAAAAAATTTAGGGAGTGAGTTCTCATGTCAGCTGCATTCAAGTATTTGAAGAGTTATTACTTTTGTCTGCTTGGCCCCAGTGGCAAGAACTGAGAGCAATAGGAAGAAAGTACAAAAAATCAAATTTAAGCTTTATGGATGGAAAATCTGAGTTATCCAAAAGTATAATGAAGGTAATAGGTTGCCCCATTCTTCACCCAGATCAAGCAGGCTCAATAGGGCTATTCCATAAGACTCTGTCCTGGACTCTCTTCTCTTCAGAATTCAGCAAACTACTGCTCAAGGACAAATCCAGCCCACTGCCTGCTTTTATATTGTTCCTAGCTAAGAATGCTTTTTTACATTTTTATTTTAAAATGGAAAAAGAATCCTTAGCTTGGGATTAGTACAAAAGCAGGTGAGCTGTTGGGATTTACTCCCTGAAGTCTAGTTTGCTGACCTCTGCTCTAACAATTTCACTTGGTGATCTCATCAGCTCCCATGTATTCAATTACCATCTCTATCCTGGTGGTTCTCACATAGACTTATATAGCCCTAACCTCTTTCTTCCAGTCTCACATCATTACCTTTCTTTTGAATATATCAAAGTGAATCTTAAGCTCAACGTGTCCAAAATCAAACTCATTATCTTTTTCCAAAAAACCTTTCACTCTTCCTAACTTCTCTATTACTGTTGAGGATGTCACCATACCACCAGTCACCCAGACTCACAACTTAGGCATCATCTTTAGCTCCTAACATTTTTTTAATGTTTTGTATCCTCTATTAGAATGGGAGCTCCTTGAGGGCAGGAACCTTGCTTGTGATTTTCTTCCTATCCATAGTGATTCTTCGCACAGTGCCTTGCTTAGAGTAAGTACTTAATAAATGCTTGCTGAGCATGACTTCAATTCCTGGGGAAATTCTAGAACAGGTTATTAAAGAGATAGTAGTGAATGGACAGAGAAACTGTCATTCTAAGTCAGTGTAGCTTCATCAAGAATAAAGACATATGCTGCAAGACACAGTAGTCAATGACTATAGTAATCTATTATTTGATAAACCCAAAGGCCCCAGCTTCTTGGATAAGAACTCACTCTTTGACAAAACTGCTGGGAAAACTGGAAAAGAGTGTGGCAGAAACTAGTCATATATCAAAATCTCACACCATATAGCAAAATAAAGTCAAAATGGGTTCATGATTTAGAAATAAAGGCTGATACTATAAGCAAACTGGGAGAGTAAGGAATATTTTACCTATCAGATTTATGGAGAACAGAAGAATTCATGACCAAATAGGTGATAGAGAACATTACAAAATGCAAAATGGATGACTTTGATTACATTAAAATTGAAAAGTTTTTGCATAAACAAAGTCAATGCAACTAAGATTAGGAGAAGGGTAGAAAATTGGGAAATAATTTTTACAACCAGTATCTCTGATAAGGACCTCATTTCTAAAATATATAGAGAATTATGTCAAATTTACAAGAATACAAGTCATTCCCCAATTGATAAATGGTCAAAGGATATGAACAGGCAGTTCTCAGATGAAGAAATTAAAGCCATCTATAGTCATATGAAAAAATGCTCTAAATCACTATTGATTAGAAAAATGCAAATCAAAACAACTCTGAGGTACCACATCACACCTATCAGATTGGCCAACATAACAAAACAGGAAAATGACAAATGTTGGAGAAGATGTGGGAAAATTGGAACGCTAATGCATTGTTGGTGGAGTTGTGAAATGATCCAACCATTTTGGAGAGCAATTTGGAACTATGCCCAAAGGGTTATAAAAATGTGCACACCCTTTGACCCAGCACTTCTAGGGCTATATCCCAAAGAGATCATACACATGGGAAAAGGGCCCACAAGTACAAAAATATTTATAGCAGCTCTTTTTGTGGTGGCAAAGAATTGGAAATTGAGAGGATGCCCATCAATTGGCTGAACAAGCTGTGGTGTATGAATGTGATAGAATTATATTGTGCTATAAGAAATGATGAACAGGCAGACTTTAGAAAAACCTGGAAAGACTTACATGATCTGATGATGAGTGAAGTGAGCAGAACCAGGAGAACATTGTACATAGTAACAGCCATGTTGTGCGATGACTCTTATTGATAGACTTAACCCTTCTCAGCAATATAAGGATCTAAGGCCTCATGATAGAAAATGCTATCCACATCCACAGAAAGAACTATGGAGTTTGAACGATTGATGTATACCATTTGCTATTTTTTTCTTCTATGTTTTGTTTCCTCTTTCTGGTGGTTCCTTATATTGGTCCTAATTCTTCCTTACAACATGACTAATGTAAAAATATGTTTAATAGGAATGTATATGTATAGCCTATATCAGATTGTGCACTGTCTTGGGGAGGAAGGTGGGGAGGGAGGGGGAGAAAAATTTAAAACTCAAAAGCTTATAGAAGTGATTGTTGATAATTCAAAATAAATTAGTTAAAAAAAAGAATAAAGACATACACAGACACATAACACTCACTAGCTGTGTGACTCTGGCCAAGTTACTTAACCCTAATTTCCTCACAAGAAGAAGAAGAAGAAGAAGAAGAAGAAGAAGAAGAAGAAGAAGAAGAAGAAGAAGAAGAAGAAGAAGAAGAAGAAGAAGAAGATTAAGGAATACCCCTCCCTCAGAAACCTCATTTCCTTTTTTTGACAGCATTGCTAAACTAATAGTAGTAAGGGTATGGTATAAATATAATTTACCTAGATTTCAGCAAAGTTTTTGATAAATTGTCTTATAATTTTCCTTTGGAATGTGGAATAAACAATAAAACAATAAGGTAGATCCAGAAGTGGTTGCATCACTGAACTCAAGGAGCAATTTTTAACTGTTCAATAACAATATGTAAGGAGGTCTCCAGGCATCTGTGCCTGTCCCTGAGCTCTTTAACACATTTACCAGTGACTTTGATTAAGGAATAGATGATATGCTCCAAAGATGACACAAAGCTGAGAGGGATAACTAATACATTGGATGACAGTCAGGATTTAAAAGCATTGGACTCAATCTAATAAGATGAAGTTCAATAATAATAAATATCAAGTCTTGCACTTGGATATAAAAATCAACTCCACAAGTATAGTCTGGGAAGAGATGAAGAAACAGCAGTTGTTTTGAAGAGGATCTGGGGATTTTTCTGACTTTATGTTCAATGAGTCAGCAGTGTCATGTGGTAGCCAACAAAAGCTACTACAGTCTTAGGCTTTGTTAAGAAAAGCATAACTCCTAGGAAAAGGGAGATGAGAGTCCCACTGTACCCTGCCCTTGGCAGAACTCATCTATAGGCACCATAGGCACAGTTTTCCATAAAACAACAATTTTTCAGAAAATTATGAATGAATGGAAAATAAGGTATGTATGATGATTGGTTGCCATGGTGACTCTACAGGTAGAGGAGAGTGGTGTTCTATTATATTCCTATACCATAATTTTCTGTTTAACCACTCTCCAAAAAGTGGGTACTCCCTTAATTCTGAGTTTATTGCCACTATTAAAAGTCTCCTCATCTACAGGTACCTCCTTTTCTGGGCACCATAATTTAAGAAGGACATTGTTAAGCTGGAAAGTGTACAAAGGAGTATAACCACAATGGTTAAGGGCCTTGAGTTTATGACATATGAGGACGTACTAAGGGAACCAAGCATGTTTAGCCTAGAGAAAAGAAGACTCAGGGATAACATGATCCCTGTATTCAAGTATTTGAAGGGCTGTTGTGTGGAAGAGGGACTCAACTTCCTCTGTTTGGCACTAGAGGAATGAACCAGGAACAGTAAGTTGAATTTGCAAAAGGTCAAATTTAAGGGATGTCAAAAAAAAAAAAAAACCTCTTAAGAAACCATGCTGTACATCAGTGGAATGTACTCCAGTGGAAGCAGAGACTTCTTCCTCCTAGGAGGTCTTCAAGCACAGGCCAGATGCTCACTTATCAACTGTGCTATAGTGGGGATTCCTTTTGGATACGAGTTGCATTAGATAGACATTGAGCTCCCTTCCAACTCTCACATTCTGTAATTTCATGATTGGATACAGAAGCTGTGTAGGAAGGAAAGTACCTAAGTAAAAAAAAATAAATTGGGAATTGCTCAGGTAAAGCAAGCACAGCGTTTTCAGGCTAGGAACAGTGAAAACTATTTTTTTTCTTTCCTGAAGAATAATATTATGAACCTTTGTAAAAAATAGCATCTTAGAGGAAGAATTTAGTTTAAGATGCAAGAATAGTCTAATGGTAAGCTCCTGTATACCTCATTTTTCATTCATTCACAATTTTCTGAAAAAGTATTGTTCATGGAAAACTGCATGTTAGCTCTCTCCCAAGGGGTCATTTTTTTACTTTTTGGAAAAGTTGAGTAACATCTGTTCAATGATTTTTGACTTTAAGAAAGCATGAAGTAAAGGAATCATGAAATAGTATACTTATGTCTAAAAGAATCTTCATTCTCTTCCTCAAAATACTAATGAACTGGACATATTCACGGATATCAATGAGGAAAGTAATTATAATGTAAAATAATTGAGCCAAAGTGGAAAAAGAATTTTGAATCTAAAATATGATCTTGTTTTCCAAATATATTAAGCTGTTTATAAATGGATTTTCCCAGAAACATGTGTTGGGTGCACTATCCTTTTTCCATTTCCTTATTTTAAGCAAATATACTAATTCTATGAGAAAATATACTGTGAAGCAGCTGTACAATCCCGGTTTAACATTAGAACAAGTAATTATAGCAATATCTTGGATTTTTTTAGCTTTTCTCTGAGGAACTCAAAGTTCATTCACTTTTATTATCTCATGGACTCCCAAAACATGCCTACAAAGTACAGAGGAACAGGTATTATTATACCCATCTATATTTGGAAGACTGGGTGCTTTGAAAGTTTAAGAAACTTAGCCAAGAATTTTAGGCAATCAAAATGTTAGATTGCCACAACTCTTGACTCTTATTCTGATGATCTAATCCAAGAGTTCTTAATTTTGTCTGTGTCATGGATCCTTTGGCAGTCTGGTGAAGCCCATGGGTTCCTTTTCAGAATGACATTTTTAAATGCACAAAATACATGAGACTACAAAGAAAATCAATTATATTTAAATAAATTTATCTAAATATTAAAAAAAATAAATTCATGAACCCCAAGCTAAGGATCCCTGGTTTAGTTACTGATTTTTATTCTTGTTGTTTCCTTTAAGAAAGGAAATAATATGGCACCTGTTCCTGACATATAGGATAATTTGGGGTTCTTATGCTTTTTTGACATTTCTGAAGATGGTGGAAAGGGGGAACAACAACAGCAATGACTATGCCTAGTGATCTGACACTGGAAGAATTCATCCAATGGAAACCACTTTAGGTTTCTGTGGGAACAGGTTGGAGAAGAACAAGCAGAATAGAAAGAGACTTGAGCTGAATAAGGAAATGGACATTATACAGGTGACGGAATGGTGCTTGAACATGTAAAGGAAATGTTAAATCTGAGGGGAAGGAATTTGAAGAAATCAAAGAAAATTTAAAGAATCCAAGCCTGGATTCTGGCTTCTTCAAGAGAAGATTGCAAGAGAAGAAGCAGAATTGAGGAAGAAGAACTTAAAAGGGATGTCTAAAGGAGAAGTAGAAGGAGGAAGGAGATAGATGGTAAGGCAACACAAACAAGAAAAGAGAGGTAAAACAAATTGATAAAACAAAGAAGTTAGCGAAAAAAGAGTACAGGCTGTGGCTATATAATAGTCGTTGAGACTGAACAAAAGAAGTTGGATATAATTAAAAACATGTTGAAAGGTAATAAAAGTCTGTAAATCAGGTGCTGAAGAGATAAAGTGCAAACACCTACAATAGTGTAAAATAAAGATGAGAATATCAAAGAGTATGGAGAACAGGGAGAATTTCACAGTAGTTTACACTAAGTAGATAATGCATATCTGCCATAGCCAAGTGCCTGATATCTATGTTCCAAATGTAGGCAGATTTCCATCCTAGAAATGAAGAAATTTGAGGAACCCTTCCCTACAATCCAGATTACCAGGTAAAATGAAATATTTCTCTCAAAAATAATGAGAATGGAAGTGGTTTCCATGGAGGATAGTAGAGAAGTATTTGAAATAGCAAAGGCTTGTTAGGGTTGGAGAGTGGAAGGATATCATAGGAAGGCAAAGAAAAGTAAAACTGGACACATGGAGCTAAAAAAACAAATCTGAGACTTCCTGAAAGGAAAGTAGTTGAATACTCTGACGAGGAAGTATTTTCTTGTCCTCCAAGGAATGATAAAGTAAAGCTATCAGGTGAGAGGTGATTCAGTCAGTGTCTGAGAGGAAAGAAAAAAGGTTTGGATGGTGACTCTCTGCTAATAAGTCAGCTATTTGTTGCCCTGGTAACATATAACAAGAGCTGTATTTGGTTTCTGGCAAGTGGTACTCTTTGGGATTTCACTGAAGAGGGTTGGTGAGCCTTCCTTACCTGGATTCTGCCAAGGGTGGGATCATGTTCACCATCCTATTGCAGCCCTTCTCCCCCTTCTCTCTTGCTCTTCCACCCCTTTTTTCAGATGATAACTGACAAGAAAGCAAAAACCTAGCTTCTCAGTTCCTATTTTGCTTCTGATTTTTCTGCCAAGGGAATTGCATTTGCAATGGAACCAACAACAAAAATGTTTAACAAGAAGTTGATACACATGATGATAAGTAAGAAGATATTGAGAGAATACCTAGATGTTCTCGATTACCTCATTCCCCTGGCTCCAGATGAGCTACGTCATCCAATGTGACTGCTAAGTCCCAATCCAAGAAATAAGAGTATTGGAAAATGGCAAATATAATGAAACACCACTCCTTGTCAGAAAGATATTTACTAGTTGCCAATAGGAGCTCAGGCAAAACTTCCGAAATATTTCCCCTCCAAGTTGGGCCTCATACTTCAAATAGCAAAGAAGCCAACTGTCCCTCTTAAAGAACCTGCCACCACCTACCACTCAATATATAGGGCCCTGGGTTGGGCTGCTATGGAAGAAGGAGAAAGGAAAGTAAAAGGGTGGAAGAGCAAGAGAAAAGAGTATCGTAATGATGGGAATGCTTAGTTATACAGACATCTGAAAAAAGTAGAGCAGCTAATAATGTTTCAATTTTCAAAGTATGTAGGGCCCAACGAGGGAAAATTCAATTCTGGATCTGATTCTTACTAATATGAAGAAACTGATTGTTGATATGGAAATCATGAGAATGTTGAGGGTAGTCAGGGTGAAGAGAATAACCACACTCCAAAAGAGTTTCACATAGAGAAATGGAAAGTTGGGAATAGTCTGACACAAGCCTTAGATTTTAGGAAAGTAGATTTCAGAGATGGAGGAAAGCAAGGTAGGATCACATAAACTAAAATTCTTTAGGGAAAATTGTACCAAGAGGAAAGTGAAACCATTGAGAATGAAATTTTAAAAGGGCAAAGGAAAATAATTGGGGAAAGAAGGAGATAAAAGAAGGGGGAAGGCTGGTACTTGGTGTGGTTGAGACAATGATAACTGACTTGACTAATTTTGACCACTGGGCTGAAACTAATAAGATAAACTTCAATATTGGATAAATGTAAAATCTTGCACCTGGCTTCAAAAATCAATTTCATAAGTATAAGACAAGGAAGATAGCAGTTTACATTAAAAGAGATTTGTGACTTTTCGTAGACTATGAGCTCAATACAAGTCAGGAATGTGATCTGGGCTGGAGTGGGCTTTGGCCAGGCCTTGCTGCAATCCCCACAAGTTTCAGTTGCATACCTAGAATCAGAGTAAGGAAATACCCCCAAGGAACTTTAATCATGTTGAAAACAAAGTATTTAACTCTATGGAAGCAGTAGGAAACAGGGCTGTGAAATAGAGGAGGAAGGTTCAGAGCCTTGTAACTCTAAGCCACAAACACCTTGTTTTTTATTTATCCTGAGCTGTTGTGGCATTCAGCATTTGAGAGATTAAATCAGCCTGAAAAAGGAGTCATTAACCTTCTCACCTGGCCAGACCTTCACTATTTGCACTGGCTGCTGCCATTGGAACCACCAGAGCATCTGTCAGAAACCAGAGGCACAGGGAGCCAGATCCAACTACCATCCCACCCAACGTGCATCAGGCATTGCTGATCACTAGTTCCTATAATCTTTGATTCTGTTAAGGATAAAATTAATTCTACATAATATGAGCACTCATTCTCACTGAATAATGAACCTGAGGCCTTTCGCGACAAATTTGTAGCCAAAAAAAGAGTCAATATAATATTGGGATATGTGGATATAACTTCGAGAAGTAATAACATCCCTCTGTTCTCACTGCAATCCCCAGAGCCCCTGCCTCACTAAGTGTACCCGAAACCCCTCCTCAGCTTCCAAGCACCCCAATTACCTGAGGACTGAGACTGCACAGCAGCTGTGTGCAGCACCACCCACTCTCCTGAGACTAAGCATCCTACCTGAACCCCTCAGGGACAGTCCAGAGATTTCCAAATCCTCAGGCTTGCCTGGCGATATGTACAACATGTATATAAGGTTTACGGCATTTGTCATTATGCCTACATCATGGGTAAATCACAGGTTGATCCGTGCACATCACAAGCTAATCAAGTGCTTATTGAGTGCTGATTATAAACACATCACTTGAACATCACAGATATAGATGCTGATGGATTCTGGAAATGGGCTGCAGCAGCTCTGACTTTGAGCCACTCTTCTTCCACTCTCTGAATTGGGCCCTATCTAGGGATTCCTATGTGGTCGCTGGGAGCCAAGCCCACCCAGCTGAGGAGGAAATGCTTCCCAGCACTTGCTTCCAGCTCTGCTCACTCCCTAAGGAGGACACCAGCACCTAGTGGCATGCTGGTAAATGCCACTCTCAAACACACTCTCAAAAAGGGGGGGGAAATGTAGGCCCAACACTCTTTTAAGTCAAATCTGCATTGTTAACATCTACTTTCTTAAATCTAGACCATGAACAAAACAATTTATCAAGGCCTGGTTTGTAGCTTATTGATTTCCAATCTGTAAATACTCACAACAAAAATTTAACGATTTAAACAGCCTTCTCAAGCTCGTTCCAGCTAGCCCCAGTGCACCTCTGCCAGGACTTCTCCATTGAGCTCAGAGTCCTGCCACCCACTGACAGTAATCCTGTATCTCTTTCTAGCAACTGACCTTTCTTCTCCCCAACTAGATTCCCGGATCCTTTCCTCAGAAACTCAGAGCCCCATCTGCCTGATAATACAGGACCTCAGCAGCAGCCCTCAGCAGCCCCTTCCAGCACAGACCACCCTAAGAAGATGTGTTTCTCACTCTCCTGCAAAAAGCTACTTGGAGCCCCTGGCATAAGCCCATCAGAGACCCCTGAGACTCCGGCACAGAAGTTAGGAGCCCTACCCACAAGTTCACTAGAAGCAAGACCCAAAGCAGCCTCCCACCCTGCTGCAGCAGCTCAACGCCCCCTGGACCCTCAGGGACAGGAATCAAGAATCCTCCAGGGCCAAATGGAAGAGTCCAGGACACCACAAGAACAGCTAGCACCAGCCATAGCTGACCTGAACACAAATTGGGTACTCCAAATAAAGTATTGTGTTCCATTCTGGTTGCCACAATTTATGAAGGATATTGACATTGCATAATTTCCAGAGAAGAGTAGTCAAGATGGTGAGGAGACTTGATGTCATATTAGTTTAGTTTGGGAGGAAATGGGGAGTTTGGGCTCAGAAAAGAAGATAGTGGGGACATGATAGTCATGTTGAATTATTTGAAGTGGTATATTATGTAAGAGGGAATTCACTTTGTTCTACTTGGCCAAAGAACGTAGATCCAGGATTAGTGGGTATAAATCGCAGAGGCAAATTTATACTTGATGTCAGGAAAACATTTTTAACAATTAGGCCTGTCCAAAATGTAAAATGGGCCACCTCAGGTGTTGGCTTTTCCCCTCACTGGCAGTCAGTCTTTAATCAGAAATTGAATAAGAACTTGTGGGATATGTTGGTGTGAGGACCCTTTTCCCATATGGTTTGGGCTAGATAGCTTTTCAGGACCCTTCCTACTCTGAAATCCTGAGATTCTGTGCCTGGCCTATTGCATGAATGGCATCCAATACTCCTAAATTACATGTGTCATTGCACTAGAAACCTTTCTCCAATCTCTGCCTAAAATCTGTTTTCATCTTCACAGCCAAAAGTCTTGTCACCATCTAGTATTATCATTCTTCTATGACCATTGGAAATGTGCAAAAGCTTGATTACCATGGGCATAGTATAGCTGAGGATCTAGCTATGGTCTATGAACTCTCTTCTAGACCTAAAAAGGCTGTACTAATCCTATAGACAAACCAAATGACTTTGGCAAACAAGGTGACTTTTTGTTCCATCCTGCCATATGTAAATTTTGCAAAATCAGAGAGGAACAAGAATTAATCAACATGGGAAAATTAAAACTCTAGGACATGGAAAAATTAAAACAATTATCAATAAATGGAATGGGTTATTAACAGCAATAACAATTAATTATAACAATATTTACATGCATTTATATAGAACTTGTTACATCGGGCACTTTGATAAGTGCATTACAAATATTATCTCATTGGATCTTCACAATAACCCTGGAAGGCAGGCATTATTGTTATCCCCATTTTACAGTTGAGGAAATTGAGTTGAAACAAACAGAAATTAAGTGACTTGCCTAATGGTGACACAGCTAGTAAGTGCCTGAGGCAGGATTTGAATTCAGGTATTCGTGACTCCAGACCCAGCGCTCTATCCACTGCTCTATCCACCTAGTTCCCATTTCTATACCTTTGTTCATGCTGTCCCTCCTTTCAGAAAGGTCTTCTTCTGCCCTTCTCTTTCAAACCAAACCAACATTTCCTTTGGAAGGGTCTATTGGCCATCAGCATTCAGCAGGTGGTGATGATACTTACTTAGGAAGTAACAAGGGACATTAGGGATGAAAGTTGAAGGAGAGAGCAAAAGAGAAAGAAGTGGGGCATGTTTAAAAAAAAGTGGGCAAAGGAAAAGGCCAAGGAGTTCCCTCTGAGATGTCTCTTCATGCTGTTAGGTAGACATTTACTTCCCCTGCCCCCTCCTATCAAAGTTGGACTTTGGATTTAGATGCAATAATATTCAAGCAGCCCTGGGAGACTTTGGCCCTTCTGGGCTAAGAAACAGCAGCTGTCTAATCCAGAGAATTTACCAGTCCAGTAGTAAGAGACAATGTTGTCCAAGGCAAAGAGCTGCAGTGCCTTTGGTGATTTAGAGAATTTACCAGTCCAGTAGTAAGAGGCAATGTTGTCCAAGGCAAAGAGCTGCAGTGCCTTTGGTGATCACCAAAGAGGAAAATGGGAAACCCACACTAAACTGAGCACTGGGCTAACAGCACTGGTACAGTACGGATATAGGCTAGACCCAGCATTTCTGTTCCCAGAACTGGGGAGGGTTTTTTGTTTTGTTTTGTTTTGTTTTAGAAAATGAGTGGGGAGAGTAGTCATGATTATGGTAGTGGTGACAGTGATGATTTTTTTCCAAAAGAAAATTCTCTATTAATTATCCTGAATTTCTATTTGAAATAAGCGATCTCTTTTTCACTACTATGATATGATGCTATGTGATTATTACTGGCTGATCTGGAGGGAATTTCAGAGGGCTAAAATGGCATATGGTAAAAAATAGTAACATATATACACTATCTAGATGAAGAGACAAGCTCTCTGTCATATATATGTGTATGTACATGTATGTGTGTATACATACATAAATACACACATATATGTCTGTGAGTCTGTGTGTCTGTATGTATGTAGCACATAGATGTATGTGTGTATAGCTTGTCTCTCCATCTAGATATTACACTCCTGAAGGATAATAAGAACTTGGTCCTCTACTACCTTTGTATCCCTCCATATAACCTTGTGCTTGGTCTGTACTCATTAAGTGTTTTTTGTATGACAGGGTATTTGTATGAGTACCATATTCTTCTATGAGATTATAAGTGCCAGGAAGGTGAAGACTGTGTTTTATGCTAACTTTGCATCCTCCTCTTGTACCAGCACAGTGTTCTGCACACAGTAGGTGACAGACATTTTTATACTAAACTTGTAGCATTATGTTATGCATGCAGTAGATTCTAAATGAATATTTGTGAATAAATGAATGAATTAAATAATAAATTAATATGGTGGAAACAATTTCTCATCTCTGTGACAGGGTTTCATTTTTATCCCCTATGAATGCAGAGAGACCATCTAGATGACCTTGTAAGGACTTTTCAAATATATAAATGTTATGAATGACTTTGAAAATCCTTCATGGGTGTAAATAGGTTAAATATGAGATCAGCTATCTATCCTAGATATATAATCAATCAATTAATAAATAATTATTAAGCTTCTACTATGTGCCAGGGATTGTGCTAAGTGCTGAGGATACAAAAAGAGGCAAAAGGCAGGTTCTGTTCTTAAGGAACTTAAAATCTAATGGGGGAAATAATATGTAAACAAACATATACAGATAAGCTACATTCAGGATAAATAGGAAATTGTTAACAGAGGGAAGGCAAAAATCCCTCAGTCTCAACTTCTGCTTTTAACTTTACATTCCTTGCTATCCCAGCAAGAAACCTCACCTCACTTCCTTAACTAAATGCATTTTCCTGTTGCTCCATTAGCCAGAATGGATTACCTCCCATTGCTTTGAGAGCACAGTGTTTAGACAGCTAGGATAATTCCTTTTCAGTTGAGATTTTTGGCTTTCAGGGTATATTTCTTACATGTGTAATGTTTTGAATGTGACATTTTAAACCTACCTTAGCCCATTTCTCCCACAGCTCTATTACATACTATATGGCTTAATGAAAAATCCAGATACAAATGCCTGCTAAAGTTCAATGAAAGTGCCACAGATATGTAAATTATTTTCTTCTGCATAGGAGGATTTAGCATTATTATAGAGTTTCTGATTTTTATGAGCACTTAAAATTTTGGCTATCATTGGGATCTGTGCTCACACCAAACCATTTCAAATTATGGAAATGTCAATCTTACAAGCTGAAGTAAAATGGTTATTAGATCAGGTCATATAAAGAAAATCCAAGTGCTGCTTATTTGATAAAAACAACTATAAAGAATCTTACCAATCAATCTAATGGTCCAACATGCTTGGCTTAAAATGACCTGGTGGTGTCAAATGATAATTATGAGGCTATGTAACTGAACGGTGGGAACAAGGATCACTTCTGACCTTGTTTAATAGCACAGAGGTGTCACATTATTTTTTTTACAGGTATTTGGAGAGGTTTGGGGGAGAGCTCAAGTAGGTCACTGCTTTTACTCTGCCATCTTGGCTCCACCCCCACTCCACATTATTTTTTAAATAATTGATTATTTAATAGTATGACTGCATGCAGCCATCATAAACCATCCTTCTCCAGAGATTTTATTTCTTTACATTTATCACAATAAAAAGAAATCATAACCAAGTTTTGAATATTTTGTAACCCATTGCCCAGTAGTATGGTGAAGTAATTTCAACTCTTCATGGTGTTTATTGTTGCCGTGTCTCCTTTGAATTCTCTTATATTTGAGCAAAGAATGCAAATGCAAAAGGAACTTTATAGGAAAAAGATATCTCCAAACCCCTGTTCTCCATCACTTTCTTGCAACTAAATCCATAGATAGAATTTGTTTTGTTTTGTGCCTAGGTCAAGCTTTGCAAAATGCTCTCTTAAATCAACTTTTAAGGATGGATTCAGTTAAGAGGAGGAGACAGGGATATAAGGACAAAGCAAGGCAGCTTTTCTACAAGGACATCTCAGCTGAGACTTGGTCAGTTATGGAGAGAAAACTCTCCTGATCTAGTAACCTACTGTTTTAACTAATCATGCACACTAACAAGCACCCTCTAAATTGTGGCACCTGAGGGCAAAACCCCAGTTCCTTGTCCTAGTTACAGCTTTGCTTCTACCCTTTACCTTTCAGTCAACACAGAAGTCCAATATGCCTACTTTGGAGCAACTAGGTGGCAACAATGGATAGAGTGCACGGCCTGCTCAATGAAGGCCTGAGTTCAAATCTGTCCTCTGACAGTCTTTAGCTGTGCAACCCTGGGCAAGTAACTTAACCCTGCTTGCCTTGCTTTCCTCATCTGTAAAATGAGCTGGAGAAGGAAATGACAAACCATTCCAAGAAAACCCCAATGGTGTCACAGAGAGTTAGATGCAACTGAAAAATGACTAAAAAAAAGTCTACTTTACAGACTCTCCTGCCCTACTAGTGAGAGAATGATTATAGTCTCTTCTTAGGAAAGTAGCTTGATTCTAAACTGAGTTCTAGTGTCCCAGAAGATTAAATTAAATTCATCTTAATTAAAAGCATCTATTATGCTAGGGACTAGGGATATGATGACCACAATGAAATTTCACTTCCCACTTCCAACCACCAAGAACTTGCCATCTAACAATAAAACAATAATGGGAGACATAGCAAGTGCACAGATAAATACAAATCATATTACAAACATATATATTCATATTCTCTGGGTAAAAACAAATAATACATTTCTAAGTGGCTTATTGCACTAGGATAATATCTGAAGTTTTGTTGGTTAAATGATAATCACAGTTGAAAACTTCACACAAATTAAATGGTTCTGGTAAAATACTATCTTGTCCTAGATCTGAATTTTAAAAATGCATTGTGCCTTAGCCATCTAACCTCTTTCATTCAGTTCTTCTCTTTGAGATACACATGTTTCTTCTGAAAGAGTCAGTAGGCCGCAAGATTAAAAGGCAGTTAAGTAAACTTATTTCTGCAATGGAACTATCATCATCAACCTGTCCGCTGCTCTTGCTCCCAGCTTCATAAATTTACTTCCATGGTCAAATCTTCAGGTTTGTCCAGATTAAAGCTATCAAAACAAACTCAGGCCTAACTTGACTGTAACTTCCAAAGTATTGAAATAGAAGGGGGAAAAAAGCCACTGGCTATCATGTGAACAAGTGACAACATGTGGCTCATATCATAAACCTCATGGAGACAAGAATCCAAAAAAAATTGTTGGGAGGGAGAAAAAATAAAAGGAATTAACTTACAACAGGTCTACGGCAAGCAATGCACCAGTTCCTAGCAGGCTCCACTTACTAATCTGAAGAGGTCATGGGGAAGATTGCTCTTTGATGTGGAAAATTGGGACATTTGAAGTAGTTTGCAAAATTTTTGAAGCCATGTGGGATAAGTGAATCCAGCACTCCTGCCACTTTTTGAAAACAATATTGGTGGATCCTTTCCTAGATTTGTGGCAGCTTTCAGAAATGCGGGTTAAATTATGTGAGCAGACCAATCAAAAGAACGTTATTCACTCTCTTGACAAGCAGCTTGAAATCAGAGGCAGTTGGCCAGAACTAATACAAATTTAACTTCCTTTTCATTTCCTCCGTATTTGTTGTATCCAATCCTATGGAGCACATATGTAGAGGGCTCATAAGTAAGGAAATCCATTTGACTATGTGAAATTATTAAAATAGAGTAGCCTTAAGCAATATTGGTCTGAAAGAGCTCAAGCAAGGCTTACCCATGAGATATATTAATAAGCAAGAACTTAAATGCTTAAATTTGTTCTTCATAGGACAGATGTTTGTTAGTAATGTGCATCATTCCAAGTCTCTGGTAAGACTTGGGATTACTGAAATAGATTCCTACATCTGGAAGCCAAAGAACAAATAGGCCACACAAGCCCTGTGAGTTTATGACTCTGATATGGCTAATCAAGGTAAAGGGGCCGTTAACTTCAAAAAGCATAAATTACACCATAAATAAGTTGCTTGTTTAAAAAAAAAAACTCACTCCAAGGTATGATATATCAGATAGCATTTGGAAATACAATACAAAAGACAGTGGTCAACACAAATACTCTAAAAAATGAGAACCTTGCAGGAGGTTTCAATTTCCAGTTTAACTATATTGGCCATGTCACCATCACAAATATCCCAGTGAGGGCTTAGTGGTTAGGCAGTAACTCAATAGCAATAACAAACAGGACATAGTGGCTAGAGGATCTGCCTTCAACTCAGGAAGTCCTATAGTCAAGTCCTGACATTTGACTCACACTACCTATGGTCAAATTTGGGTGACTTTTTTAATCTCTCATTGTCCCAAACATTCTAATACCATAATTAACAAATATCTTGATGGTTTATAATAGTGAACGGAGTTTCCCCATTGAGAATCCAAAAAACCAAGGAAATCACAGGTCTGGACCTTTTTCATCCACCTGCAAAAAACCTTTTCCATTAATATGTTACAAATTAATTCAAGGTGACTCAGGGACTGATTATCCAGGAGGGAGGTTTTCCAGGTCCTTTCTTCACATTTTTCTCCCATTTTGGTTATTTTCCTAGTTATTAGAATTCTAACTTTAAATATATCCACTTGATAACTCCTCAACAAATTGGGTAGAAACTGAGTGAGTAATTTAAGTTAACTTGACTCCCACGAGGGAGGGAGTTAAGACTATGAGTTGAAATGATAGTTTCTAAATTATCATTGGGCTTTATTTCTGTATGCTATTTCTCTCCCAACCGCTACCAATGATTGAGAATTCATACCTTTTCTTGTAAAAGCTTAAACTTCAGACACATAGAGTCTGCTGATAACCGGTAGTGTCCCCACCTTAATCTTGACATGTCTCCATGTACCTTTTCACTCTATTGTCAAAGTAGGGCGTTGTATGGTAATATTTAGTACAGACTCATTTCCTATTTCATTGTCAATCGCCAAAGACAACCTACTGGCCACTGGCCACTTCATGATGAAAAGTCAACAAACAATGCATCATGCTTGTCCAGGTCTAGATTAGCATTTACAGTCCAGACAGTGAAGGAAGGGTACTAAGGGACTTATTATGATAGTCTATTTCTGTAGAAAACAATACAAATGGAAGGAAGTTAGACTGTCAGGAGATTGGCTTCCTATTCCAGCCAACAGGTAGTTGGCAAATTGCCATCTGAAACATAAATGCTAATCACTAAGCACCTTAAAGATGTCCCCTTCCCAGATTAGTTGCTTCATTCTAGGGCTACAGTAACAAAGTCATATGTCTACCAACTGGCAAATGTATTTAGTTGGCAATAGCTGTGGTTGACAAAAAGCAGAGTTGTTATTTCAGAGCCAGTATTTAAGCAAATATTACCTGATAATTTTTTAATGAAAGAAACCTCAAGAAATCTTCCTTTTGACTTAATCATTTAAAATATTTATACATATATACTAATTTACATAGGTATGTGTAGTATGAGAAACAACATGATATAATGGCTAGAGGGCTAACCTTGCAGTCAAGAAGAAGAAAAAAGTTAAGAAAGAAAGAAAGGAAAAGAAAGAAGGAAAGAAAGAGAAAGAGAGAGAGAGGAAGGAAGGAAGGAAGGAAGGAAGGAAAGAAGGAAGGAAGGAAGGAAGGAAGGAAGGAAGGAAGGAAGGAAGGAA